>NC_089527.1:26988260-27588260 GCF_963924715.1 Thunnus thynnus
GACACTTCAGCCATCTAATGTTCATAGTAGTCAGACCTGCAATAGTCCAAAGCCCAGGTGTTAATGACTTCTCACACTGGGCACAACACACATGTTTACTTAGGTCACATTTGGGGACATTACATAGACTTACATTAATGTCCTGGAGACTTACCCTAACCCTAACCCCTAACTATAACCACTATTTGCCACTGACCCAAAAATCAGCTTTTTCCCAACTGGGGACACAGCTTTTGTTCTCAATTGGACAAGCCATCCCCAATTAACTTGTCTTGGGTTTGAAATGTGTCCCCGAAAGTAGGCTAAGTCAGACCAGTGTCTTTCTGTTTGTATGTGTGTGTGTGTGTGTGTGAGAGTGTGTGTGTGTGTGTGTGTCATCCCATATTCAGAGAGGAATAGTTAAGCAGTTACGTTAATCTGATGGCAATTTAGCATGTCAATGTGGTGTCTGAATAAGCACCGTGGTCACTTTTTACTAATATTTCTGTATCACTTTCAACACAGCACAAGTCTGAACTGAATGCCATCAGATTAACATAAAGGCCACAGCAGCACAAGGTAAAACGTGCAGAGAGAGACATGTGTGTCTTGTTTGCATTCTAACATCACTGTAATAAATTTAGTGTCTCAATCATCATCTCTTATGCACAAAATTGGTTTAATAAACTAGGAAACACTGTGAAAGAGACAATTTTAAACTGTTGAGATCTATCATGGAGCAGAAGAGTTTAAATAAATATATCTTGTCATGTCTGAATGTAAAAAAACCATCACTTTAACAGCTTGATGAATCCAGCAATGTTACGTATTTCATGTCTGAAAAGGGTTTTATTAGATTTAGAGGTGCTGAGAGAGGAGGGGATGCTTTTAGAAATCATTTTAGAAATGCATTTTTTCCAACCATGAGCCAGTTTATCTATCCCTGAATGTAATCAGCAACAGTGAGTAGTACATTACATATATACATACAGTATAGTACAGATGCAGCCAACCAATAAATTGGCCAGGCTGATATATCAGCTTGACACAGATGTATTGCTATTGACATATTTGTCTTCTGACAAGTAACAAAAAATGCAGAACAGAAAGCCTAAGATATGTTTGAGGTAATTTAGAAACAGTGTCGCCATTACATAGTTTGTCCACCACTGTTTATTTTTCAACTGTAAAATGTCCCTCCAAGTACATATCTTACAATATGCTGTCTTTGCCATCCATCTCATTTCTACCAAGACCACTGAAGTAAAAGCATTTTCATGCCTGTTGTTTTTACATTTAGTCATCATTAGCTCTCTCCATAAGCTGCTTTGTCAAGTCTAAAGAATAGGTCACTGAAACTTATCACCTGATTGGATTAGCAGAGATCAGATGTCAGCATCTTCTTGACCTCTGTCTCACACCACTGCAATCAGTGTTGTCTTTCCCTTAGGTGTTCTGTTGATGAAGTCAGGAGGATTTTCTTTGCAGGTGGTGCTCTTTATCTGTTTAATCAGTATCCATACTCACAGCCAGGTTGTGTATTTATTCCAAACAAACTGCTGGAACTGCTCCTAGCAAATTAAAAGCTTCAGTTCCTGTACACATGGGGATTTTCCCTGGCAAGACCTACTGAATCTACTTCAGCAAACAAAAAAGCTTTTTTTCAGTAGAAGAGGTATAACAGTGTCCTGTAAATTCATCAAATTAAAAAAGATACACACCGAAGAAATCCCCTCCATTTCCTTCTCTTATTTTGAGCCACTAACAAGATATTTCCTGTAGGCACATCTTTTCAGAAATGACCAACTGTCAATAAATCATGTTTTTTGGAAAATTCAGGTGACTACACACTATGTACAATAAAGTCTTTGATGCAGCTGTTACTTTGAAGCGCTATTAATCCAAATATTTTTTTCTTATTTCTTCTATGATAGTAAACTGAATATCTTTGGGTTGTGGACTGTTGGTTGTGACAAAACTAGACATTTAAGGTTGCATCTTGGGTTTTGAGAAACAGTGATCAACATTTTTCCCTATTTTATGACATTTTATAGACCAAATGACTAATCAAATAGACAGATTAAACGATAATGAAAATAAATGTTAGTTGCAGCCCTAGTACTTTGTATGGATCATTGCTGATACTGATGCCCTTTCTTTTTCAATGTAGATTGATTTCCTCCCGGTATTGCTGTGCTACAATTAGAGAGTTCATAACAGATTTGTTATAAATAGACGTCGTAGCTCACCTCTATTTCCCCATTCAGACGGTCACAATAACGCAGGTCAAACCCGTGTTAGGGGTCTATCTATATGAGACAACATTCGTCAGCTGACCCTCTTTCATGACAGGGAGGAAGCTGCCCAGCTTTGGTGAACTGGCTGACCCACCAAAAAGGGGGAAGGGGAAAAAAACAAGAAGAAGAAGGAGGGTGAGAGAATTGATGGTTTATAAATGGATAACTGGTAACAGTTTGAAAGAGATAACTTATCTTACAGACAAGGAGTATTCATTTAAAGTTGAATAGCATTAATAAGTACTTTGGCTTGGTGAATTAGTAGTTGTTACTTCTTCCAAACACACTGTTGAACACTGAGCTGGTGTTCCAGTGAAACTAATGCCCTCTCCTTACCGGTCCAAGCCTCAGGGCTCAGCACAAAAATGTCTTTCTATCACATTAGACGATTTAAGAACCTTTTTTGTTTTGGCATTTCATCAGTTTTAGTGTAGAAACATGGGAATAATGGATGAAAGGCTTATGGAAGTAGTCTGTTTCCCTGTTGCACCCTCTGTCCATAAGAGAGGGAAAAAACGTGAGTTAATTGCATTTTTTACAGGCTGTCTCAAGTGGAAGCAGCTTAATGAGGTTAGGCAGCTTGCCTCATTGAGAATCGCAACTGTTCCTAATTGTGATCTCAAATATGCTCATAATCCCCTGATTTGACAGAGGCAGAGGTTTCTGGGGAGGTATTAAGGTGAAAGAGAGAGAACAAGGGACAGAAAGACAATTAGAAGGGAGAAAAACAAGTGAACAAGTACAGCGGCTTAAGATATTTGAGCTTAAAGTAAAATAAACAGTAATGAGTGACTTTAATGCTTTGTTTCAAGTCTGTAGTAAGAGTTAACGTTGATATTGTTCTGTCTCCAGACTCATTTTATTGAGGATGAGTGTAAATAAATGAAATCCTTGAAACAGTGTGACGGTTCCTTTAAGTCAAGTTCTGTTTAAATGTTTTCTTTCTCAATGCCAAGATGGCACATAACCTTGGACCTGATATACCCACATGATACTGAGCTGTTGTGTCAATAGTCGTGTTATCAGTATCAGCAGCACGTCCTCATGCAAATGAATATGCTGTTATATCATGAAATATGTGTCATTTCCACAGTAGTGCAGGGTGAGACATCAGTTGTGCTGGTTTTTCAGTTCTCTTTTGGTTTTTTTGTTTGTTCAGAGATGGTGGTTTTTAGCTAGCGTCAGTTTATAGCTAGCGGTGTTTCCTAAGCGTTGGTAAATTTGGTTGGTCAGTCCTCAACTTTGGTTCAGACCATAGACTGTACAAAAAAATAGACATAGCCACCATGACATCACCCATTGATTTGTGGACTCCTGATTTAGAAGCTCAAATTTGCATTTTGCCATCTAGGTTTTTTGGAGCCAGAAGTGACCGTACAGTACTTGGATGAGAGGGTGGAGCTGACCTTAACGCTAGCTGCTAGCTTGGTTATCATGGTGTATTTACAGTCTGTGGTTAACTGTGATAATGCTAATGCTAATTTTTGCTAGTGAAAAACAGGCTTAAAACCATTAAAATAAATGTACTTAACGTTGTCACTGTGATAGCAACTTGTCAATCACAACGTAGCTAAGCCCCATATCCTGCTTTATCATCTATTTTACTCTAAATGGGGCCATAATTTACAAAATGAACATCTTGATGTATTGAAGAGGACTTGAAACTAGCGATTGAGACCATCGACCAAACGGCAACCTCCAGGGCTGAAAAATGAAGCCATTGCGGAAGTGCCAAAAACAGCAGTTCCTCGAATGGCCACTTGAGGCTGGCTCCAAAAGCGAGTCAATCCCGATAGACCCCCATGTTAAAATGCCCAACTTTACAGCAGAAATAAACATGTTTACAGCCTGGTACAAAAAACGGTTTAGGTATCAATAGCTAATTTCCCCTTTCATGACCACTGTACGGGGGTGAATTTTTTTATAACTCCCTTGTTTAAATTTTGCTGTACAGTTATGTATAATTAAGGACATGGCTGCTCTCAGTGACAGGTCGCTAGCCTCTAGGTGGCTTGTTTCAGCAACCAGGCTTCATTCAGCCTATCTCAGCTCCACCTCTTTGCCCATTTCGGATTAGCTGGGAGTGAGGCAGAGTTAGGCACTGCCGAGATGGTGATGGCCGGAGACTTCCATACAATTGGACCTCTTTTTGGAGCCAGTGGAGTCGCCCACTGATGGCCATTAGAGAGAATGCAGGTTTAAGTCACTTCCACATTGACTTCACTTTTCAGACCTGTAGCTAAGTTCAGACTAAAATATATCAACAACTATTGGATGGGTGCAATGATATTTAGTACATTCATATCACCCTCAGGATGAATTGTAATCACCTTAACATTTCCTCTAGCACTATCATTAGGTCAAAATTTCAATTTGCCCAATACTTCGGATCATGAACAAATATTCCCATCAGCCTTAGCTGTACTTTTTAAGTGCTAGTTAGCAATTGTTCACATGCTAACACGCTATACTAAACATCAGTATAGTAGCATTCATTGTGTGCATGTCAGTATACTGATATTAGCATCAACAGTTTGTCTTTGCTCACCCACAGAAAAGTTAAAATAAATCTTTAGATAACAGGTTAGAGTGTAGGACTGCTGGCTTTGAATGTTTCTTCACCCTTTCGTGACAGACTTTCCACAGTTACCTCCAGCTGTCTTTAGTTGTTAACCAGCTGGTTTCCTAACTGTTGAGAACTCTGAATACACACACCATCAGTGTTTCATCAGTATTTAGGAGGTTTGCAGGTGATATTTACAGAGAGCAGAGATTTCACCTTAACTGTAACTGCAGTGTTATTAATTTATTGTCCAGTCCTAAAACTGCAACAAATCACAACAGGACAAAAACAAAACTGCATCCATCAGGTCACCTCCGACAAATCTGCCTGCAGGGCAGAAATGAACCGTTGCTCAAACAGACCTGTGGGTTGCTTTTAATGTTGTGAATCACAATAATATTTACCCTGATCTTATAGTCTCCACCAGCAATGTTTCACCCCTTGTCCCCACCAGAGTCACTGTTGATGTTTCAACTCTTGGCATAAGGGCACTGAGGCGAAAATGTGTGCATTGCTGTGATGAAAGAGCAGACAACAGCCGAATGCCTGTCTGACAGAATGGTGGGGTTAACTTACTGTGCTTTAGTATCTAGCAAGCAAATGCGCCCATACCAGTGTCTCCACTTTAAGGCTTTGAGGTACATCGATGGAGCTTTGACCTCTGAGGTCACATGGCCGATAGCTGTCCTGGGTTGTCAGATACAAAATGTGAGATGACTCAAGGCACCGGACAGCTTCAATATGTGTCCATCGCACCCAAAACAGATCATGCTGTAGGCTTATGCCATAGTGCTCATATGTTAGTTAAGTCAGAACTGGGAATATTTTATAATGTGTTAGTCAAAAACATGTCTGTCCTCTGTTTCTCTTCCCAGAATGAAGAACAAGCTCTGGTACTTTGAGTTTGGCACCACTGAGACCATATCTGCCACCTGCAAGAAACTTAATGAATGCATAGAGGTTGAGGTGAGTCACCGTCTTATTAAAGCTGTTGTTACTAAAACATAATGGTTGGCAAAAAGTTACTTGTTGGATAATTGACAGAAATTCTGTATTTGGTGCACAAAAATGTGAAAATGTGAAAATCTTGTGTAAAGGCCCTATTTACACCTGGTATTAAAATGTGATCTGTACCTGAATACATTAACAACAACAACACCAACAACAACAACAACAACAACAACAACAACAACAATAATAATAACAATGCATTTAATTGGAACTGTACTTTTCATTTGCAGTGAATCTCAAAGTGCTACAGCATTAAAAAAACACACATAAGAGAGATTATCTGGTTAATGACATCTATATATTGATCTATGGGTCTTTGCATTTACACCTGGGATTAAAATGCATTTTGGTGCCTCAGCTGTGCCTGCATTGTGATTGGGTCTTAATATCCAAATTAGCTAGGCGAAGCTGGCGGACTTGTCAACAAACATGAAGTGTCCAAAGTCAAGAAAACTGCTGCCACGAGTGGACTTCATTTATTTCTAAATCACTTTTTTGTGAGGGAAGACTTTTAGCTACTGCTATTAGTTGTAGCTTTAACAGGACTTGCTTTAGATAGCTGTAAGAGGCGGAGTCAGGTTACCTTTCAACTTAGTGGGCTGATGTTTTTCTTATGAAGTTAGTCACACTGTACAGATTGCATTTACATCTGGCTGAAATCTGACCACAACGCGAGCCTCGACATGTAGTCTGGACGATCTAAACAAAGTCCGATCACAATGCGTTCTGAGTGCATTTACACCTTTCATTTACATGTGTTTCCCTTATCAGATAACATATCCAGATGCAGTTCACATTTTAATGCCTGGTTTGAATGGGATACAAGTTTCTTTCTGTACTCTGACAGACAGAAGTGCTGTTATTCTGTGTCTGTAAAAAAGTGTTTACAACAAAGTCGATTTCCCATATTAATGAGGAGAGCTATTCATAGTAAATCCTCAGAATAATGCTCCATACTGATTGCCTCATTCTGTCATACAGAGCTGCTTAATCTGTCACCTGGGTACTTAAAGCACAGCAAGATGCCAAGAAAACACATCAGACACACACCTTTTAGGAAGCCACCAAATGCAAAGAAGCTGTATTTCATCTCAGCAGGTTCATGTCCAGGTTCATTGGTGAATTTCTTGATTCACTGTGGCCTGGAGAATGAGATAACATCTCTTGTATTTACTTATATTTTTGACGAATATTGACTTATACAGAGCTGTACTACTAAGGATAAGGGTACTATTCTATTCTATTCTCTTTCTTTACATCTCACAGCCCCCCAGATTCATCTTGTGACACGTTGGAGGAGGCTTGATCAGCTAGAACAGTGAAATGCGACTTATGCATCAATGTATCTGTATTAGCCATTTTAATAATGTCATATATAATAATATATGCCTCACAGGAGACATTTTTCTGTGGAATAAGTGATTTTACTTTTTTATACTTTGTTGATAATACTTTTGAACCTTTTCTTAAGTATGATTTGTAATAGGCTATTTCTACAACATGGTATTGGTACTTGGTGTTTTTCATGCAGGGTACATGAGCATGTACTAATGAATGTATCACATTTTACAGGCAAATAGAACCATGCTTCTATACTGAAGCAGGATTTTTCAGCGATTGTCGCTGGGCAGTTTTGTAAAAGTGCCCTAGATTTTACTATGTTTCATTCAGAAAACCTTGTACTTGGGTTGGTAATACAGTGTCTTAGAAAGTATTGTTAACTTCCCCTCAGCCTTCAGCAGTCACTCTATAAAAACATTTGCGTGACGAGTTTACCACTGAAAGGGATATGATTTCCACGTAGGGTGACATCATGTCTAATAAGAAACAACTGTGCAGGCAGGTAGCAGATATGAGGGCAGTCAGGTGTACACAGAGACAGGAGACAAGTGGAGGGCGCCTAGTGGGAGGTGCTATACCACAGAATGACAAAAATAAACACCAACACACACACAGACAAAGTCAGAAATGGACAGAGAGGGAGACAGTACAGGTGTCTCTCTGACAGCTTATACTGTGAAGCAGCTGCACTAATTGTTGAGCTTGTATTACTGTGACCTTAACAATAAAGCAGTGAGGCTACTAATAGTAACACTCATTTAGGAGAGTAACAAAATTATTATGTCTTATCGGCCCAGATATAACACACAGTGGAAAGTACACAAAATAAAAGTTGACTTAAAACAAATTCAATGTGTTTGACAGTAGAGTGTGAATATACAAGTGAATGAAAATATATATATGTGAAAGCTGAGTTATGAGAGGCCCAGATTATGACTTTAAAATTATGGCTTTAAAAAGTATTATCTAATAATTGAACCAATTATTGGATTATTGGATCACTTACCTGTATACACTTTTGCTAAAAACTACTGCTCAATGTGCTGTACCAGGACTGGATTGCTCAGTTACTGTAAGTCTCACTGACAGAGTCACTCAGGCACATTTTAATAGCTACATTTAAATTAAAATTTAACTCGGGGCAGGACTCAACTGGTATGACCAAAGAACATGTAATCATTGCCAATTTTAAAAGTACACTGAAGTGTTACATTAAAAGTGCGTCAAGCACTTACAGACAGTTTTATTACCCTGATCTGAAGCTCTGGTATTTCCATAAATAGTGTGTTGCATGAGACTGTACTCATTTTCCACACCTCAATGAGATGTAATCACTAAATGATTACACAGTGATTACACAGGAATACATTTTCTAATAGGAGAGAAGTGATTAAAAGACAGTTGTGTTTCCTTGTGTCTGCACTCATTTGTGTGTGTCTGTGTGTGTGTGTGTTCATGGGTTCATGTGTTTCATTGTTTTTTACAGAATCACACGTTATGTGATGGTTCTTCTGTGGTTTGCCAGCATGTTGTGGGTGTGTGGTAAAGTCCTGCATTTTTGTTGTTCCTTTAACTCAGCATGAATCAATTGTGCATGCTGAGTCACAGCGATGTGTTGTTGGCATTCTCTGGTTTGTTTGAATTATTTGTTGAATCCAGATGAAGCTAGACACAGTATTTTACACAGTTAGGCCAAGAGTACCAGATGGAGTTAAATTATGTCTGTTAAGTACAAACGATGTGTATTGATATTGGGCCGAGTCTGTTTTACTGCCAGATTCACACAACTGCAAGATTGGCTTGTGTCCAGGGAATGCATCAGGACAAAATAAATCTTGCAGTCAAATTGCTGATGCGCAAAGGTCAGAAAAGTGTATATACAGTAGATGTCATTCTGTGATACAGCAATTCATACACTGTAGCCGTAATGTCTGCAGTACCCAAGAGATTAGATGTTAGCATTAGCATCCTCTCACTTAGTACATTTATATGCACACAAGAAACCAGGTTATTCACAGACATCAGGTTAAACAAAAAACTGGGCAACCCATTTACATGCACAGTAGTAACATGGTTACTGTAAAATACACATATACATACAGCAGGTCAGAGATCACACCCCAACCCCCGACCTTATATTGGGAGGTTCTGACTGTAGTTCCTTTAGAAAAGACAACACAAGTGAACAAGAGTTCAGCTTATGTGTGCAGCTGAGATTTACATTTCCTTCAGCGAAGATGATAATTGGATGATTGGAAAGCCCATGAGTAAACCTTTGTAAAATCATTGGATAATAACTGAGAAGTGGAGCCTCTCACTGATGATGAAATAGAGTGAAAATTATTTTCCTGCTTGAACTTGTTCTAAAAGCTTCATCAGTGATGAAGTGACTTTCTGCCTCTTTTTTCCACAGCTTTTCCTCACAGTGCAAATATGTCTGACTTTTACAAATTGTGAAAAATAGTCCGCTGCTGAAACCAACTTATTTAGACTTCTAGATACTAATTTGTGGTAGTTTCAGTTTTAGTTGTAGTTTGGATAGAATTATTATACATACGAGGATGCATTGCCACGTCTAATGATCTCTCCTTTTATCTTACCATTCTACTGTTACTTTCCCTGTCTGAAGTTTGGCTCATGAACATACACACACGTAAAAAGCCGATTAGACACTTACGTGTTACGTGTAAACATTGCCAAGACGTCGACTTTCTCCAGGAGAAGTCTAACTGGGGAAATCATATTCATACAGTTACAAAAGCTGGGTTTTCATTTACATGTAAGGAATCAAGTTGCTGCACAAAGCTTGCAGTCACATAAGTTAATGTGAACACACTGACCGTCATGTTGTACTCCAAACTAATAGTGACCTTTTCAGTCCTTGTGTCATCCTACATCAGTAGAGCATGTAAATCCTGAATAAATTACAAAAAAACTAAAACTGGTTTCAATAAAACACAAGACAGTCTTAGGGCGATTTACTAAAATTGCAAAGAAAACATTTTTTTTCTATTCATCTATTCATCTCCATAGTTATTTAGTGACTTGCCAAGGTCTGGAGATATCCGGTGCATTCATCTCTGCCTACACAGCTGAGCTCATGGCAGTTTAGACTGAAATACATTGAAAACAGCAACACAGTTTCACTGAAGTACTTTCTACCAGAATACATTTTCCAACTGTGTATGTTTGCACAGATTGAATCTGACCAACCTGACAAGCAAGTATATTAGCATAAAGTTGCATTACATAATATTACATATTACCATAGTGTCATTCTGCAACTTCGGTGTGTATATAGGATATAGAGGCATAATATCTATACTTTCTACTCTTTCCTTTATGAGTGATAATCAGTTATCTGCTTGTGTTGTGAGATTTTGAGCAGCTCCTGTTTAAAATGTTTCTTCATAATCAGTCATTCTTTGTCTCTGTCTTTTTGTCTCCTTTCTTAATTTCCCTTCAGTGTGACGGGATCATCTTGGACCTAAGCAACACCTCCTTGGAGGGCATCGCTGTGCTCAACATTCCCAGCATGCATGGTGGCTCCAACCTGTGGGGAGAAACAAAGAAGAGGAGGAACTACAACCGCATGAGCAAGAAGGTTCCTGACAGGATGCCGGCCAGCACCGTCACGGACGCTAAAGAACTCAAGTTTTGCATGCAGGGTGAGTCAAAAGAAAGGAGGAATATGCTTACTAACTTACTTATTTACTTACATTGACCAAATATATGAGAAAAAAAACATCATAAAAAAAAGAAAACATCTCTTCTTCTTTTAATCGATGTATAACCACTCAGATTTATCTTGGGACCCATTGATGGGATCCCATCCCCCTCAGCTTGAAAACCATCAGACTATATATTTAATATGTAAGGCTGTTAATTGGACTATTACGTAAATTGATCACAAAAGATGAGACACAGTCAAGATGACGGTATTAAATGATTAAGCTGACACACTGGATGTTGGCTCAATGGGTTGTTAATCAAAGCAGCACGTCGCTGAGTGGAAAACAAAACTTCCTCTGAGGTTGTTTTTTTTTTTTTTTTTGGTTTTTAAAAATGCTCAACATCCCACTCACTCACAATCAGCTCCACTGTGCAGCACACAGTGATAGTGGTTGGATATACTGTATAACATGCAACACTCCAGCTGAAAAACAGAACTTTGCCCATGAATCTGTGTCATAGTTTATGTTACTGTCATGACTCAGAATCACCAAAGTAGCCAAATACACAGAGGGGACTGTGTAGCTGACAGAGACAAGAGATAATGTATTTCTCATGATGAAATAAAATATACAGTAGATGAATTCCACCCATGAACCGGGTATATATTGTACTGCAGGGTGGAGTACATTATCAGAAATGAACAATCTCCTATTCTGTGCTGTATGTCTGTTTCCACTATGCTCTATTAGCATCCTCTGGCATCCTCTTGTCCCTGCAAACAGAAAGTGATGGAAGCTGGTATTTAACATCATATTTAAGATGAATGCCACGAATTGACATCCAACGCTGCGTCAGCGATGAGACGAGAGAACGTTCAGTAAATACATATTTGATACATTTAGAAAAAGTCCATCAGTTTTTCTGCTGGTGCTTTCAGATTTATACACGTGTATGTGACTGCTCTCTCTCTGATTGATGCATTTTGAATTTCAATGACAGGATGTTTTGGAGGAGCAGACAGAGAGGTAGAGCTGTGACTCTTCTTTAAAATCTCTCTCTGATTGGACACATTGGTGCAATCAAGACAGACTCTCTGACATCGATACAAGTCCAGCAACTTCAACTCAATGCCAACTCTATAAAGTAAAACACTTATCCAAGTAGTAATTATCAAACTTCAAACTAACCCCTGCCTGAGGTGATTGTACGCTGAGTTTTCCTCACATTTTACCACCTGATTGTTAGTAGACTGCGATTAACTGTGGTTTAAAATGTTACCTTCTATACACGTTTTCTCTACAGCAATCATTTCCTAAATTGACTTTGGACTTTTCGAAATTTTGAAAGTTCTCTTAATAATCATCCAGCAGAGAGCAACCATTTAATAATTGTAGTTTCCAAAATCACCACTTTACCATTTGTAACATAAGGTTTTTCTTTCAGATGTAGGAGAGTAGCTGAGTTGGTATTTCCGACAATGTGCTTCTATTTCTTAACTTGTTGTAAACCACTGGTCACATTGTAGAAATCTCCACTCTGCTATCCATCTTTTTCACATTTCCAAAAAGTTCTGTCTGTCACATTGGGCCTTTGATTCTTAATGCTTAGTAACTGTATGTAGCAGACACTAATGCTTTGGTGCAGGTGCTCATTAACAAACAGATTTTTCAAATTGCAGATATATATACACAGTACATATGTTGGCAGGTGATGTCGCTATGAGACTGTTGACACCATAGCCCCACAGGTGTGTCTGAAGCAAGTCCAGTCTATCAAACAAGCCTGATTTTTGTGACAACATGCAGATTGTGTCACTGTGGACGACGACATTTCAGCAGTTTATGACAACAGCAGATAAACACTGAGCTTATCTGTTGCTATTGTAAAGGGGAACTCCACAGAATTTACATATAAAGGTCAGTTTACTCATCACTGAGAGTATTTCTTCGCTTGTGAAAACAGGTATATGATGTCTTGTCATGTCAAAGAAAATAACCCTGATGACATCATCAGGGTTATCTAGAGTCGGGCTTGCCATCTTCAACAGAAAGCCTGCAGTACAAACTAGAACTGTGGAGTTTGAAAGACACGCATTTAAATCTCTGGATTACCCTTTAATTTAGCAACTACTGTAACTTCAAATGAATAAGAGCCTGCAGTTTCTGTCTAGTTTATCACTCTCCCTAGTGCACTTACTAACCTGACACGCCAGATGGTTTGCTACACAGAACCATCAGAAGTCATCCTTGGAAACTGTTTGGAAAAGGGCACTTTCACAAAATACTTGGCAGGTGTTGGGATGAACCATCTGTCTATCACCATCTATCACCATCTTACCTTGAGAGGCAGCTGGATTCACGAGATCACGAGATCACATAAGAATCCTCATAGGATGCAAGCGCATAACTTGAAGTCTGACAAGATGGATTCTCGCGTGATGTCGTAATCTCACGAATACAGCTGCCATGCAAGGTAATGCTCTTACAGGAGGACATTTACGTTCAAGAGGTGAGACGTGTCTTTTCGTCATATTGACTCCTAGTCAGCCTGAGTCATATGGTGGGTTCATGTGTGACTAATAGGGTTCGTATCCAGGCAGGGACTTTTACCACGTCACCATTTTTTCTTCTTTTTATACTGGCCATTTTGCTAAATTACAGCAAAATAAATCAATCAACACAGCACAGCATCCATAGACTGTTTCAACCGGAATCAAAAAGGGAAAAGAAGTTATTTTAAAGGCCACCTTAAAACATTTTCAAAGATTCGGGACCATTTGCACTAACAACAATAATTTGTAATTGACCTGTCATTTATCACTAGCACAGGAAAATTAAGCAAAAATTATTATCCTATAATATTTTGTCTTCATGACTTAAGTGTAACTCTATAGTTGAATTACAGTGCTTTCAATAACCACGGGTGCAAGTGGCAAGTTTGGTTTTACCAGCATACATTAACTTCTAATAACGTGTATCTGATGTCCAGAAACATTAGAAAATAAACCACTCCCTGCTTTCACCAAGGTTTTCTCAATTCATCCCACTTCTGTCTCTTTCACGTCATTTTGTCTCTACCTCTCTGCTGACTGAGCTTAACCTTGTTGCCATGGAGATCTCAAGGTCATACTGAAGCACTGGAGACTGGAGGAGAGGAAAGACATACAGGAAGAAAAAAGACACAGGAAGAAGACGTAATATAAAAGAAACAGGGATGACTCATATCAGTCACTTTCAGTCTCATGTACTGTATGTTTGTAGCTATTAGTCTCAAGCAGAGAGGCTACACAGGATACATAAGCCGCTACTAGCATAACACACCCAAATCTGTGCAGTTGAGTGAATAGAGAGAGAGAAGAAAAAGGCAAATTGAGTTGCATTATGGGTAATGTTGTTGCCTGGAATTAAAAAAGACACTATTTCTGCTCCTACTGGATCGATACTGATCCTTTTTTTTAATCGTAAATGGTGGTGGAGTACTCTTTTAAGGATTTGAACACTAGAGACACAACAGCAATTCATTAGGAGCAGAACTTCAAAACACATGCACCACTAGTCAGTTTTATTCAAATGCCCTCTTACATGCTGGAGTGACAATAAGTCATTTTGACTCACTTGTGAAACGGAAGTACATAGTTGTTTTCCACCCCACTCAGCTACATAAATGAACTTCAAACTAAATGGAGGAAAAGCTTGGAATATAAATGCAGCTGTCTGCCAGAAAAGCGGATCGCACGGTCAATAACTTCCCGACACTCTAACTTTAACAAGATCACAGGACTTGCGTATGAAAAAAATTTGCACACAACTACTTTGCATATAACTTCCCTATTATTGGAGATTAGTATGTAAATCCTCAACACAAACACGCCTGCAAGCTTCAGGCTCAAGAAAGACACGAGACTACATCTGTTTGTGTAAACGCACCATTACGTTGTAAAGTTCTCCCTCCTCCATCTCTCTCTGCTGAGTTTACAAATCCTGTTGCTGACATCTCTCCATCCACCATATCTTTTAAATCTAGTATCTCTCCTCAGTTTTTCACCCTTTTACATGCAAACTGCATCGAAAATAAGCAAGACAAACTGTTTCAGTCTGTTTCTGTGTTGGGGTTGGTTGCCTTGCGATGCGATTCTAATCACAGTCCACGTGTCATTCAGTGTGCTGTTCTCTGTCATTCAATATGTGTTTTTTTTCTGAATGTCAAGACTTACAAATCTGTGTATGTTGGTGATGGTGGATGGTTATGCGGAGGATGTTTCATTTTGTAGGTTTCAATTAAAACCTACAAAATACTACAACATTCTTACACACCAGAAAATTTTATTGACAGATGTGTCAGATCAGTTACTGATGTTTTGGTGCTCAGACCTTCACCTTCAGGTAAAATTCATAACATATCCCATTTTTCACCCACAAGAATTTGACCTCATGACCCCTAAACCTAACCCTTGGTAGAGTGAATGCAAGTGACCTGGATTTAATGCTTAAGGAAAACACATACATAGGTTGTACATCCTCTGTAAGTTCCCATCACATCACTTTGTGGTGACCTTTGAGGCCCCATTAGCTGTTGACCCCACCGTCCTGTTTACTGTCACTGTCCAAAGGCTCTGTCTGACTCCACAGGACCGTTCAGTCTCTATGCCCAGGTATTTATAGCCACAGAAAACATGGGCAGACTTCTACACACTGAACTGTGCACACAAGCGCGCACATACACACCTTTTTTTTTTTTATCTCTGTACTTGAGCCTTTGCAGCCATTCATGTTGTAAATCCTCCCTCTGGTCTTAACTCTTGGCCTAAATCCGAGACATAATCCCAAAGTAGCCTCTTAAAAGAAGTGAAGACCAACAAACTATCCTCACTTGAAGGGATTCTCCTTATCTCATTATACAGAATGACCGGAAAAAACATAAGCCCTTGTACACTGTAATACAATCTAACAGCTCTGTAATGTATATAAAAGCTTGGTGAATTATCGATACATGTGTATTTTGATTATTTGTTGGCACAGTGTCAGAGGAGGAAAACATTATATGAAAACAATATTCTACAAATCAAGTAATTGATCAACTAAAAATTATTCATCAACCATTTTCAACCCAATACAACCACACCACAGATTACATCCAAAAATGAGCATAGAGTTGAATCATCACTTCACTGACACAGTGGCAACAATTACAAATTTCATTTTTCACAAGTTTATTTATTACATTGCTCTTTTATTGGATTGCATTCCCATGATCAGCTATTTCTATTTTATGGTGACCAAATATCAGTTAAAATCATTACATAATGATATAAAGACATCCCCTGATAATTATTGCGATACTGTTCTCCCATATTTCCCAGTATTCCCCAATACAGGACTTGTTAAGCCAGATGTTTTTGTACTTTGTGCACACATAAATACATATACGCTTTATTACAAGTATACACTATAAAGTTTGTGCCATTTACTAACCTCACCTGTCAGTTTTAGTATTTTGATATGTAAATATTTCCGTGTGACTGCCTCGATGTGGTGCATATTAGAACATGTGTGATGGAATCTTGTTGTTCTCCAGAGTCGTCCCTCAGGATTTAACCCATATTAAATTAGCTACTCCTGCTAATGCTATTTGGAAACAGGACTAGTTTCAGAGAGAAAGTGTGTGTCCATACTAGGTATGTATTTATGTGACTGTTTCTCTGTGCCTCAGTGTGTGTGTGTGTGTGTGTGTGTGTGTGTGTGTTTGTGTGTGTCTGTGTTCTTGCGTGCCTCTGTTGGTGTGTATGCGTGCCTGCATGTTTATCATACAAGTAATTGTTTATGGCAGTTGCTTTCTCTGGCACAATAAACTAAAGCTTTTAAATCCATTTGCTGCACATAATGCAATCAGCCAGGGTTACCCAGAGAGAGTGAAAGAAGCCTGGAGCACTTCTGACCTCAGTGATGAAACTTCAGGCCTCTGAGTCACTGTGTTTCTGCTCTGGCTTTTGTATTCCATTGGCAAAATTGACAACTAAGACTGACAGACAGGGACAGTCTATAGGAACATTTACATCATTTACAGCCATTTACGTCATGGAAATTTAAACACAACCATAAACAACAGTGCTTTAACTGGAATAAAAGACCTGCTAAACTGCTGTAAACAGACTGAATGCAAAGTGAATGTTTGCCTTGCATTATTTGTGCAAATTTGAATGTCTGAGTGCTGCATGTTTATTCACCCCAAACAGCATGTACAACATTTACACACTGTCTGTGTGTGTCTGTGTCTGTGTGTCTGTGTGTGTTTAGGTGACGTCTCAGAGTCTGATGGCTCTCAAAACTTACCAGGAACTTAACAGGAAGTTCTTTTTGTCTCAATTCAGGGACTGCATCCCTCAAAGGCTGCATTTGAAGACTAAATGCGTCACTGCGGTGCAACCAAGCCTGTCCCATTTTGAAGGCTCCTTCAAATGCAGCCGAGAAATGCGGCCCTCTTTTCCTGAATTGGGAGGATCCAACAGATGGGTCCTTCACAGCCCAACCTATCCCAAAATACATTTTGCACTAACCGGCAGCAATGGCCGAGATTTTGAGATTTTGAGATTTTGAGCCAGGCTAAGCTGTTGTAATTTTCTCTGTAGTCCTTTACATCTTAACATTTCTTATATTGAAGCATGTGTACTTACAAACACATTGCATCTAGACATTCATCACAAGGTTTCCAAATGTGCCATGGGGAGAAAAAGTCAACCTGTCTGAATTTGTCAATGAAGTGGGGCCAAAAGTCCATTCCTGTCAACTAGATGAAGATAGATAACACTCAGAGGAGCTGACGAAAACACAGTGAGGGCTGGAGCCAATGACAGGAACAGGATTCACGTATGAAGGCCCCGGTGTCAGCCTATCCCATCATCACGCCCCTCCTCAGCTTTTATCTGTGCACCATCTTTCCCCTCCCCTGTTTATTTCCTCTCTGCTCCTGGATCAGATTTCCTCAACTTCCTGCTGTGGATTAAACTGCAAAGAATGGATATAAATAAAGTGGATGTAGCACACAGCACTCTAGGCACTGAAACATGAGAATAAATGAAAATTGTGAATTGTTTAATTGAAAGTGGTGAATGAGACAAATGTAGATGTTCTGTATTCAGCATTATCGTCAATTATATGATTACTTTTTTCAGTAGCAAATGGTGTAAGATTATAATTCATAAATTTAATAATTACCTTATAGTTAATTATCCCAGTGATGCTCCACTACTGCAACATTTTAGCTTGATTGCTATCTTAACAGAAGTTGAATGGGTGATACTCATGTTGTTTCTGTGCCAAAAAATGTCATTAAGTGTCTTCGGGGGTGGAGTGGGGTGGGGTGGCACAGATAGCCTTTAGCAAGGAGAAATCCACCTTTGGGTAACTCCAAAATTGTACATGTTGGGTCTCATCAGCTGGCTACCTAATAAGCCTCCATTCAGGAACTCTGTGACTTAACTGGAGAGCTGCTTGCAGTCACGAGTGGGCAAGTTACTTGAAAATTTAATCACTACTCTTTTACTTACTTTACTGATTACACAGCAGCAAAAGTTATTAGTTACATTACTTTTTAAAAAAATCCATCACATCTTCTGCATTTAACACACAAGGAAGAAGGGAAGCAGACATTGTGGTTTAACAAGCAGCCAGGCAATGATTTGGAGGTATTCACTGACCATCAACAGTTAGCTTAGCTCAGTTACTTCAGAGCGAGGGGAGACACAACATGTAGATATCAACAACTTCTGAGTTACAAGAAGGTGTATTACTCTTCTCTTGGCAGTGGCTAACTGCCTCACCTCCAGCCATCCAGTAAACACCTCCAAACTGTGGACTATCTGCTTGTTAAACCACAATATCTTGTTTTCAGTTTATACAGAAGATGTGATGTGTGATATGGATGCTTTGGAGTCGTTGGAAGACACTTTTGAGGGTTGAGTAACAGAAAGAAATGCAGAGACTAATGTAGTCGATTCTCCTGACGAGTAATTACTGAAGAGATCTGAACACTTTTTCAATGGGTAATTTATTACATTGCTTAAGTAGCTGGCAGAACACTGGTGCTGTGTTACAGAAATGTGCTATTTTAATTTTATGTTCTGTCCAGGTTGTCATTGCTTCTCCTCTTCATGACTCATTTGTTTGTCCGACACTCTGTCCATTCTCTGCTCCTTCTCCTCTTCCACCCATCACTCTTCAAGCTCTTTCCCTCCCCTCAGCATGCCTTCTTTTGCTCCTCCTTCCCTGCTTCTCAAGGCTCCCAAACTCCTGCCTACTCTCCCTAACTACAGTCAAGCTGTGACACACAATGAAGGAGGCTATTTTAGGCCGATCACATCCAGAGACTGTGTATTGTTTTCTTCTCACACAACAAAAACAGCAGTCTATAATTACTTTGATTCACCCCCACCAATCTGTGTAGCTAGAAATAGTTCCTGTACAGAGCTGCTGAGTTGCTCTCAGTGGATGATGGGAAAGTGGATGACCTTCCAGTAATACATTTACTTAAAGTTAATGAGTGACAACTCTTCTGATTCTTAAAGTGGCCAATCACATTGAAGCTTTAATTTCTTAAAGGTTCTTTAAAAAACTGAACAAGTCTATAATGTGTTCTTTCCCATGGTTATTCTTCTTTTGTCTGGAAAATTCTCATGACATTTTGTGGGAAATGGCTGAGAAACCATCACCATCTGGGTGCTTATAGTCCATGCAAGAGTCCAGTGACATGGTGTGTGGTGTATTTTTGTACTGTATCATAGTAACATAGTGTTCTTTGTCAAAACGCCAAGTGCTCTCCCCCGTACCTTTACCTCCGTTGAGGCTGGTGAGGTGAGCTGCAGTTCCTCTTGACCATCTGCCATGACTCTGACCACCCTGAGACAATAACAGGCCGGTCGAGGAGGGAGGGAGGGAGGGAGGGCAAGTGGGTGGAGGAAGGATACACAAATATGCCTGCTCATAATTATAGCCCGACACCAGAAGCTGATGCACAATAAAAGCTTCAGCTATTCCTCTAGGGAATTTATAATTTAACTTTCGGATTGTAATTGAGGCACTGTTATAAATAACTCGATTTAAAACTTGAAGGATAAGACTGGTGATATTCTATGTTGGTCTTATTGTCAACAAATCAACCAAATAATGAATTGATCCTTCTAGCAACTATTGTTTTATTGTATATAAGGCTTAATATTGGACAGAGACCTCTATAGTTGTCCAAAAACTATTAAAAACACACCGATGAGCCACAACGTCACACTGGGTGGCATGTTCCTTCTTTCTGTAATTTACCAATGAATAATAGACAAGAAGAATGATTTTGTCTGGCAGGGAGCATTTTTCTGACTGTCTTTTTGTCTTTCTGAGCTCCTCATCATGACATTCTTGGTTGCTTGACTGACGATTCAGATGCTGGTAGACACTTTTCACTCACTCATCAGGACTTTTTCTCCACCGTTGCCACAAAAAACATTACAATAGATGTCAGACATTCCTGTAGGTTTAACTAAACTTCTTAAACACTTTTGACTGACTCTAACAGACATACAACAGACATACTCCACACAGACTTGAAGAAACTCGCCAGCCTAGCAATATGTGTGAATAATTTCAAAACTTAGATTTCAAAAATTAAACTACATATCTTTGACTCAGTTTCAGGGATTTACATGCTCAGTAGGAGTGAAGGGCTTGGGATTGAGCCACAGACAGGATATGGAAGTGGAAACACATTGGTGTTGCTCTTTTCATGGGATTTTTTGACAATGATAAAAAATATAGAATATCACCTGCCTTATCCTTTAATTTATATTTTCATTTCATATTTGTATTTTAGGTTTAATTTATAAAAAATATACTGTGTGTATTTTATATATCTTCTATTTGATTAATTCATTCTGAATATTGGCAATTAGGAGATTTTCTAGTTGGAAGGAAGATTCTCACATGTGACCATATAAAGTGTTGTGCTGTTTAAAACAATGAATGATTTTTCACTGACTTCAGATTGCCTGCACAGCAGAGAAAATAGTGCAGCGCAGCAGTAACGATTCTCGCTGCCCGCTGCTTGGCAAAGCAATGCCATCCCATCCCATCCCAGAATGCACTCTGGCTGCGTTATGTAAGAGGCTGTTCTAGTCTATTCTTAGCTCTACCTCACTGAGAAGTAACAGTGCTGTTTGCCTGAGAGTCAAAGATCTGATGAGGCGGGAATCATCGGTGAGGTGAGAACCAGCACAGTAGGCTATTCTGCCTTCAGGCTCTCACACTGGGACACTGGCAGGACGGCATGCCCATTTTTGGTATTTGGAGGAAGTAGAGGTGTACAATATATGTGGGTGTGCGATGGAGGGGGATTTATACATTTAATAGTACAACAGGAAAAGGGTATATGAATAGTACTGTTTCAAAATCTAAAGTAGGACATGTCAACGCTCACTGGAAATTCTTACCTCTTCTCTCTTCAAACCCAGCAGTAAAAGACTGTGTCACAGTTTTCAGACTCACATGTTCCCTAGTTTACAACTGCAGAAAATGACAGCCTGTGTCCATCTTTACATACAGCCTTCCTTTTAATTCCCATCTGTCATGTGAATCTATTGTGTCACTAGTCCCTCTTCTTGATCCCTTAGTCTCCAACTGTCCAGTTTTTTTTTAATGGATGCTCAATCCTATTATGATTATTTCCTGGAAAGCTCTACAGAGACAGAGAGATGCATATGGCGAATATGCGTCTTTGTGTCTGACCGGTAGCATGCAGATGAGGCATCATTTCTGTGTTTGACACAGCATTATGAACATGTGATCAGGGCTGTGGATGTCGTTAAGGACACTCAGATTATCCTTTTCTGGGAGTTTTAGAAACCTGGGGGAGTTCACTCAACAACAATAACAAAACATTTTATAGGCTGATTCCAGAAAATAATTCAGTATACATTTTATTCCGGGCAGTGTGGAAAAAGTGTTTAGGTCTTCATGTTAAGAGGTAAAATTTACAGAAAATATAAGTGAACAGTTAAAGCTAACCAATATTTTTATATAAACAATGCGTCAGATGACTGCATTTAATGTGAAAGGAGTCACTCGTAGTGACAAACCCACAAAGAATGATCACTTGACTCTGCAGTTCCCCTGAGTTCATGTTTTAGAGTCTTTCAGCTCATTGTTTTGGTTTTCCAGCCTGTGACTTTACTGTTTTGGTTCAGCCCTGTTTCCAGCAGCAGCAGGCGGCTGTTTTCAGCTATAAAAACTCACTATATACTACCTGCCCAACACCAAGTGGCAGAGAGAAAAAGTTAGAATTTAACTGATTAACACATTTAGCAACTAAAGAGCCAAATTTGTCCCTCAGGAGTTAGTGGAGACCAAACCAGAGCTACAACTGAATTCACTAGGTGGAAAGACACTCAACTCCAAATAAATGCAAATGTTGCTCCATGTCTGCTGGAAGTTTACAGTAAATAAGCAACTGTTTGCTGACACATGTCAAAGATATTCACTCTAACAAACTGCAAAATAATATATAAAACAACTCTTCAGAATTAAATAAATGTAAAATGCCTCTTTTGCAGCGGCATCAGTCACTAATTTAAATATTTTGCAGAGTTCTCTTCACCTTTTCATATTAATATGCACATGTAATGACACATTAGTCATTGCATTTTATTCCTTTTCCTCACAAGCACTTCTGTGCAAACGCACAATTTAATTCTTAAGAGGACTGACAAAGTAAAGTAGTACAAAGTACACCCTTTGAGTAATTTTAAAATGTTTGTTCCTTACTCCACTCTGACATTTTCTTTTGAATTTGTCATCTGAAATATTAAAGAGTGCTAGTGACTCAGCAGCAAAGTTATTCCCAAATAAACCTTGGTCATCTATGAAGCTGTGCACGAAATGGCAGCACTTCTTCAAATGCCACACATACTGTACAGGTCAAAACTCACATTTTTATACACATGCTCCGATACAGACATGCACAACAAAACCTATATTCCTCAGCTGCTTTACACGTTTTTATTCTGACCACAGAGAGAATAATTGTTGAAGAAAGAACATCTAATTTTCTGAATTAATTAAGAGAGACTTTAGTATTCAGTATTTGATTGTTGTCATTGTCATCTCTTTTTTTTTTTTTTTTTTTAAACGCACAAGTTCCCTGTTTGTAGTTTGAAACAAAGGCAGCAGGGTGAGCGAGGTCTGATGACGTTGGGAAATTATTGACATTGTTTACACTGTAACAGACAGACAGACCTGCAGCCTATGGCTCCAGTCACAACAGGCTGCAGTGCCAGTCCTGGCTTGTCTGTGCTGAGACCCTCGGGGAATGGTTTGACCGGTTTCCTGGGTGACTCTCGTAACCTCTCTTTCTTGTCTCCTGCTGCACTGAAGCCAACTCTACTAGAAACATTAAATCAACTAGATTCATTGTCTTCATATTTATCAGGATTCTGTGTCTTTTTACACTTTTCTGGCAGTCACAGTAGGGATTTTTGCATGCATGCTAAAGGACCAGGATATGTTTAGGTGTTAAGCAGGCACAAGCCACACTAATTTGCATGATTCACTGAGAATAGGTTAGAAGCAGAGATTTGGCTCTATGATTCAGGGTTTAGTTCAATAATCATAAGATCCTGATAAAAACCACTAAACCAATAAAAAGTAAGCTAAGAATAAAAAACATGAAATATTTAAACCTTTGTTGGCCTAGTCAGCTCACTCACTGTGGTTCCTGCACCACGTTTGGACAAGATGTGATCCATACACGACCACAGTTAATAAGTGTAGTCGAGTTTGTCACCATCACAGTTGTATGAGTGGGTCTGAGATTTGATTCTACTGTAGCAGCTCACAAATTATCACACTGGCTGTGAAGATGAAATATTTCTCAGATTTCTCTCTAATAATTCATTTGGCAAAGCATTTGTAAAACCTGTGAAGTTGTTTTGGGCCATAGGAACATATCATTTCTCGATCATATTAGGTTGTTTTTGATCGAAAGTTTATTGAAACTGAAATGTCAAATGATATCATCACTGACCTGTAAGATCATGTCTGTAAATATTCACTTTTAGGCATCACACTTTTCAAACAGAGAGAGAGAGCACAAAAGCAAATGTATATAGTAGAAGATAATGAGAAGGCATTATCTGCTAAATGGTTTGACAGTCTCAGAATTAGAGTGAACAGTTCCTCTCCTCTGCTCCGTCTCTTTTTCATTCTCCTTTATTTTACCAAGTGAAAGTCTCTCTGAGATGATTGTGTAATGCCATGTGTGTTGGTGAGAGACAAAGAAAAAAGAAAGTAAAGGTGAGAGTGTTTGCTTAGTGTTTGTCAGAAGTTGGGACACACCTTCACTTGAATGAGAAAGTGTGTCTAAACCTTTGACTGATACTGTATGTGTAGCATATGTATATGTGAAAACTGCAAAAAATCCAAATGATTAATTAATGTACTGTTTGTGATTGTCACAATCACAGTTTACCTACACACTCAGACAACACTGAAGCAGAATTGTGTCTTTTGGAATAGAGTTTTGTTGCTATGACATTTACAGATACTGCCCTATATACTGCCCATGAAAGGTACATATAAATATATATATATATATATATATATATATATATATATAGAGAGAGAGAGAGAGAGAGAGAGAGAGAGAGAGAGAGAGAGAGAGAGAGAGAGAGCACTAGAGTTGCTAATTCCCACCTTCCCTTACTAAAAAGTGGTCATATTATTAAACAAGTGGCATAATGGTACAATGCCAAAGTAATACTGTACTGTACCATTATGGTAGTGACCACATTACCAAGCCACCGTACTTACATGATACAACAGTACTATAACACTGGTGTAGATGATGGAGCCCTCACCAGTTCCCTTTGTTTCTTTTTAACATAAATATTTAGTAACAAAAATAGCCATTAGTTTTAAACACTGGCTGATGCATGAAACAAACTACTTTGCACACAGTGTCGTCCAACACTTTCACTTTTTGAATGGCCACACTCGAAAGCTTCACAAAAAACCTGCCATCAGAGAGAGGGATGAGACACGATGGATCAAATGGGGATGACGGTGCACACTGTTGGACAGTCTCTCCTCTAAGGCTTTCATGGTGTTGCAATCGATTGTAGACACAGAAAGTAAGAGTTGTAAAAAGAATTTTAAAAAGTTCAAATGCTGCCTACTCTCTCAAATATGTATCCTAAACTACCAGAAACTTTATAAATTTATGGTAAATTAAAGGAATGCCTCTCTTTCATGAGCACAACAGTGAAAAATTATTTTTCATTACAAAAATTAAAATCTTATTCCTCTATTTTTAGCTTATACCATGTCAATGTGCGTGCGTACAAATGAATCCATAACATCTCTCTGTGTCCCTCTCTGTAACCCTCTCCATCCAGACTTCAGTGACCAGCTGTTGGAGGTGGTTGGCCTGGAAGGGGCGATAGAGATGGGACAGATCTACACAGGACTGAAGAGTGCAGGACGCAGACTGGCTCAGTGTGCCAACGTTACCATCAGGTCAGAACTTCCTGTCTCGCAGGCTGCTTCCTCCATCTTTTACCACATTTAATCCATCCCCCTCCCTCCTGTTACCTTCTGAGCTCCATTCTCTACCCTTCCCTTCATCTGCCTCAAGTCACTACCCTCCTCTCCTTTTCTCTTCCTTCTGGTCAACCAACTGGAAGCTGTACTCGCTGCAAGAAGTGAATCCATCTCCATTTTATACATGTATGATCAAAAATGTATTCCTTTTGAGTGTTTTTGTGCATTTGAAGGCTAAAATCCCTGCAGTATCCAAACAATAGCACGCCTGTACCTAATAAATTATATATTTCAACTGCATGTTTTACTAAGTGAGCTGTTGGAGCCAAGGACTGAGTTGCAATCACAAGATGAGAAATGATCTGTCTGTTGGGCTGAGTTCTAACAAATATCCATTTTGGATTTGGTTCCGTGTTGGCAAAATTCTCTCAGCTCTTATAAAAATTCTCTCAGCTCTAATAAATCTCTCCACACTCTCCTTTTATTAGCAAAGAGCAATAACATTAAGATAGAAGTCTTCTTGTTTTTAGTCTGTGCAGTCCGTCACTGTTGCCTGTTAAAATGGCATCATCATCTGTGACAGATATCAGCTGTAGCTAATTTGATGTTAATTCTGTAATTAAAATGTATAATGTCTGCTAAGGCTGCCACTTAATTAAAAAAAATGAACAACCTTTTGAATGTGGGAAAAAATTGAGTTTCAGTCCATCTGTTCTGTCCAAATTCCAAAATTCAGTGTATAAGTGCAGCAGGATAAAGTTGAGGAAGTTTGCTGATTTTTAAATGCATCTGCCTTACAGTAACATTACCATGACAACAAATCTTAAGTCACCTGTTAGCTTGTTACTCAAGTGAGCCAGCAGAGGCACCTCATATGAATTAATGGGGGGAAAAAAATCTGTAATGAAGTTTTGCATTTGAATGAATTTGAAGAAAGAATGTGTTCATTATCATTTTTTTTCATTTGTTTTGACATGACTTTTTGAAAAAGTGACAGCCCTTCTCATTCAATTCAAAATTCACATTCAGGTAAAGGATAAGGCTGGCAATTTTCTATATTTTGCTTATTATCTAAAAATCTCATGTGCATAGCTGAAACCAACAATGAACTCATCCTACTAACAAGTATAGTGTGTGTATCCAAAGCCTAATATATCTTATTCCTCTGTGCCATAGACCTCCGTTGTTGTCCAACAACTATTAAAAACACGTCAATGATCCACACCATTGCACTGGGTGACGTGTTCCTTCACCACAAAGATTTTTGGCACATTAGTTTGTTTAGAAATAGCTCGAAAGACTAATAACAGCGATAACATTTTCGGTCTCTGGAGAGAAGTTCCATTTAAGGCAGATACCACTGTGCATGCGTGGGAATGCGTTTCCGTTTACAGAGCTTCGCTAACTTGTTGTGCTACATGTGCCAGTGTAAGTCTGCCGAGGCGCAGCTTCTGGAAGTTGGCCAATCAGAACAGAGTGGGCTCATCGGGAGGAGAGGCCTTAAAGAGACAGAAGCTAAAACAGCCTGTTTCAGACAGAGGCTGAACTGAGGGGCTGCAGTTACAGCCAGTATAAGATAAATGAAGAGTTGTTTTAACTATAAATCATGAAAAATATTCCAGTAGAGCCCAGTATGTAAGTATATAGTATATAGTATATAGTTTATAGACCTGGAAATGTGCATGATACGTCCCCTTTAAATGCTATTGAACCCCAGCCCTATTTGTCTGACAAATCCAAGAGCACTGTGCCCACATTTTTGGGCCAAAAAAGACCTGGTCCACTTACTGTAACATCCACAGCCAGTTACTGTACCAAAGAAGTGACATTTACAAGCTGTTCTTTCACGTATCCAGCGAACTGCCCCTAATATTTTCCTAGACCAGAATTAAAGAGCATTCATTGCAGTCATTCTCCCATACTGTGATGCTTCAGCTAGAGAGGTATGCATGAAAGTCTTAAACCAACTTTGAGTGTGTGTGTGCGTGTGTGTGTGTGTGTATGTGTGTGTGTGTGTGTGTATACATACAGTGGGTCTGTGAGTTTAAAGAGTCGGGGCCTGTCTGGGAATGGGTCTCATGAGAACAAAGGGTGCAGTGTTTGACCCTGTCCTGGGACAGTGTGAACAGGCCTCTCGTGCCTCAGAGGTGTGTGTGATCTGACCTTCACAACCTACCACCCCACCCCATCCTCTCTCTCTCTCTCTGCTCTACCCCCACCACTCATGCTCGTCCCTCTGCTTTCTCTTCACAGGACGTCCCGGCGGCTGCCCATGCAGATTGATGGTGAGCCCTGGATGCAGCCACCCTGTACGGTGAGAGTGAACACTGCCAATGCAGCATTTTCAACTAGAATCACTGCTTCATGTTTTAAAATTGTTTCATGACAGGGATTCTTGGATATTCTCCCTTTACTTCGGAGGTTCTTGTTATGCAAATATACCAAAGAAAACTGACACACTTTAGGCCAAAGAGAACCACATATACTTGGATATTGTCCATGCAGCACAAATATGTGGGTAGTTTTGTATAACCAAGTGCAAAGGTTTCATTTCAGTTGTGGGGTAACATTTTGAATCGGAGCCAGCACATGACCATGATATACTATAGGATAGCACTAGCCCTCGTCCCTCCTCCACATGCAAGTCAAGGTGAATCCTCTCTGCCACTCTTCACAACAGCATAACTGTAGAAGAGACTGAACCTTGAATTGGGACAAAGACATTGCTCAACTGACTTACTGTACTGTACCTTTTAAATATTAAGAGATCTTTGAACTTAAGACCAACTCCAAACTAATGGTAAGAGTAAATTATTAATAATAAAGAAATAATTTGGTATGCAGTGTTTTGAGTTAAGCACTGAATCTAAATTTTTAGTTATCATCATTGTGTGGTCCCTCCAAGAACTGCCACTTTACATAGCATTCAGATTCAGGCTGTGTTTTCACATTTAGTTCAGTTGAATAAGATTCTGGTTCATTTTCCCACTTGGTACGTTTCGTTTGGGCAGATCTGAACACAGCAATCGTACGTAGGTGTGGTCTCAGTTCGATCACAAACAAATTTTGGAGTAGTTAATTTGTGGTGAGAATGTGATCTGACCTGGACCTGACCCAACTACAAGGCATAGTCTGCATGTTTGAGCTAAACGGCTTTGCATACTGGGATGCGGATGAGTGAAATCAACAACAGTTGCTAGCAGCTAGCCAGAGAATGAATCAAGGTCAGACCATGGATGTATAAAGAGAACTGGATACAGCATCTGTTCATTCCTCTGAAAATTGCCCAGTTGCACATGAAGCCAAAAAATCTACTTTCCCATGATGAAAACATACTGCACATGCTCTATGGGCCCTATGTATCCCATGCACCCATAGAGCATTCTCAAAAGAGACTTCCACCACTGAGACAGCTAACTTCTGGTTTAGCCCTCCGGCTTACTTGAATGGGGATAAAACAATTCAGTCGTGCAGCTCTAGACCTTCTAAATGTGATCACACTGAATGGATCAAATTCTGATAGTGAAATGAGTCATTGAGCGGTGGTTGTGATGCTCAAAAAAATGTATCCACCGTTTTACAGCTGCTGCTTTTCCCATGATTGTGTGCAGGAAAAATGCTTTTTGGGCCCCTGTCAGACCTGGAAGTTGTGAGTACACAGTTTGGCCGCTATATCAAATTGGCTTCAAAGCCCAGCGCTGTTCCTGGGGGCTTGGGTCAGACCTGGACTAGCAACGAAGTGCATTGCTTTGAGTCATATTTGAAGAGATAGAACCTTCTTCGGGACCTTCTTCCTGTGTTTACGTTCTTGCTCCTGCCCCAGACACATCTGACCAATAAGTGGGGAGAACGTTTTCACTGACTTTTAGTGATGCATTTTGGTTTGCTTGAATTTTTTTCTGCATGAAAAGAAACTGAACCAAGGGTAAAATGCAACAAGTGCACCAACTCGTCAACTGATTTGGACCAGAGCAAACAAACTATAGGTTTAATAATACTTTGAGGGAGGCTTTTACAACTCTGTTTATCACAGCAACAAGCATTTTATTCTTCATCTCAACAATCAGGTAAATGGGAGAAATATGCCGTTAATAACAAGTAATCTACCAGAAATGGGCGCTTGCGCATATTTGATTGGCAAACACTATGGGCAGCTCTGTGATGTCATATTGCATTCTGGGAAAAGTCGAGCCAGGTTCAACTTTTTTGCCAGACGACCCTTCATGTTTTGCTATAGCCCTTTGCGTTGGCACCTTTACTGTGCCAGAACAGTGCTGAGTAGGTTGCCTCAGAGAGACAGAGATTCAATGACTGCTAAGGATCGGTGTCTTCAGAAAGGAATGACCTCGGCCATGTCAGGGTAACCAGGGTCCTGTCCTGGAGCCAGACCTGGAAGGGGAGCCTGTATCAGTGAAGCCCAGTCAAGTTCAGCCCCAAAAATAAGAGTAAGGTCAACATTATGGACCAACACCTGCAAAGTTAGGTATAGAGCTCTGGTGCAAAGACACAGGACTTGGCAGACCAACCCAGCTACAATTGGCTCTTAGAACAGGGAATGTCACCTCTGGTGGAGGTGAAGCCAGAGCAAATACAAGGGATGACGCAATACCAACTGGATATAGTCGGGATCACCTATAAGCACTGCATCAGCTTTGACCTGTGTCACTGTGTTGGTCTGTATGGAGCATCAAGGTCCTCTAAGCATCCTCTGGATACCAGTGGACAATCTCTTATCCTAGAAAGCTGATAAAGTCAACTTTACACCAGATAACACTTTCTGTTGCAGCAGCTTTTTTTGTACTTTTGTCATATCTGGCTCATTTCCGTGCTCTTTTGTTCATCTTCCTCTGCTGCACACCCCCAGACTCAACCTCCAACACTGTCACGCCATCAAATATCACAAACTGGTTACAGTCCTCATATAAAAAGAAGGAGATCAACTATTTTCTATTCATCCTCACAGCATTTTTCATTTTGTCACCTTCATGGGAGTGGAAGGTAGAGAGCTTTTTGTTATCTAAGTTATTTGCAAGGCCACAGTAGGTGCTTTTGTAACAGTGTGTTGTGAAACGACAGGAAGTGATGATTGTCAACCTAGTAAATCAGTCAAAATAGATATTGATAACAGATTTCTGTAGAACCCTTAATACCATTAATCTTGCCTACCTACAAAGTGGTTTTTATCATGTCCTTTTCTGTCTGATTCTTACAGATCAGGATCACACACAAGAACCAGGTCCCCATATTACTGGGCCCACCTCAGAAGACACCGTTCTTTTTCTTCAAGAAACGCAACCGGAGCCGTGACTAGGACACATACATGCACACACAAACACCAAAACATACACATATACAGTACATGCAGTATATGCACACACACACATGCCACCCACTGTATAGGCAGCTCCATCAGATGACTGGTACACCGTTCCCTGGTTGGAGTTCGAAAGTGGGAGTTCATTAACAGGATCACATCAACAAGTGGAACATTCCTAATGTCAGGATACCTACAGACAATTCAATCCCAAAGGAACCTGCGGCGAAAATGATATGACTCTCAATATACAGTACTGACCTATTCCTGTGTAACCATCATCCTCTAGTCTGTCTCCAAACATCTGTCCAGCTGTGAATTTAGCCTCAGCCACATGCAACAGCCAAGTCGCCCCCAGCCCAAAAAAATCATACACCAGTGCTGCACTGCCTGCTAAACACAACTTTGGTTGCTGGGATATCCTTACAGCCCTTGAATGAAGTAAGGAAAAAGAAAGTGATAGTCTATGGAAAGCAGGTTATATGATGAGCTCAGTAAAGAAAGACAGAGATCCAACACACTACAGTGAGAAAAAGAAGACGGGGCGAGAGGTGGAACGATTAAAATGAGAGTGGTGTGGCAGTAACGTGGCTGTTTACAAGGCTGGTGAGCAAGTAGAGTAAGATCCACCTCTTCGTTAAAACACCTGTATGAATAATGAAACAGCGGTTGCTTGTAAGGACGCGCACTCCAAGGCCTCCCCACAGACTGACAAGACGGTACAGCTGAGGAGAAGAGTAGAAAAGCCTCATCCATTATTGACCTATTTTGTTTATGGGTTGATGGCAGTGGGGCGTAACAGTGGCCTGGAATTGGTGGAAACATGCAGGGATTTTGGCCCCTTAGTATCACTGGCCTACAAAACAACATCCTTTAAACCATACTTAGACTGATCTGGCCGTAGAGTTCAGGCAGAGGAAGTGCCTGTCCAGTTGCCCACAGTTATCACTATATAAATTGACCAGAGTCTAGATTGAAAGTAGAGATTGGATGCACTGTAGCTTTCTCAAGAAACATAATTGTCCTGGTGGTTTGTGAGCTCTAACACTACCATCCAGATCAAATCTACAACAGTTCCTGTGCACCGTATGCCATAGGACACTTCTAACAGGTCAAGGATTGAAATAAATCCCCTCAAGGGAATCACAGCAGGGCCCCTGGGGTTTTTATGTACCAGAGCATTGACAGGGGAACTAAATTTATCCCTCTATTTCAGGGAGGGTCTATTTCTCCTCCTGTGAAACCCTATGCCTGATTACTGTGTCAAACATCGACTCACAATGTCAAGTGGGCTGTCAGAGTGCAAATCCCAGAGCCTGCCCCCTCTGCAAGATGCTGGGTGGCTTCGGTGCGTTCATGATTTGTTTAACTACGCCAAATAAAGATGTAATAGTAATGGAGGAAACTGACAAGATAGGAGGAATTTGTTTTTACCAGAGATGATGGAGGAAATACAAAATATATGCTAGAAAATAATTCAGAAACTGTTCATCAGGAAGCTTAGCTCAGTGTTTATAAAGAATGTATCTATATTACTGTCCCCAAATATGGCAAATTATATTATACAGTATATGCAGACAGAGTATATGTATATTTCTGGAAAGTAGGTAGAGCTCACATATACTGTACACACGAATGTGTTTTAATATATCATTGTTATTAATGTGGAATTCTTAGCTTAGAGGGGCTCAGATCAGTATTCATCACCATACAGAGCAGCTACAGTCGCTCTCTGAAGGCAGTTTTCCACTTTGTCTAATTCAGATTATTTTAGATTTAACTTGAGTGTGAATCAATTTCTCTCCTCCCAGGAACAAGGAAAAATTGCATCAAAATGACAGAATGTATGACAAAATGATCTCAACTCAAGGTCCACTGACTAGCTTTTTCAGAGATTTCAATGGCAACAACAAGCGTTTGTCAGCAGGTGGAACTGGCTAAAGTGTTGACCTAACTGTGGAACATCAAGTAACGACAAGTGGTTAGTTACTGTTGAAAGTAGAGCTATATTGCAGACATATCAGTACTGGGATATATGTCACCCAATGAGAAACAAGAAATTACAGTACAGAAATGTCAAAGATACAGTATGATAGAAGTAATTCGACAAGACTACAGCCAAGCTAGCATTCTTACAATGATAATGCTAACATGCTGATGTTTAGCAGGTATAATGTTTAGTTTCCTGCAGTGTGGGACTTTTGCACATAAATGAACGTCCATTACATTCAAGCCCTTGCCAAACAAATTCACACAATGATGATTAAGCCTATCACCGCCAGATAAATCTCTCTGTATTTCACAGTATATAGAATTTCTAAATCTTGTGTCGGGCGCGACATTTCTGCACTGGCCACTTGGCCATTAATTGTGCGGCTCTTCTAGACTCTCCAAATGTTTTTGGACCAAATGTTATAGGATCAAATTCTGACAGTGAGACAAGTCATTTCGCAGGGGTTGTGTGATGCTCAAAACAATTTAACCAATTTATCCACCATTTTACAGCTGCAAAAGTATGTTATGGCCAGTGGTGTACTGGCAAATCCCAGTGGGCTGGTGGACCGTCAAAACATCTCCGTTTTTACCAGCCCTCTCTGTGTGCCTGTCATTTGTGGTGCACATGAGAGTGTGCTACATGCCTGTGTCAGGCAATCACAGCTAAGCACCCCCTTTACTCTCACTGCCAGAAGGGGGAAAACAAAAGTCCCATGCTCCAGCTTTAAGGTTCAGCGTGTTACCATGCTACATTTCTTAATTATCACTAAACACAAAGTACACCTGAGGCTGATGGGAATGTCGTTAGTTTTGCAAGTGCCTGGTTATAAACCAAAGTATTGGACAAATTAAAACCTTGACCTGACGATGGCACTAGATGAAAGTCAGGTGATCACCAAAGTGCTTGCAATTTATCCTGGTGGGGACATGAACTTGTGTACCAAATTATATGGACGTTCATCCAATAGTTGTTGAGACATTCCAGTGTGGACCAAAGTGGTGGACCAACTGACAGACTGACATTGACATCCCTAGGGCCATGCCACAACATGGCTAAAAACTCTCCATTACATAGTTTGTCTGCTAGAGAGCACTGACAAGTTTATTTTATTTTTATTTTTTTTAAAGAAATATCAACTTATATATTGTTATCAAATTTTTGTAACTCTCAAATATAGATATATTTATATCAAAATATCAACCTCAAAAGTCCAGTATCAATCGGGTTGAAAGCTTCTAGAAAGGTAGTACATGAAGTATGTGGACCTTGAGTTGAGATTATTTTGTCTCACACACTTTTCAGTAAAGAGTACCGAAAATTATCTTGATCTGAACTAAATGGCACTGATGTCTTTCAAAATTCAATTTCAAAGAGAAGGTAAACATGTGAAGGTTGAAACACACGGGACCTATAAATGATGTGAGTTAGACATTTTGGGAAAACTGCCTTGAACCCTGCTGCGATTTGTTTTTATTTATTTTATTTCAAAATTTAATTAGAGGATAAACCCCTTGAGATGCACCATCTCATTTTCAAGATGGTCCTCACGCACAAAACATGGAAGTTAACAAACATTTAAACAATAAGTAAATAAATACATAATAATAATAATGATGATGAATTAAACAATCCAATGACATAAAACAATCAACATAGTAACATCAACAAGGACATACACATAAGGGCTCTCCCACCATCCCAAAGCACTCCTACTATATCTGTTACAAGTGTCATCTGTACAAAAATTAACAAGAAATAAAATAAATCAACAGACCAAATAACATTATGTCAAAGTACTGAGTCTACTTATAAACTAAAAAATTAAGGTAAATACAATTTAAAAACAAGAATGAGTAGATTTAAGATAAACAAGCTAAGAAGTCTTGAAGTCATGGACAGAAGTAAATGATCTGAATGAGTTCAATAGTTTGCATGAGGCAAATTATTCCAGCATGATGGTGCTTTAAACTTAAAAGCATGTCTCCCAATTTCTTTAAAGATTCTAGGCACAAAAAAAGGTTGCTGAGTGTGTCTGAGTGAATATGATGATCTGAATGTAAAAGCTGTTTAAGTATAGAAGATAGTTAAAGTAAATGCATTTGAAAACAAAGAGCAACCAATGAAAATGTCTCCTAGAGTGAAGTGATAGCCAGTTCAGTGTGTCATACATGAAACAATGATGCGTGTGGTAAGGACACCTTAGGACAAATCTATAAATATTATTGTTAACTACATTTAAAGGATGAAGATGTGTTTCAGAGGTGTTCTGGTATATGATATCACCATAATCAATAATGGGAAATAAAAGCTGTTGGACAATTTGTTTTCTTACTTGGGTAGTAAAACAATTGATTGACCAATATAGTATTCTGGGACTAGACTTATTTTATTTCTAATCTTCTAAAATCAATATGAGGCCTGAAAAAAAAATCAGAATCAGTCCAAAGTCCCAAGTATTTAAATGTATCAACTTTATTAAGTGGAGACCCATCAGTAAAATTAATAGCCAACTCAGTAGATGAACGATTAATATTATAACTAGTACCAAACAACATGCTATAAGACTTCTGCTTGTTTAATATGAGATTGTTATTTAAAAAGCATTTTTGGACATTCTGATTGCAGAGAGCTTTGAATTTTAGTTACATTGGAATTAGATGTGCATATAAGCATGTCATCTGCATATAACTGAGCAGAACAATTTAGAGAAAAGAAAAAGAAAAGGTCCTAAAATAGATCCTTGTGGTACACCCTTTTCAACAGTTAAATAATCTGATTGATTGTGACAACAGTTATGAAGGTAAGTTTTAAACCAAAATAATACCTGTTGAGAGACACCCATAGCATAAAGTTTATCAAGAAAAGATAATGGTCAACCACATTGAAAGCCTTGGTTAAATCAATAAAGATGGCACCTGTAAATTGACCTTTGTCTAAAGATGAGAATACATCATTGGTAAATTTGACAAGGGCAGTTGTAGTAGAAAAATTGGAATGAAGTAACTTTAGCACATTTCCAAATAGATCGAAATTTACTAGTTGTTAGGGACAGATTAAATAGGTCATCAAGCCCTTGAGAGGCTAATTTTATAAACTTTATGGGCACAGCCAACATTAAGGGCAGAAGTAACTTGCATAATTTCAGTAGGTAAAATATGTCTAAAAGAAAATGAGCCACTGATAGTCGAATTGGTAATATGATGACAAAAGTAAGGTGAAACAATAGAGAGATGTATGTGTTAACGGTGCAGGGCAGAGTGAGACTGGTGAGATGTTCTGTTGGTACAAACTGAGCTCCATAATAGGGTGAGGCTTTGACGCCTTTATGCCCTGGTTCCCTTTAAAACACACTGAGTAACTGCTCTTGCACCCAGGCCCCATGAAAACCAAAACAATGTCTACTGTATTCTCATACCATATTTAACCAACCTAGATGTGATGCTGGGTTCCTCCAAACCGCAGCAATCCAAACACTGAGATGTACTTCAGGTTTGTTACATGTCACTTTCATCCATCTCAGTGGTTTATGTTTAAAATATAATATCAAACCTTCATACGACAACAACACTGTGGAGATATCACAAGATTTTGAAAAACGCACATCACAAACTAATTTTTCTCCATTTTTTGTTGTCCTAACGGAGCCTGGGTGCCAAGAGAGCTCAGTGTGAAAAGAGTGCATGTTTACAGTAATTTTACATTTATTGAAAGAATGGTTTTAGACAGCTATATTACCAAGTGTATATATTTGTTTATAATATTTTATCTGAAGTAAACTTACATCACCGCATGCCTGCTGAATCAAACGTAGAGTGAACAAAGGAGAGTGTGGATCAGACTATTCAAACTTATTCTTTGCTTAAAACTCCATTCATCAGATGAATGGAGAAAACAGGTCACATTTATTTATTTGTTGTGGTTTTGTTTTTTTTGGTAGCGTCTTTATAATCATGTGCAAGAAAAAGCAGACAAGCTGTCTTGTTGAGTTAAAAAAGAAAAACAAAGTACAATTCCCAGATGAAGTTTATACCATTACAACATCCATTCGTGATTTACAGATGGCTCAAGGGGCAGCAACATGAACGCCCACGCAGATCCTGTCTGAGTGAATTTCCAATGTGTGTCACAACTCATGTCTATTCTTGTCCTTTGAAGTAATCAATTGCCTTAACAAATAAATGGACCCACTCTGTGCTCACAGCTTTGCACAGGGCTTACACAGAAGACAGAGAAAAGTAGAATATATATCAGAATACAAATCATCAAATCACAAAGAAAGGATGATTATTTGTAGCAACATTTCCAATAACATATCACCCTAAAAATGACCAAAAAGGATTTGCTTTACCTGGACTGACCCACAGCATGGAGACAAACAAAGGGGAGACGATTTTATCAATACTTGGCAACCCACCGGTGTCATTTTGTGTCATCCTAGCCTTCAGTTAGCAGCAGACATTGGTTGCCATCAGGGTAAAGGACTATTGTGATTAGCTGTCATTGAGCTGACCTTTATTAGCAAACAAGGGAGGTGATATCTGTGTTCATCTTTGTCTGTGTGTTGAGTTTCCTGAAGCAGGTTATCTGTAAAGATAAGGCGACAAATCCCGTAAAAAAGATCACAACCAACAATGTGTTACTCCTCTCAGTATTTTTCAACTGTGGCTACTGCTCTGACTGTGGCACCCAAACTAAAGCCCCTTTGTTCCTACTGAATACATCTTTTAAAAACAGGTCACATATATATGTGGTTTAATATTAAAAAGGCTAAGTAATTTCTATAACAGCTGGGTGCTTAAGTCTTTATCAAACATCACTCAAACAGGAGTAAGCAGTAAATTTGTTGGGGACTATTTTCAGCTGTGTATTAATACATATTTGGTGCTGTATTGAGTATTTCCGGCAGCAGGACATTGTATGTGGGATTTACCCAAAATAACATGAACTACAATGCCCATGTTCATCGTAATGAAGGAATGTGTCACCCAGTGCAACAATGTGGCTCATTGATGTGTCTGTAATAGTTTTTGGACAACAATGAAGGTCTATGTCACAGAGGAATAAGCTGCTGCGTATCACACTTTGGATACACAGGCAGTACTTGTTTGATAGGATAAATTCATTGTTTGTTTTGGTCTTTTCATGGGATTTGTTGACAATACGAAAAATACAGAATATCTTTTGTATCCTTTAATCTATTTCTGCTACTTTTTAAATAACTTTTAAATTTTAAATATCTTTTAAAATATTTTCAAAAAGCAAATGTAGTTCACCAGTTTCAGTAAAATTATAAGAGAAATCCACCCTCAGACTCTCCAGTATATCAATCTGTGATGTTCATTCCAGGAGCTATTTTGTTCTGAATTGTGATCATGTTACCTTAACCTGCCGTTTACTTATACTTCAGTTTTAGATCCTGTGTCTCTGAGAATAATGTGTGACAGCACTCAGTAAAGTAACAACAAACTTGTCCTATTCAGCTGTGGGCTATATATCTAGATACCAGGGAGGTTATACAAAACACATGTGGCTGCATTGCTCTCTGGTCTACTCAAGCTCTAGTCTCGTCTCTAGTCTACTGCTGAAGGAAATGTTGGTATCTCTGCTTCTTTTATTTCTCCTTGTGTAATTTATAAAAGTTATTTCAAATTGATGAGCCAAGAGAGAAGTCCTTGGACTGTGATTCTGTGGATCTGAACCTGTGGATTAAAACTTGCCTCACATTTCTCTCTGAAAAGACGTATATTGTAGTCACACAGGAAATATCATTATGGGACATCACGTCATCTATCAATCATATTATTCATAATAAATAAATAAATACACCCCCCAAACAAGAAAAAAATAGAAATACAATACATCAAGCAGATTAGCTGCTTTTTTAACCAGGTTCGATCTATTTCTGGTGGATTTTTGCTTTTTAGGAATAGTTTGACATTTTGGGTTTCTTACCAAGAGTTAGATGAGATACCACACTAATGTCTGTATGTTGAATATGGAGCTAAAGCTGGGAAGCAATTAGCTTAGCTTAGCACAAAGACTGGAAGTTGGGATACAGCTAGCCTCGCTCTGTCCAAAGGTTGAATACCCACCTACCCACAAATCTAAAACTCACAAATTAACCTGTTGTATCTTTATTTAATCTGAACATAAACATAATGTAAAAATGACAATTTGTGGTTTTAGATAAAGTCACATGCTGGAACTATTTCCTGAAGTATAACAGTTTAGCCATCTGCAGACAAGACTCCAAAAAGTCACTGCACCCAGCTGTTTTTCACCAAGAAATAGCACACCATAAAACCACAAATTATTATTTTTACATTTCTGTTCATGTACATAATAAAAAACAAGATACAACTTGTTCATCAGGGAGTTGGTAAGCATAGTTTTGAACTAGGCTAGCTGCTTCCAGTCTAAGCTAAGCTAATTGACTACTGGCTATAGCTGCAAACATATGAGAGTGCTATCGATCTTTTCATGTAACCCTAAAAAAAAGCAAAAAAGGATATGTCCCAAAATGTGGAACTAAGGCTTACATGTTACTGTATGATATTTAAACTCTGGGCTCCTGTGTGATTTGAATACAATCACCACATTAACCACATGTTCTCAAATAGCAGCACTTTCATTAATCAACAGAATCACAGTTATCTGTTTCCATCTGCTCCCCCATGTGGAACTATCTCAACCCCCTCCCCCCACACTTTGCCTGGCCTGTCCCCCCTCCGAGGCTGGGGTGGTTCTACAGTCCTGACAGTGATCCTGTTCTCATCCTGGGACAGATTAGCAGTATTGAGTGACATCAGAGGCACAGATGCAGCAGAGCCCCGGCAGTGTGTTGTTGCTCTACATGTACATTAAACTATCAAATCATAGAAATAGAGTTTACAGAGACGATCACACATCAGATACTACATATCACAATAGCTCATTCATCACACAGCTTCAGGGGATTATTACAGAGTATGAAAAACAAGACAGTTAATCAAATTATCTGATTTATAAACTTTATGTCTGTGGTATGAGCCCTCTGTTCCCCCTCAGGGTCAGTATATGGTAGGGGACTTTCAGCCCAGAGAGGGTCAAGGGCAGCCCATCCCCCATGTTGTCCGGGATGTGATTGGATAAAAGAGGTTGAGGAATCAATATGATCAGCCTCTGCAGTCTACCCTGCGTCTGTCTCCATGTCACCCTCACTGTTTGGCATTTTGATGGACAAAACATTTTACCAAATAAAGAGAAGACGTTGAATATGCATTTTTGTCCCTTTTTTCTTTAATCACACAAACTAATAGCCACAGATTCTGGCAGTGCCAGCACTACCATGCTGAATTTCTACTTAACCTGATTGGATTTGAATTTGAACAGCTAAGGCCATCAAACTTGCATGCAGTTCCTCTGATCTTTTGAATATATACTGTATATATTTGCTTACTTGTGATATGATCAGAATGTGCGATCAGAATGGCGTCTGTTAGCAGAGCCTGATAAAGAAAGACACTTGGTTTTTGTAATCTTCATGGATCAGCAAGAGACAAATGCATCCAACAACACTTGTGAGTCACTGATGACATTAAACAGTCAGAGTGAAACTGAGGAAATCTGTGATGACTGAGTGAACAAACAATGAGACAATGGTTTGAAGAGGTCTACATGAGTCAGGAAGTGGCCAAAGTAACAGAAACACCTATCAATATTAGCAAAATAAAGTTGAACCAACAACTTTTTGATGCAGCGTCACTTTTTCCACTTCATACACATTTATGTTTGAACAATTTGTTAAAATAGATAAATCACACACTGCTCTTGTCCTTGTTAACTGCGAATTTTCTCAAACAGACGTCTCAAGTTTTGAACAAGATATAGTAAATATGAAATCACTTGTTCACAACACAGGTAATATAAAAAGTTAAAAACTGTTATTTTTTAATATATCGATGGTAATGTCTTTGGTTTTGATTCTTTAGATTGCCATGAAATTTATTTCACAAATTTGTGTCCCCTTCAGGATGAATTGTAATCCTGAATTTTCTTTTAGTGTCAGGTCAAAACTTCGACCGAAGAAACTAATGACTCTCCCATCAGCCTCAACTGTACTTTGCATTGTTTAAACTAATGTTAGCATGCTAACAAAGTGGTGAACATATATAAACATCACATTTGATAAACATTAGCATGTTGACATTGTCATTGTGAGCATGTGTCCATTGTGACATTTTTACTCAAAACACCACTGTGTCTCACAGAGCTGTATAGCTGTAGACTCTTACTCTTGTTAAAAGTTACATGTGCAGTTTGGTTTCACATGTGTTTTGTCTCACAGAATGAAAATCATTTGAAACCTCAAAGGACAGAGGCACAGAAAACAGTTACTGAAAACATATGCTATGCTAATTACAGTAGAAGAAGGGGAGGTGTGTGTAGCACCTCATAATTTCCAGCATTTTTCTTTTGGCCTTAATCTGTGGCCCTGTAGCTTCCTGCAGAGCCTGTGAAAGCAGAGCGAGACTGAGAGAAAGACGAGGAATCTGGATGAGAAAGAGAAAATGTCAAAGAAGAAGGAGGCATTGAATTAAGAATGGGAGAGAGACCAGAGAGATATAATAAAAGAAAGCATGGTTACACAACTCTGAGCTTCAGAAGAGTCTGCCTTTGGCAAGGCTTCTTGAGTATGGCTGCTAAAATAACAAGGCAAGAATTATCTCCCAAACTGCTATTAATAGCAGGCAAGTCACATCTTGTCCCTCACTGAGAGAGCATCCTGCGCCCAAAGGCACTACTTTCCTATTTCAACCCTTTTTGAAATGTCCATTTTGACAGACATTTGCAAGATAGGACAGACTGACTCTCAATTATAATGGTCTCACCTACTTATGCTTCACCACAGTGGCTGTTATTTTTACTGTGATAAGACTAAAGGTCATTTCATTGATGGGCTGAGGACTAAGAATATACAAGATTTTGAATTCTAAAAGAAGAAAAAGAATTAAAGGACCAGTGTGTAAGATTTAGTGGCATCTAGCGGAACGGACTTGGCAGAAATGGAATATAATATTCATGAGTATGTTTTAATTAGTGTATAATCCCATGAAAATAAGTGGGTCTTCTTCCACGTAGCCCACCATGTTGCAGCACCATGTTGCTACAGTAGCTCAGAACAGACAAACCAAACACTGGCTCTAGAGAGGGCCTTTAGTGAGTTTCTAGGTTCTCTTACATGCTTGGAAGTGGGGGAGGGGGGGTATTCAATTGGTTGTCTGCAACCTCACTACTAGATGCCACTAAATTGTACACACTGGTCCTTTAAGAAAACAATCTCACCACAAGGTCCATTTAGTAGCAGTTCTGAAGCTTTTGATCGTATTATATGATCTTAATCAGTCAATGGAGTTTACCCAGTTATCATGGGATTGCAGGTGTTCAAATTAATTTTTTTTTCTTCTTTTTTAAAGTACTTTTAGGACTTCTCATCCATGTTGCCTCAGAGGCTGAGGTTTGATGTTCATTCTTGTCTTTGAAGAAAAAAAATCAGACCACAAGGTCCCTTTAGTATCTGTTCTTGAGGTTCCAGTCATATCAACAATGAAATCTGAACCACAGCTTTTAAACCAATGTGTTTCAGAGAACCTTAAAGTCTTTAAGGTTCCTTAAAGTCTTTAAGGTTCTCCAAAATATAGAAATTTGAACATCTACAGTTCCATGACAACTGGGCAAACTCCATCTTCTGAAGAAGATTTTGTCATATGATCAAAAGCTCCTGAACAGCTATGAAAAGGACCTCATGGGGAAATTACTTTCTCCATTGCTGTTGATCTTTGACCCACAAAACAGTGGCAGAATTAGACTGCTGTCTGACCAGCAAGGTGGCCCTACATGTACATGAAGGATCACGCGTCAAAGGTTCCAGGCGTAGTGTTTTTTTTGCGGCATCCTCACCTGGCTTAGTTGAGATCAGGATTAGCCCACATTGCACGCAGGCAGCACTGACCTGGCCATTATGTCAGTGTCACACTAACCTACAGTGATTGTCTTCAAGGGAACAGGAAATTGGCGCTTTAAATCTTGCCATGCTTTCACAGCACCCACTCTCACACTCGCAGTCATCTAGAGAGAGAGGTATGTACACAAGCAGCCTGTCACCCTTTGCATATGGCACATTTATTTAAGGAAAGAGTAAGAACAGCAACACAATGTGCTCACTCTCCACACGCCTCCAAGTGACCACCCACCACATCCGCACCAACGAAGAGGTGCACCATACAGTGGACCTGCAGGCTGTTGGTTTTGAAATAGTCTCACTGAGATATGTCTTCTGCTATTTAATGCCTCACATACATGTACAATTGAATTTGACAGTTGGTATTTTTAAACGTTCTCACCTACACATTTTTCAGCACCACATCTCCATATACTGAAAGACAAGCTGTTTGCCTTTGGCCTTAGACCTCTGGGATGACCAACAAAGATAGTACTGTATCTTATGTGATAACTATATGTGTTTGTGTGTTCATACTATTATTGCCTCTGCAGCAGTCTCATAATCTCTGCATCATGGCCGCGGGGATTTGCTGAGGATTATGGTTTTCATACCAGCTGCTGGAATTTGTTTTAAACTGAGCGACGTTTGTGGTGAGATAGAGTTTATGGGAGGGATTCCTAATTTGGTGACTGAAGTGATAATGACCGAGGTTATTTATTTATGACCTCTAACCTTTAGGTAAGAGCAGCCGTTTACACATACTGTATATTTGTTAGCACACACGCTAAGGTTATTTCTTGGTCTCAAATGCTTTAAGACAGTCAAAACTTGGAAAGGCTTTGCATTTGTAATTTTTATGGTAAAATTGATCCAAAAATAATAAGACTTTATTTTTGGTGGCTGGTCAAAAATGTCCAGGGGTTGGGGGCTTGCACTGAGGGAAACTTGGATTCATGACCTCAGTATTTCCAGAATCCTGGCTATGGCCCTGGATACTATATTAACATGATGTAAATTACAAACATAGAAAAGTAAAAGAACATTCACACTAAAAGCAGTAAGAATGGAAACTCTCTTTGAACTGTATAAAAGGATGATCAGGCTGCAAATAGAAAACTGAATACAAACAGTAGTAATGGTGCTAGGTGAAAGGTCAGCTGGACACCAAAGTTAATTACCACATTCTGGCATCAACATGTCTATACATATTTTATGCTATCACCAGCAGTTATGCGGGCTTAGGGTGGCTGTAGACAGAAAAATCAGCTTTCCAGCTATTAGAAAATAAACAAACAAGTAATATATTTAAACAAAGCCAGTAATGACAGCAGTATTTCAGATGCAACATTTATGGTCTGAGCTCCTCTGTAATTTCTATAATGCATTCATTGTCTTCTTCACAATTCATATTAATGCTCAGAAATGTGCGTCACTCTTCTGAAACACAAATATATTGCCACTGATTAACTTTAAATGTAGACCTTCATTGTATGTTCAATAAGATATAGTGTGTCAAAGGCAATGGCACAGTTACAAATCCAATTTGTTCTTATTGTGTAATAATCTATGATTAGAGTCTAGGGAAAGTCAGCGTGACACTGACGTTGCCATACAGCAGTCTCTGTATAGGCTAGTTGCTGCTCCTTAATATATTTCCACGGCAGCTGGCCCTTTAACGAGCGCTACTTGGCATTGAAGGTTGAAAAAATGTGAATGAAATCCAGCCATTCATAAAAATAGGACAGTGCTGCGCTGTGATTGGCCAAACAGGACCTAATGCATAATTCATTAGCACCCGGGAGGTCATTGGCTACTCCTATAATGGACAGGGAAAATCGACCAATCAGCGTGTGTCTCTTCGTGCAGCTTGAGCCCAAGGGAAAACCGACCGGGCCATTAACGAAAAGCTCAGTCAAGTTTTGTGAGTCGAAGGAGGAACATCAGTTTATCAGTGCGCAGACGGCTACACGACTATCGACACACGTTGTTTTGTTTTTCTTTGTATCTGTGGACATTTCTACCGCATTTTTTCGGGATAGAGGACGTTTATATACACAAACAAGGTAAGCTGTAATATTTATTTCGGCGAGAACTTGCTTTTATGGAGGCGCGTTATGGCCATAGGCTATATTCCTCTCAGGCTCTTGTAGACTACAAACGAGCTCAACGCCATCTTATTTAAAGATCTTTACTTAGGTAACCATTGTTGTGTTCGCTTATATTTATAAAAATGGACGCCATAGGTCGTATTTAAGCCCCGCGTGCGCTGTGGTTTATCTGCGTGGATATTGGCTTTGGCTTATCAGCGGGGTCAGGCGACTGTTTGTGATTTTTTTTTTTATGAATGGACGGGCCATTTTTTTCCTCCCTCTGTTTCCACACGGATCGAGTTTCACTTCATTGAGAAAAACAAGGGAGAGAAGGGAGGGATGGGTGGGGGAAGGGCGGGGAGGAGGAGTAGAGGGGGTGTCGGGTGATCTTCGTCCCCCAGCGACGGGCCCCCAGCCTCAGCCGAGAAGAAAAAGTATCACCGAAATGTATATTTGTTGTTGAAAGTTGGTCTGAACTTTGATAGTTGACTTTCTTTTATTCCCCAGTGGATGTAAACGTGACAGACTATTAGCTGTATGTGGTAAACTTTTTGGTGCGTTTAGGGACCACATTCTACATTATTAATTCTCTAATATTTCTATAGTCGACGCGGTTGTCATAAAACACTAGTAGATCATTACTGTAGTTGTTTATCATACTAAAGTAACTTTTTGCCTCATATTTAAATACATGTTCTTTTAAAAAATCTGACCACTGGCAGGAAAATTATACTCACTGTTCGCCTTATTTTAACTAATCTTTGTAATTATCAGGTCAGAGCCTTTGAAATTGTTAAATGTTAACTTTCTGCTCTTGATTGACATGTTTTGTGAACGTGGCGCCACATGAACGCACGTACAGTGAGTGCTAATGGTATAAGTGCAATGTGTGCTCGGCGCCTGTAATAATTGCCCAGCAGCTATCCTTTCTTCGTCATCCATTAACAAGAGATAGGGGAGTGAGTCATATCACTCTGCTGAGGGAGAAGTGAGAATAGAAGGCAGTGTTAGTGCCTTGGCTGTATGTTATTGTTGTTTATAGGGAACTTTTGTTGTTTCAAAGTGTGCGCAAGAGCAGGGAGTTCAGCTCCTGCCAATTGTAACAGCATTATTGTCACCCACAATTAAGTTCAAGCTTCTGTAAGGCACTAATTAACTCTTTGAATGGCCTTTTTTTCTGTCTAGTACGAGGAGCTTTGCTTTGTAGTACACACCACAGACTCCAAGGGTGAGGACTCATCTTTCCCGAGTCTTTTACTCAAAATCTCCAAGCTGATTATAGTGGAAAGTGCCCACAGATGGCCAGTGAGCTTATATAACTGTATTACATGTGTTCCATTATGACGCTGTGTTTACACTACTTCCTCTAACTCTGCATGGCTCAGTTCAAAGAGCTGTTTGTTGTTAAATAAAGGGCTGAGAGAAGATGGTGGCCAGTGTGACCTCAAAAATGACAATAGAGGTTAACTCAGTCTGACAAAAAAAAAACTCTTCTTATTGCATTATTTTTGGTCTGCGCTCTCATGCTGTGCTTCCTGCTACGGAGGTATTATACAGCTCATTTTGAAGCCTTGTAACAACTGCTGTATGTGTCCTCTTCCAATTTTGTGTTCTCCAGTGACCCACAAAGCGACCCAGGCGCTGTCGCTTTAAAGCGAACACCTCCCCCTCCCCCCCCAATATCGGAGCCCCCAATCACCCAGATAACATGGACGGATTCTATGACCAGCAAGTCCCATTTATGGTCCCACCCAGTGTAAGTGGACACATGCCAGCCTTGAACATCACATCCTCACATTCAACCCATGGCTCCTTATTATGGATGGAGCTCCTTGTGGTCACTGTAGATCACTGTGCATTTATTTGAATGGCAGACCTATTCATAGTACACTTTATATACCATCTGCATTGACCACAAGGAGGGAAGTGACATCTTCCTGACATTTTCTACATCTTCTCCTTTCCAACAGCACAAGTCTCATGTAGAGGAACCATCTCACAACAGGCCTCTGAACGACAGGAAAAGGAAATTTGTCGACACAGAACTCGCCCAGGACACAGAAGGTACGTCGCTGATGTGAATGAACGGAACAAGTGCATATTTTCGATGCCGCTACAATACGTGGGAGGTGTATCCCTGTAATTACTGTGTTTTAACTTGTAATTAGATTCACAATGAAATCAGGAACCTCTGCTCAGTATCTTTCACATCTTGATTTTGCAGAACTCTTCCAAGACCTCAGTCAACTGCAAGAGATCTGGATTGCAGAAGGTGAGTTCTACAGTTATTTTATTTTATCCTCCAGAAGAAGTGTTTTTATGTTTATCTGCCTGTTGGCATAAGAAGGTTGAGTCCTTCATCTGTTAAACAAGGCAGTGGATTTATTCTGTTTTTTGAAAGCTACACATTTTACTTCTAATATACATCCACTACAAGAGTGTGTTTTTGTAATGTTGAGGAAACATCTCTTATCTTTTGGTCCTTTGTTTCTAAATGGTGAACGAGTTGAAATTGGGCAAGTTTTGGAGATTGAAGATTAACTTGACGAGAATGTGAAACATTCCTATTTTTGTGTTAGCAATTAGAGCAAGAAGAGCAAAGTCCTACACATGAGAAACTGCTGACCAAGACTGTTTTTGTCTTACCCAAAAACACTAAAAACAGCTTTCAACAGTTGCTCACCTCCTCCTTTTCTCTGTTGGATTACTCTTTTTAAACATTTTTAATGTTTAAGATACTCTACAAGAAACTAACCAGCAGATTTTTATTATTTTACTTTCCGTTGTTTCGCCTTTTTGCCCACACTTTTCTGGCACATAAAGGTGTTAAGCTGATAGCTATAAAGAGCTCTAAAGGGGTCCGTGGTTGCTTTTTCTCACTTGTGCGACTCTCTCCTTTATCTTCACAGCCCAGGTGCCTGATGACGAGCAGTTTGTCCCAGATTTCCAGTCGGATAGCTGTGAGTACTTCTATTGTTCAACTCTGATTATTGTTAGTCTGTATGTGTCCCCTGAAGGGATTCTGTAACTGCCTTTTTAAAAAATATCAGTCAACCCCCGGTCATGATTAGGATGTTTTATCCTTGCCTGGCTCCAGACCTCTGCATTGCTGCCCACATCTATGATTTTTTTTTTTGAAATAGCAGTAGCAATTCAGGCTGAATATCAGGGTAGGTTTTGCAGCAGTGCATCAGAATTATGCACCACTATGACAACTGTATTCACTTTTTTTTTTTTAATTTGAGGAAAAAAGTGCTTATTCTTTATGAGTTACTGTCCCTGACCAGACGTCCAGGTCACTCCTCTTTTATTAAGATTTCTTCATCCTGCCGATGACAAACACAATTCATTGTCTTCCAAACACAGCTTTGGGAAAGAGCTCTCTCTCTCTCTCTCCCTCTCTCTCTCTCTCCCTCTCCACCATTTTGAGTTTAATCAGCCGATTGGCATGGGGCATCACATGAGCCAAGCTCCTAATCTGATTTCACACTTTCCCGCACTCGGGCCCTGCTGCTGGAGTGGGCTAGATTCCAGTGGATAGGACAGCTCCAGAGCTGCCTGTCTGCCTGTTTCACTCCTGCTCCCCCAAAAACTCACATCCCCAACATGCTCCTGTTTGTCTCTGTGTATCGTCTTTAGGCTGCAACAGAGGGATGTATTTGAATTATGCCCAATGGAGCATTTTATGACCCCCCACCCCCCACCCTCCCCTCTGTCTTTCTGAGTTTATGTTTTCGTCTGATGCGTAGGAGGTGGAGACAGGGTGTGGTTGCTGCCTGTCTTTGTCAGGGCTGCCTTTTAAATCTTGGTTAATGTGGAACAGTGAGCTGCAGACTGACCACCAGCCTGCAGTCCTGCAACATATTATTGAGGTGAATGCATTGAGATGTACAGTATGTTCTTGTAGACAGGGGCCCATTAAAGGTTGTGTGTATATGTAGTCAGCTCACTGTAAAGAGTGTTTGTGGTATAGTGCTTAACCTTGTGCTTACAGTATGGTGTGTGTGTGTATATTTGGGGCTATGTGTGAGTTTGGCAATTGCTACTGTTGCCAGGCTGCAGGCCATTCTCTCTTACAACTTGCCTATTCACCAAGCCCAGATTTGCCGATATGAGCTACACAGTCAGTTGGACATCACATGGTGAAGCACTCGTTCCCTTACCCAGGCTTGAACTATATATAATTTGCTCCGGAGTAGAGAGGGCGCTCTCAGTTTATAGGAGATATGTGATGGGTATGAGTTTGCATGTAGGCAGCCTGTCTGTTAATCTACCCCCTTGCACCAGTTCAGAGTAAAAGATGCCTAATCTCCTCATTATTTACTTTTCTCTCTGTGTGAGGAATCTCACTTGAGCCATTAGGGTTTCACAGCGCACACAGGGAAGCTCACGTGCCCATTGTTAGCTCTACTTAGGTCCATCAGCACCCTTGGTGATTTATTTGGCTCCCGCTCCTCTGTGCCCAGGGATCTAGTTTCTGCTTGGCTATTATGTGGCGCCCCGGAAACTGCAGCCGATACTCAGAAAGCTGCAGCTAGTGTCTAATGGTTACAGCACGGGAGAAGAAAATCATTCAGCACCATTAGATTACAGCCACACTGATTCATGGGTATTGGTATTGGCCTGCCCTAATGGAAATCAGACGAGAAGTTTGATAGCTTTTGTGTGTATAGTGCAGTTAGTATCTTGCTACCTACAGTAGCAGTGCTAGATAGATGGTTGTTTTCAGAGAGCGGAGTCGACCATCATTAAGGCAGATGATAAATAGCTGCTAAGTGGCTCTGTCAGTCGGGGGAATACGCAGACATTGTCCAAGCATCCGTTTATCCATCAGTTCTAAATGTGGTTAAGATAACTGCTGTACTTCTGTTTATGGATTCAATTACATTGGTGATATCTGGAGTTTATCTAATGCACTCAATCGTGTTGTTTCTCTGTGTGTCTCCTTCTATTTAGTGATGTTTCATGGCCCGCCACCAGCCAAGATCAAACGAGAGCTGACTCCCTCCAAAGAGCTTTCTCCCTGCCACCAGGAGAGGAGTCCCATGCCCTACGGAGAGAAGTGCCTTTACAGCTACAGGTACAGCTCTGCTCATACCAAGACAATAAAAGCACCCGCAGGATAGCGTATCGATTATCCCTCTCTGATTGATGTCGCCTCATCTCTTTATCCACAGTGCCTGTGACAGGAAGCCCACTCCTGGGTTCAAGCCATTAACTCCTCCCTCCACACCAGTCTCTCCTTGCGGCCCCACCAGCACAGCAGGAACGCACCCACTGAGCGAGCAGACCCCTCCCCCTCATCCCCATGTAGCCAATCCGAATCCAGGGCAGCATCCAGTGCGCGTACAACAGCCAATAACAACGAGTGCAGGCCCACCCAACCAGCAAGCACTCCCAGTCCACAGCCACAGCCCGCCCTTCGCCGTGCCCTGTGCGCTGATCAGCCAGGATGCCAACAACTTCACACCTGAGCACAGGTGAGCGACTCCACGCAGAGCTGAGCCTCCTTAGCCAGCTGTGAGACATTTGTTGTCAGTGTTTCATTAAGTGTCCGAAATACTTAATCACACCGTCTCGCCTCTTCCCCCTTCGTGTTTAGGTTCCAGAGGCAGATGTCAGAGCCATGTCTACCTTTTCCCCCGTCAGAGAGTCAAGGGCGCCCTCAGTTCTTGCCGCAGCCCCCCAGCAACAGTAACAACAGTCTGCCACGTGAAGGCCGGCCACCGTACCACCGGCAGATGTCAGAGCCCCTGGTGGCCGTGCCTCCCCAGGGTTTCAAGCAGGAGCTCATCGACCCACGATACACCGAGCAGGGCGTCCCCACCATGGGCCCCCCGGGTCCACCCCCGTGCCCGCCACGTCAGGCTGCTTTCCATCCAATGGCCATCAAGCCGGAGCCTCGTGACTTCTGCTTTGATTCTGGTGAGTAGCGAAGCTATTTGAAGATCGGTTCCTAATATGAGTTGAGATGAGTCCTCCAGATGTCCCCGCGGAACTTTCTGCATCCCCCCCCCCCCCCCCCCCCCTCTTTCTCATTGAGCGAGGAAGTCCCTAGCTAGCTGTGTGAAAGTAATTGTCCAGGGCCGTGTGTAAGTAGAGCAGGCAGAGGGTGAGGAATGTGCCCAGCCATGTTTGTTCTGGCGACTGACACATGACTGTGAGTTTTAGCATGCAGCAGAGGCCTGGGCACACACAGGTGCTCTTTTCACACGCACACACACACACACTCTCAAAGCCTGATCTGCATCACTCCTCCCAAGTCACGCCGGTAAAGTAAAAGTGGGTCTTTTAGCTCAGCCTAAGCCTCTAAGGGCAAAAAGTAAATGGGTCATCCAGCCAGGTGCAGAAAACCTCTTCACTGAGCCTACCTGGAATAGATCTAGGCCAGTACCCCCAGAGGACTTAATGACCTGCAGCGCGGCGAGTTGATCATAAAGTAAAAGCCTGGAAATTCTCTGCTTGATTGTGCAGGATACCCAAGGGCCCGAACAGTGTCAGTCCTCTCCAAAAAGCCTTGGTAAACAGCAAAGGCAGAAATGCTGTTTACTCACATGGCATAAATCAAACAAGCAAGAGCGACTGTTGGTACATTGTTTGATCCTAACGCCCACACACCCAGCTGTTGTCCCTGCTCTGCTGCATTAACATCCTCATTTCATGAAATGCTGCAACTTTTTTTTTAAAATTTATCTTTTCTCGCACACTCTCTCTCGTATACTCTCATTCCTTTTCTGCGTGGTGGGTGACCGGCTGGCCGGTCAGTGATGTAATGACAAATCCTCTTAGCTTCTTATGGCCTTTAAATACCTACGTCACAGGCCTAGCATCTCTAGATGGATGGAGGATGCGCATGTTCAGCATACTGACGTGGGACATATTGTTCCCCCAGTGTTGGTGGTCTACAGACTGTGCCAAAACCATTGATGTAGATCTAAAGCCCCAATTTGAATCCATGCACGTGTTTCTTTGATTCCCTCTTTTTTTTTTCTCTCTCTCTCTGCTTGCATGGTAAGACTCTTTCCTCAAGTGAGGACAAGAAGGGGCAGAGACTTGAGGAAACACTTCGCTCAAGATTGATCTCTGGTTGTCTTATCAGTAGACAGGAAACAGAAATAATGGCTGAGGGTGGAGGGGTTGGTATGCACCGCAGAGACACTGTGAACGGAAGACAGGCCTTGACCCCTCAGGGGGGAGGACTGCTATAACTTGATTGTCATTGAGATTTAATACAGCAGCCATGGTGCTAATCCTGTTTAAAGGCTTGGTAGACATGCGAGGGATGTTGTGTGCTGTGCAGGGTACTCAGATCTGGGCTTTAGTCCACTCCAGTGTGTGTGTGAGAGAGAGAGAGAGAGAGAGAGAGAGAGAGAGAGAGAGAGAGAGACTGGGCAGCTGTTGGAGCTACAGAACATGGCCAGTGACTGGACAGAAAAACAACTTTTCTTCCTATTCTATATATTTATCAATATGACTTCACACACTAATATAGCTTGGACTGTACAAAGTGAAGATACTATATCAAAGCTATGTATCTTTATACACAGTGGCACTGGTCCAAATATATCTGTCAGCTGCGAGGTGGATTTTGATGTATTGCACATTTGATATGACAGTGAGGTTGGGATGTCTCTGGTCTAAATTTACACACCCATCTTCTTTGTTTACAGAAGTGCCTAACTGTCAGTCATCATTTGGGAGAGCGGGGAGCTTCTACCAAAATAACCATGAAAGTAAGTTCAGATTATTTTGTTGTTTTTGTCTTTTTCATCTCTCGGGTGTATGAATAATTTCATTAGTGAAGTCTTTGTGACCCTGAGCCGTGTGACTTATTGAGCTGCTGAAAGCTCAGCATGGGTGACTGCCGGGCGAAAGAATAGCGGTCAGCAGCATTCAAATGACAGCTCAAGGGGAAGTGAATCTATCAATGAATCCTGTGTAGCCGCTCCACACATACAGTACATTTCTCACATCAGCAGCTCGCAGAAGCTCAGCACAGTACAAGCTTCCACTCTTGGGAAGCTGCCTAGCTATTTAGCTTTGGATTACTGGGTAGAGCGTGGCCACTGGCCTTCGTCTCAGAGCAACAGCCTGTTTCCCACGCTCTATATGCTCTTACACTCCTATCTTATTAACTCTGCTTTTCTGTCTTTTTTTTTTTTTTTCTTCAAGGCTTCTCCTTTGACAGAGATCCTCACCTGTACTTTGATGATACCTGTGTGGTCCCCGAAAGATTAGAAGGTGAGACTCAAGAAACTTTCAATATTAAGTACTAGATATTGTATCCTCATAAAGTGGGCCACTGTGAGCGTTTTCTGAGTCCAGTCTTTTGACTGCTCATGGTGCATAATGAACAGCGAGTCCACTTCACAGTTACCATCTGGCAGGAATGTCTCACCACACTGTGGCCGTGGTGGAGTACAGAGCTGACTGACACTTTTTTCTCTCTCTTTTTCCTCTTCTGCCTCTTTGTATCTTTCTATACTCCCTCCTCTATCCTTTTCCCTCCTCTTCCACTCGCAGGTAAAGTAAAACAGGAACCCTCTGTCTATCGAGATGGACCCCCCTACCAGCGTCGTGGCTCCCTGCAGCTCTGGCAGTTCCTGGTCACTTTGCTGGATGACCCGGCTAATGGCCACTTCATTGCCTGGACCGGTCGTGGCATGGAGTTCAAACTCATTGAGCCTGAGGAGGTCAGTCCCTGCTGTCAACTACTGCACTCGTGTTTTCTGACTAGTTTTATGCACATAAACATTTTCCATTTGCACTACTTAGTTTGTAATCTATCTCTGTGTGTCTCTTTTGGCCTTAGGTGGCTCGTCGCTGGGGCATCCAGAAGAACAGACCGGCCATGAACTACGACAAGCTGAGCCGCTCCCTGCGTTACTACTACGAGAAGGGCATCATGCAGAAGGTAAAGGCACGTTCACCCTTTTCTTTTCTTTCCCTCCACCCTCTTTCCCAAGCATTCTGTGTGCGAAATGGGGCTAAAATAGTGATATTTGATTACAAGTGTAAGGGTGTAGGGTATAGCAGTTGCTAACAAGTGCCAGTGAATCCAAGCCCACAGGCTTCATCTCCCCTTCTACTAAATACATTAGTCTATTTATATTATGTTATGGTGCTTAAAGCCTGAGATTTCCAACCAATCAGAACAAGTCTCAAATTTGACCTGAAAATTAGAGTATGGGTGGATACGTCAGATTATGGGAAGTCAAGGAAACTAAACATGGTTCACAAATATGCGTGCACTCAAAATCCACAAGAAGTATTAACCAAAGAAGTTTCATGTGATTTAAATATGTTTTTTTTTTCTGACCTCTGCTTCCCAGGTTGCTGGTGAGAGGTACGTGTACAAGTTCGTGTGCGATCCCGAGGCTCTCTTCTCCATGGCCTTCCCCGACAACCAGAGGCCCAACCTGAAGGCCGACCCGGATAGCCTGCCGGGGCTGGACGACGACACTGTGCCCCTCACCCATTACGACGACACCGCTCCCTATCTGCTGGACGCTGGGGAGCAGTGCGTGGCAGGCTTGCCCTTCCCAGACGGCTACGGCTACTAACATGCAGCGGGGTCCTGATGCACAACACACATGTACACGCAAACACTCCCAAAGTCTCTCAACGCCCACTCTTAAAATCCAGAGCTGGAACTGCTGAGCAGCTTGGAGGGAAAACCTTGCGCTCTCCTCCTCCCTGGAAAAACCGTCTTACAGACTAAAACTCTCAAAGCTCCCCAGCTAAGAATGAATGAGGGAAAAACCTGCGACAGCTTTTCTACTGCACCATCATATGAGAGAGAGCAAGAGAAAGGGAGAGGGTTGTGAAACCAGTGGCGGTGTACTGGACTCGGTAGCTCTGCCCACCTTACAAGCTTCATGAAGTAAGGCAAGGAGGCTGCTGCTGATATGGAGACCAAACGAAGCAAGAAGGCCTCGGGCCGCCAACTTTAAATGAACTGACAGACCCCCCCTTTGTACAAGACTGCGAGAGTTGTTACATTTTTGATTTTGTGACAATCTGATTTTCTTAAAAAACAATCAAATAACAGAGAGAAATCTTTTAAAATCTAATGAGATATTCTAAATGCAGCACTATTCTATAGTTGCCTTTTTTGGGTCCCCCCATTTTTATGTCACCACATCTTAACTATAAGATCCGTGAAAGGGCTTTAATTTCTCAAACATGGATTGACAAAAAAAAAAAAAAAACACACACACAACATATTCTGAACCCACAAATCAGCTTCTTTTCTGTAGATATGATGACAATTTTTTTTTTAATATGCCAGCTGTTCCACAATTTTGTTGAGACTTTAGAGACCCAGAGCTCTCAGGATCCTGGGGTGTCGCTGTACTTCAGGCTAGTCTGTTGGGCTGCTCTCTCGTGTAAATGTTGTGTTCTTTAATCGTTCTGCCCGTGTACGAGATTGTATCTGCTTCCCCTTTAGAGACTGCACCCCACAGCGGGAGCCCACAGTCTTTACAGTACATGTCTGTTCATCACTGCTGGGTCCTTTTTTATTGGTCAAGTTTAGGGATGATTAGCACTCCATCTCCTCCATTTCAAAAGGGATGCATATGCAAGTACATATTTTCCCAGAGGTGTTGATAATTCATGAGAGCCGAAGAAGTTATTATGTATGATAAATGGTCACATTGCTCCTTTTTTTTGTATTTCTGTCTGGGTGCTTAATGTTTCCTCGGCAGTGTACTAGTACCTCTGATGCACCAGTATGGCAGGAGCATCAGGACGTTGCATGCAAAAAAAAAAAAAGAAAGGTGTGAAATTTGACACCTTCTTTTGGACACAATCACAAGTTGTCAACAGGAGACCTCTGCTTCTCTTTGCATGGTGTAATCACTCAAGACTGTGTGTCCACTAACATATCGCTTTACTGTCTTTGGACAAAGAAGATATTTGTGATATTCTCTGCATTTTTTTTTTTTTTTTGTGTTCATTATCTGTGTTTCTGAATGGGGGCAAAGACAAACTTATATAAAGTATATATTTTTGCTATAAGGCTGCATTTGTTTTGATTTTAATGTATAAGCTGTATAGTTCTGGCTCTAATAGACATGTACCTTTTTAAAAAAAAAAAAAAAAAACAATCCTCAGTCTTTATGACGCTACTACTGCAGACTGTTTCTTTAAGAGGCCTCTGTATTGGGTTGGAGAATAGATGAGAAGATGTTTTTATCTGGGTTGTAAACTATGTGTGTGAAGGCCAGAGTTCCAGCAAAGGCTGCACTGAAGACACACGTTATATCATGGGATCCACCCCAGGCACAGGGATTGTCTGCACTTGTATAGGCTTCAGTCCCCTCCCCTCACAATGTGTTTCTTACACTGCTGAGTTTATGATAATCTGTACTGGGTACAATAAACAGTCCTCTATGCTTCACTGCCTGCAGTCATGGTGTGTTTCATCATTTTCTCTTCCACCTCTCCCCCTCTAGCTTGCAGTCAGTCAGCTGACTGGCTGCTGTGGTCTGGCAGTCACTGTGCTTGACCTGACTGATTTCTGAGTCACATGCTTATACTGACTCTTTCTGACACATTTCTAGGTAAATGATTACTCTTCTTTAACCCTTGGCAAATGTGCTTAAGGAATGTCTGGGAAGCTGTGTACAAAAAAAAAACTCCCTCTATTTGCTTCATTTTCTTAACACTTTAATTAGTGCTTAAGCTCATTCAAGTAAGCCTTCTTTAATTAGTCCACACGAGGAACATTTGATTTACATTTGGGTGTCTTTGAGGCACAAAGACAAGGCTACATAGTTTAACTGTAGTTTTGGAATCACTGAACATTAAACAAAATCTGCTCACTGCTTTTGTCTGCTGTGAACACATACTGCACAGTAGCTGAGTGTAGGAAAAGATTGACTATTTTAATATTTATGGGTTCTTTAATGTTCTCATGGTCAAGTGAGACTCATTAGTAAATAATTCACAATTTGATACCATAAACCTACAGTGTGCTCTAAAAATATCATGCACAGGAAGACATATTTGGCATGTCATCCTGGCATGAAATTTAATTTCAAAAATCGTAATTATGCATCAAAAAAGGAAAACATTCTTTATGCTGCTGTTTGATGCTTATTTGAGTTTGTAGAATTATTCATGAGTTCAAGGATTAGATCTGACTGAGAACAGAGTAAGCCATAAATATTAAAATATCCAATACATGCTCTCTTGTACGATGACTATGAGGTTACAGTGAATCTGCAGGCTGAGATAACTCCAGGATAAGTGAATGTGGGTGTAAGAATGTCCGTCCAGCAGCTTCTGTATTAACAAGACTACAAGAGGCTCTGTGCAGTTGAACTTTGGAGTAGTGCTTTGATCTAAAAGCTAAAAGCATGTTGATGTTTAGCAGATATGTTTACCATGTTCACAGTTTTAGTTTAGTATGTTAGTATGCTAGCATTTGCTAATTAGCACTAAACCCAAAGTACAGCTAAGGCTGATGGAAATGTCTTTAGTTTTCCAGGTATTTGGTCATAAACCAAAGTATTGGACAAATTGAAACATTGACCTGATGATGGCGCTAGAGGAAACATCAAAGGATCAGAGTTATTACAATTTATCTTCTGGGGACCATGACCATCTGAACCAAATTATACAGCAATCCATGGGATATTTCAGTTACAATGAAAAATGTCAACTTGCTTGTGGCGCTAGCAGAAAAGTTAAGACTTAAGTCATTATGACTCATCGTTTGGAAACCATGAATGTCTGGAACAAGTTTTTTGCCATTCCATCTAGTAGATGTTGAGCTATTTCACTAAATTAGTCAAAACTTTGACTTGATATCACAGTCATCAAATGTCATTAGAATTCATCATCTAGGGACCATGGATGTCGTGGTGCACCAACTGACTGTCCCTTGAACCATGCTGCAAGGATGGCTAAAAAGTATATAGAGGTGTTCATCAAAGAAAGCTATTCAACATTCTCACATCTGCCTTGAACAATATCTTACTTTAATAGATAGACATCAAATCACCAAAAATGTTGGGATTGTGATTGTGTGGAATATGGGACTATGTACCATTAATACAGAATGTCCAAATTGTATACTTTTATTACAGCCAAAGATTCCTAATATTGTGCTAAAATTGCAAACTGGATATAGAAATCTGGGACCTCTAGTATTTTTCCCTTTCAAAATGTATTTTTCCCTTTTAGTCTTTTAATGTTCAATATTTATTTCCTCGTTCTATCTTTTGTGGTGCCATCTGAAATGGGGCTGAGTGTTTGTACAAACCTCTGTTTTATTAATGTCATGTACATGGATATATCTATAGTAGACTTTAGTATTATTATATCTAGGATCTGAGTTGAGTCTTAAGCTTGTGCAGTCAGTGTCATTTGATTAGCTTGTTTGTTTTATTGTGTGTGACCATTAGTTGAAGACTTGCAAGTTGTGTGGTGTTTTGCAACTATCTTGTAATATTTGTTTCATTTTAACAACTCATTTAAGATTTCCTAACATACAAAATTCTTCCTTGAGGCATGTGTAGTCGTTCTTACAGTATGTCTTGAACTGAAATTCATGTCATGATGGTATCTGGTACAGTGTGTGATAAAAGTGTGAAGCTTTAGACTCAGGCACCGTTTAGATGGCCAGCAGCACTCTGCCTGCTGTTGAGTGAAAGCCTTATCAAACCACAGTGTAAAAGCTAAGCTCTGGTCTCCAGTAACACAGCCTGGCAGGCAACTTTCCATTGATTGAGAGGGCAGAGTGCCTCTGAATGCTATGAAAGGCCTTTTAGTGTGGTCATGGGAGGTGCCTATTGCATGTGTATGAGTTGCAAGTGTGAGTATAGTTGTTGCCATCATGCATAACAGATTTTTTTTTTTTTTTGGATAAATTCTACTCCTAGGTAGCCTTTGTGTTTTTGTCTTCTTTAAGGAGTTGGTATGGGTAGCCTGAAACATGCCAAATTTAGAAAAGTCCACTTCAAGTGAATCTCTACAAATGGTGGAGATATTGTCGATCAAATTAGTTTATATATATACTAAAAATGATGAATGATAATATATTCAAAAAGAGTCCATTTAAGTAAAGGACATTTTAAACCATTGTACCGTGTATGTTGTTCTTGATAGAATCATATCAGATCAGATCACAGCAGTGCAACATTGTTGCAGAAATTAATGCATTTTATGCTCTTTCACCAACTGTCTACAACACTTCAGAAAACACTTCTCCACTCCTCTCTTGGTTATTTATTGAGCAGTGCCTGATGATTACACAACAGTAGGAGTGCCTATTGTTAAATAAATAAAATATGAATATTTACACCTTTAGAAGTGAATTCTTAAAAGACACCTCCTGTCAGACTTAGATAGAACATGCAATGCATCACTGTCACAAATATCTCAAGTTCATTCCTGGGCTTAGAAACAGTAGTTTGATTTTTTTTTTTTTTAATCTTATCTCAAGGTGCACTTACTACTACTTTCAACTCAAGGTTTACTTACTAGCTTTTTCCACAATAAATGGACCTAGTAAATAGACTGGCATTAATATTTTTGTTGTCATATGTTCAGTATGTGTTTTTTGCAACCTTTATTTATAAAAAGTGGAGTTCATACCACAATTAGCTGCAGCTAATGATACATTTCAATCTGACTGTGGCCTTAGGTGGCCAGTCTGGACCAAAGTGGTGGACTGACTGACAGGCAGACATTGGCATCCCTAAAGCCATGCTACAAGCATTGCAAAAATCACCACCTCCCATCTTCCTATCTTGCTCTGTATACTTTCCTTCCTTCTACTACAGACTTGCTATCCTCAAGATTAAGCCATGAGCCCAGTATAATGGTCCTGATCCATTTAACACGAGCAAGTGAAGCTGTGAAAACATTACGTTGCCATGGAAACAGCTATCATCTATACAGAAAACCTCCTCCTTGCAGAGTGCCACTTGTTGACCTGCCAAAGGTTAACAGTGAGGTATGGACAGAACATATACATGTTAGAGAGGTGATTTAGGGCTCCAAATGTATGAAATAAACAAGGCTGCATCATAAACATCACACTAAATCAATACATACACTATTACAGCGAGCTTGATACATGGCACTGGGCTTGTGCAGGGAGAAAAGTGGACAAACCAAATGGGTCGTCCATCAACATACATTATGCCACATGACCACTAGCTACTTCCAAGTAAATTATTGATCCAGATACAAGCCACAGCAGCTCAAGCGTAATGTGGTTTCTGCTTTGAATCTTCAGACCATGGCAGGCACTCAGTGTGGCAATACACACACACACACACACACACACACACACACACACACACACAAGCCTCCCACTATAGTTTAAGAGCGTGAACTACTCTGTTCTGCCTACGACTACTGAGAAATATGGGTCATGCTGCAAGGAAGGGAGCAGCACAAATCGTTCACATTATTTGGCCAACACGTTGTGTTTGCACAGTCCTAATTACCATGGTGAGATGTTGGTGCTAAAACAGTGTTACATAACTGATTTCTCACAAACATGTACACAAACACACACGCCACCCACAAGCTCCCTTTCATATTTATTTTACACAAACCATCTCTGCCCTCTAGTGGACGGCTACCTTTCCTACTAGAGCACAAGAACCAAGGTGTCCAGTATCCATAACAAGACAACAATAAGTCTGGCACACCACCATTTAGCTTACAGAATATAATTATAGAACATATGACTTGAAAAATTAGATTATCTAATCTCATTTTGAGTTCAGCTATTCTCTCCAGCAGGCACTTTGAGCTCATTTGGAAAGAGCTGATGTGTCAGAGGTGACAGCTGCACCAAAATATTTCATCAGCGCTGCTGAGCATTACTCATGGAAACCATTTTTTAATGAGCTGGTTTTCTTCTGGCATTACCTATCTGGTTTCAATGGATTATGATCACAATACCTGTGGGATTTTTTCAAGAACATACTAATAAAAAAGAGAGAATGTAAAAGATCTATGCTGAGGTGAGCAGTTGTTTGGTCTATAAAATGTCAGAAAAAGGTGAAAAATGTTGATCACTGTTTCCCAAAGCCCGACATAACATCCTCAAATGTCTTGTTTTGTTCTGACTAACAGTCCACAGGCCAAAGATATTTTGTTTACTGTCATAGAGGACTAAAGAAACCAGAAAATATTCACATTTGAGATGCTGGAATCAGAGAATTTCTGAATCAAAATAGTTGGTGATTAATTGAATAGTTGGCAACTAATTGACTAATCAACTAACTGTTGCGGCTCTAGACAAAACAGTCCAAGAAGGTCAATTTAGTAGCTGTTCTGGAGCTTTCCATCATATCACGAAATCTTCCTCAGCAGGGACTGTTGAAGTTCAAATTTCCATTTATTCAAAGGACTTCAAGGACTTCTCATCCATGGTAGCTTAAAAGTTGAGACTGAACGTTTCTTGAGTATTCAATGAATTCCTTGCTACACTCCACTTCCTCTTCCTTGAAACAGCTACTAAATGGACCTTGTGGTGAGATTGTTTTGAGACCAGCATGTACGAGGTGATAAAAGAGTTGACAACTACTTCAGTATAGTTAATAGGCTATCAGTATCCGGGTTTTAAGATTGGATGTATATCATAAAATACATTATTTCCAGCTAAATGTCAGTGGTACAGAAGTGAACATACAATGGTCTGTTTTTAAACAATGAATAATTTCATCAGCCAAGTATAAGTTTTTGTAACTCTTTTGAATGGGTTTAACAGCTGTCACACTTATTTCAGCTTGCAACAGTGTAGCATGTGTTGTGTTGGCTGTCCTAACAGCAAACAATAGCTTCTCCTTACAGCTGATAATTATGATAAACAATCCAACCTAACATTTAAGATCTTTTTTTTGTCATTTTTGTTGATTTCAGTTTCATTGGAGTGATAAGGACTTTTTGATATGTATATCATGTGTGGCTGATTATAGCGCCAAAAACAAGCCATCAGGCCAGTTACTTCCTACGTAGCTAGTTTGCTGGCTTAACAACACAAAAACACAACAGTAAAACATCTGTTGTCCTGTAAGAGTTCCATAACTCTAAATGACACGCTGCAATGGATGAACATACTGCAGCTGAAGAGGCAGCAGCTTTCTTTGTCTTTCCTTTTTTCCTGGAAATCGTAGGTGTAGTGTGGGAGTTGAGAATTGGAGCTGTTGTTATATGTGCTTTTCACTCTTCAGCTGCACATTGAATTTCCACACCGGGACAATGAAAGCACTCAACTGACTTGAACTGAACAAAATAAAATGTAGCACTTACTAGATTGGGATATGAATATGTCCTGGTGGCATAACAATACCATCACTATATTGAGTTCTGTGGATTTGAAACATGCTGACGTCAAAATTATATAATTGTCCTCCCTGCTGCTGATGGGAGAGAACAACAACAGCAGGATCCCTGTACATTATGTGAGTGTGCTTACCATTATATATGTTGTTTTAATGAGAATCAGTTCATGTTTGACAATATCATTTTGATAAAGATGATTGTATTAAGCTGGCATTATGAAAATATTGAAAACAGCAGGTATGTGTTATTGACCCTGGTGCTATTTAATATTCTGGTAAATTATATTTTTAGTTAAATGGGAAGAGGGTTTCCCCTGCCTGGTGGATACGAGAGCAGGGAAACAGAGAAGGAACTATTAATCATTTGGGCTAATTAATGTACATTATACATTATTTATAAACATGTTTTGTCTTTGGTTATGAGAAGAAAATCCTAAACCAGACTGTGAAAAAGTTATAAATGTTTTAGATTGCCTGACAGGGAAGCGTGCTATAATGAGATTTTCTAAACTGTACTACAGCAGATATCATACCTGAGGGTCAGGACTGACACCAAAATTATACTTTTAAGAAACCTACATTGAAATATATTTGCTTTACATATATTTATATATTTTTTCATATATATTTACATTTGTTTGTTTTTTTTAATAGTTACTCTCATATGTTAAATGTTATTTACATAGACACAGCCAAAAAATGTGAATAAATATGAGCAAAAATGTTGTTTATATTAGGAACTTTACGATCAACACATATGTAAACAAGATTATGAATGTGACCAGAGATTTGATGCCAGTTTTGAATATGGTGCAAGCTTCTCATGGCATTGTGGTTAAATGTAGATGGGGCACTTTGAGCAGCTGGAGTACCACAAATTATTGAATTTTTTCTGCACGTGGCTGAGAAAACACGAGGAAGACATGATAATAATGGATGGGAGAAAACATGCAGGACTGCACTCTATCTGCTAACTGCTCCCTGTAGCGCCACCATCTGGCTGGAAACCTTGTTTTTGTTATTGTCAAGTGTTTGTTGTTTTGGTTGGTAATTTGGTTTGTTTTCAACGATTGGCTGAGGTTTTGGATGTCTGTCTATGAGATTTCTCCACTGTAATAAAATGAAAGTGAATTAAATTTTGTCGGTTCTCCTGGCAATGACAAACTTATATTCATGCATTACAGTTTGTGTGGGAACTTTCACTGAATAATCTGAAAACTGTTTACAGCAAGATTTTAACCAGGGGGTATTCTATTTTAAGTACAGTGTTGCTTTGATAGCATCTTTGATAAAGCACATCTACCCAACAGCGACATCTCACCGCTGGTCAGGTTAACTGGTGACTGCCTGTGTCATGTTGGGACGCTGCCTTACCATTGCTTTACTCGTTTATACTTTCTTATGCTTACTTTTAATTTCTTTTACTACTTACTGCTTATACTTATTTATACGCTTCTTTGTTTACTTCTTAACTTGCTTAAACTGACATGTATTTTTGCTCCACGCCATTAAATTGTATGTATGTGATGCAGGGGTTTTCAGTATTTGTAAACAAACATTGTGATTGGTTCATAAGATTTCCTGCTCAGTATCCAGGATAACTGATACCACTGAACTAGCCTTCTCCATAGCGGATTAACTGTCAAGCCATGGTTGTATAATAAGAGCTGGATATGGCGCCACCACTCAGCCTTGCAGCCAATTTTTCCCTGTGGCCACTTGCGGTATTGTAGTGAAAAAAGCATTATCCTCATAAACCACCATTATAAAAGAGATGTGTGTAAAACTGTTGACTGGACACCTACAACTGTAAACAAAGTCATTTATGATTCTTTCTATTATGAATTTTTGATCTATAGAAGTTTTATATTTGTAAAACTTTCCTCAAATTGAGAAAGGCGATTTGACATCATCACAATGTAAAGTCTATGGGCCGTGCGGGAGCTTGCAGGTGGGGCCAGCGGGGGAAACACCACTGCGCATATTCAGTGGGCCACACAACGCGAAAGCAAACCCGGAAGTGAGAAACTTTTTTGGCATATGCACCAGGCGAGCAATTCTGATTGGACTGAATGGGCGCCATTTTCAGTCTGGTATCCAACTCTTATAATACATTCATGTGTCAAGCTTAATTTAGCTGTGTTTCAAAGCATTTCCAACAGGCAGAAACAGAATCCCAAAAGACAGCTCTGCCAAGTGTTTTTTCGTGTTATTTTTTTTCTCACCTGCATTCTGCAAAGACCCACCCCTACTGTCTCTGGATGGTTCTGACCCTGATACTCATGCCTAAACCTAACCAAAGTGAAGCCAATGCGTAGTGACTTAAACCTGCATTCTCAATTGATTCGTTACCTCAGTAAACACATTCCTAATGAGTTTATGGTCTCAATCATTAGTTTCAAGTCTTCTTCAATACATCATGATGTTCATTTTGTAAATTATGGTCCAATTTAGAGTAAAATAGATGATAAAGCAGAGTATGCTTCAGGGTGTGGCTATGTTGTGATTGACAAGTCACTACCACACCAACAACATTAGTTAGGTAACGTAAGCATAACGTAACCCCAGATTCACAGAGTATAGGCGTAGCCATAGCTGTATTTTCAGTTCATGAAAGTTAAATGTAACATTTTGGTCACCTAAAAAAGTCTTTTTTGGCATTTGGTTGTACTAAAAGACCCTCCAAGGAGTCAGCTGGTCAGTTTTCCGGTACGTATATTTTGCTTTAATGGTTTTAAGCCTGTTTTTGCTAGTGAAAATTAGCATTAACTTTATCACCGTTAACCATAGACTGTAAATGTATTGTGCCAACCAAGCTAGCAGCTAGCATTAGGGTCAGCTCCACCCTCTCATCCAAATATGGTCACTTCTGGCTCCAAAAATCCAAGGTGGCAACAGTCAAAATGCAAACTCGAGGCTTCAAAACGGGAGTCCACCATGGGTGTATTACAAGAGCTCAACACGGTGCCGCCGCTCAGCCTTGCAACCAATTTTTCCCAGTGGCCTATTGCAGTGAGAATATACCCCTGTGGCCCAAAAAGCATTTGTAAAAAAAATTTGTAAAAGAGACATCTGTAAAACTGTTGACAGGACACCTTGAACTGCAAACTAGGTCAATTAGGTCTCTTTCTATTATGAATTTTTGATCCATGGAGGTATTGTATTTGTAAAACTTTCTTCGATCCGAGAAAAACGATTTAAAAATCAGTGACGTCATCACAATGTAAAGTCTATGGGCCCTGCAGGATAAACCAAGCCAAGCAATTCTTATTGGACTAAATCGGTGCCACTTTTGACCCGATCTCCAGCTCTCATGATACACCCATAGAGTCCACACACCAGTGAGTGATGTCATAGTGGCTATGTCTATTATATTTTTTTACAGTCTATGGTCATCCCCTAATTGACGATTTTAAAGGAAATATCCAATTTCTTCTCTGAACAATAGCCTAAACTTTTTAATCACACAAAACAATAAAAATAAATCAAAGTTCTATATAAGTAGATAATTGGCCTATATTACTTTCCTTGAGCTTTTCATTTTGAGTGTTGTTTAATTAGTTAATGAGTTGGACTTAAAGGTGTCCTACTGTGGTTAATGTTTGAACAGTTATGTGGGTGTACTTGACATTTTCTGACATTAAGAACTTTGATTCTGTCTGTATTTCATCCTTCAGATCTGTTTGACACCTTTTTTACTTCATGTCTCACATCACAGAAAGTCATCATGCTTCTCTTATACATGTAAATAATAACTCACTTCTCACTCTGTAGTTACAGAGGACTTTTTAAAATATTTTCTCTCAGCATGCTGTCTTGGTTTTTATCTCTACTCAATTTTATCAGTGTGAGTTGGTCTAATTTTAGAGAGGTGTTAAATCAAATGCAGTGCCACTTACTTCAGTTGTGAGTTGAAAGAGCCCCCTGCTGGACATGTATTTATTTTTTATTGCTTAGAATGTGAATAAAAAACAATTTGGGTTTTGGCAACAAAAAACCCTTCTTCTGTTGGCTTCTGTCCTTTTACCACACTCATTTTCATATTCTGCTTAATGGGTTCCCCTACTAAGACAGAGACAATCAGTGATCTGAACCTTTTGGTTCTCTGGGTTTTGCTTTAGATGAGAGCAACTCTCGCCGTATATTGAATTTGGCTTGAATTAATATTAACATGCACTGGTTGGTGACTTCAATCTAGCTAAACAGTTTGATAACCAGGGAGGACATAAAATGCTGATGTCGCAGCCTGCTTCACTTGCAATTTTGTGCCAGCCATTTTAAATCACTCCATGTTAAAATCAATTTATTCTAAGTGGAAAATATCAGATGAACGCTAACTCAAAGGATGGAGGTGTGGCAGGTTATAACATCCTTTGGAAACGCTCTTATACATCCTCAGATAGACTGATCAAATAATGCAAAATTCACTTAGAACAATAATCTCAGTTGTGCAGCCACATATTTCATTATTTCTTATTTTTACAGTAATGTAAGTTGATCTTGTTGCCACATATAATCTCGTCTTGTAAATAAGCTTGTAATGAGGAGGAATATGGATCAGCCTCTCTCAGCATGGTCTCTCGGATTAAAAATGTTTGCCTACTGCTCTCACTGTAACTCTGCTCCACTCCTTTCATAAATTTGTGTCGTGCTGAGTGACTTTAATGTGTGCTTTTTGAAAGTCTTTGTTTCTTTGAATATCTACCTCATTCTTAGTTTGCCATATGTCTACATGATTAACTTCTTTGGAAAAAAATATCACAATACTAACTGCGGCCTTCTACTGAAAAAGCAATTACAACTTCATGTGTATGTGATGACTCCTTTATATTTTTCATAGAGTTCCATCAGCAGGGTTTGTTCCACTGCTTAGAAGATCACCACTCTAATTTTCGCATCTTTTTGCAACATTCAACTGTTCTGGGGAGAAGGGTCTATCTCATGGATGTAAGTATGCAGTGGTTTTTGATGCTTTGCCAAGGGCTGTGCTGCAGCTTCTTAGAGGTTCAGTAATTGAGGCGTCATTGATAGATCCATTTAATAGTGTTTATTCCTTGGGGAAGATCACATTACCAAGAATGAATGCTTGAATTAATACATCAGGAATTACATACAAGCTGTAACTCAGGAAGATTCTTTTGGGCTTTGCTTTATGGAGAAATTGATTGGCAGAAAATTTGGCTAGTAAGGCACAAATTTTGTCTTAGTAATAAAGATAAAGGTGATAAAATTTTGCATCAGATATATCCAGCAAAAAAGACATTAGAGAGATTTAGAGTTAGTATTGAATATTCTCGCAATTCGTTTTATCACTGTGTGTATACCAGAATATTTTTGGTGGATGTTCAGCATTATATAAGAGGGAAAACTGGGCAAACAATCCCATTTCAGAATAAAGACATTTTTATATGTTTTAAAGGTAATGAGATGTATGTGTAGAAATATATATATATACAGACGGGTGACAAATTGAAGGAAAAACTGGTACAGGTCTGAATGCTTGACCCCTACAGTGAGGGGATCTGGTGGCTCTGTTATGCTGTGGGGGGCAGTTTGCTGACATGGTTTGGGTCCACTTGTCCCCTCAGAGGGAAGGGTCACTGCAAATCAATACAAAGTTGTTCTGAGTCATCACCTTTATCCTATGATGAAACATTTCTATCCTGATGGGAGTGGTCTCTTCCAGGAAGACAATGCCCCAATTCACAGGACACAAGGGGTCACTGAATGGTTTGATGAGTGTGAAAATGATGTGAATCATATGCTATGACCTTCACAGTCACCAGATCTCAACCCAATTGAACACCTATGAGAGATTTTGAACTGACGTGTTAGACAGTGCTCTCCACCACCATCACCAAAACACTAAATGAGGGAATATCTGTTGAAAGAATGGTGTTCCTCAGCCTTGGCATTGATTCTCTTCTTCTTTGTCATCCGTCTGTATATATATATATATATAATCAACTGTACATATATGTAAATTAACTGGCAATTAAAACTAATTGTGTTTTTGATAAATTTCTTTTAGGAACAGGGACATTCGTGCACAATCCTGTATTCCCTCTCTATCAATTCAATGTTCAATTCAAAGGGGCTTTATTGGCGTTATTTGCGTTTATATTGTCAAAGCAGGCGTGAAATAAAAACAAAATGAACTGTGACTTGGCTCTGTTTTGTTTTTGTAGCTGTAGTTGCACCAAGCTGCGTCTGGGTGTCGCTGTCCGATCGCTCTATAGGGGGCGTTCAGGGGCGCTGCTGCAGTGTCTGAATCCAGAGAACTGAAGGAAAAGAAGAGTGACGCAGTTAATATGACAAACTGACAAAAACAACTAAAATAAAACCATAAACCTTGATCATCTCTACATGTGCGCTGTGTTAGTGATCAGTGATAATAGGCATCACATTAGCGACAACCATTCATTGATGACTTAAAACATCCATTCAGTTTGGTCATTACAGTCTATTCAGTCTGAGAGACTCTGCTACTTTGCCATCCAGCAAAATAGCCATACTTCGACTTTTACAACCATCTAATCAGCGTTTTTACTACAATCATCTAACCTATTCTAAGTTGCTAAATTGCGTTAATTGAACGGCTTGAACCTTAATTGAAAATCGACGTTAATTCAAACCGAACTTTTTCAATTAAGCGCAGATTTCGTTAGCGATGCTGATGAATACACCCCCGGTTAACAGGGAGTGTTTCTATGAAGATGTGTTTAAATAGCGTAAGTGTGAGCCCTACAAATATACACATCCATTGTAACAGGTACCGTATTAGAGGCAAACATCTCTGAGGCGGCTATCCCCAAACGTTGGCAAACTAAGCCAAGTCTACCTGCTGCATGGCTAGATACCACTCAACAGAAGTGAGAATTGTTTTTTCTTTGTAGTTTGGGTGAACAGACCCTTAAAATAAGGTTCTGTTGTTACTAATAAAACAACTTGGCAGATTTGCGAGGCATCATGCAGATTGCTAGTTAACGTTAGTTCACCACCACGTCTAAAGGGGTAAACTCATTGAAACTGAAAGAAACAGAAGGCAGATATTTGGTCTCTTTTTCGCCTTTTCTTGTAAATACGTGTATTTAAGTGTATATGATAACACTACAGGTAACAAGCGTTCAACATTAGTTTTTTGTTTGGCGCTATCTTTTATGCATAACGTTAGCTAACCGTTGTGTAGCATAGCTAACGTTAACTGTTAACGTTCATTTTTGAGTCTCAGTGGGGTCATACTGTGTTGCTAACTCTGTCGACTTCAACGACTGCTCATTTCAAATCTCAAACGACTTTTTTCGGACACTTAACCCATGACTGCTTTTCAGACAGCGTGGCCTTGCTGTCCACTCACATTACCCTACGAGGTGACTGTTTCCAGGCCCTCATACTTTACGGGTGACTATGCGGGCGTGGTGGTGCCTTCGCGGGTGATACCCTGTTTTTACAATACGGTGATTGAAAAGCCAAGTCCAAGTAAGTCCCCAAATACACTGTCACTCTTAAACAAGACGACTGTTTACACAAGAGGGGATTTCACACTTTTAAAAAAAGACTAACATTATACCCATTTACTTTATTTAAATCAGCGGAATCCTCATTAATTTAAGATTAGCCTAATTTTTGGATAACTAGCTATATTTTTGCACGGTAACGTGAGGACTGTGGATTGCGGAAGGAAATCTCAGTATGGACAGGAATGATTAATGTAAGAAATATCTGTTCCAGTGTTCATATGGGCACCTACCTGACTATTGCTTTACATGAAAAATTGTGAACCTATCCTTGTTATTAATAACAATTAATAACACAAAACATTGACCAGATTTCATTCATTCATCTGACTGGTTTCTTCATCAACAGAAGAGAACAGAAAGTTCTTTCTGGACAGGTATGGAGCTATATCTTCACTCTCTCTGCACAAATATCTTTGAATAACAAAATTGATTTGCTAACCTATAGGGCTATTGTTCTTTTGCTATTGTTCTATTGTTCATCTTACAGGTCTGTGTTTGATTTGGTGGAAGATCATCACTACCTTGCATTAACTGACCAAAAGCTGCTGGGCTGGTATCTTGGTTTGTCTCCAGAGGACAGAAAGATCATACAAGGTCTGTTTCTGTTGTGCAAAACGGTAAACATAATGTGAGTTATACACACATTAACTCAAAAAAAGGAAGAGTTAAATAGTAACTGGACAAATCATGTTAAGGTTGTGAAAACCTGAACTGCTGATGACAAGTTTACAGCCAGAAGACAATAAATAACAGAACAAAATAAAACAAAAACAGTCAGTTGCATAATATCATATTGATAATATTGAGCACTGCTAATGTGGGTTTTAATAGGAGTGCAATGGTAGAAAGAAGAGAGGGGGGATGAGCAATGAAATGAAAATAAGTGTTTGGTTTGTGTGTTTTCAGAAGTGTGAGTTTTATTTCAGTCAAGTTTTAAATTTGATTGCTTTGCTTTCTCATAGATGATGGAGGTTTATACCAGTTTCTGCAAAGACATCCTGCCCTGGAACTGTCTAGGCATCATGTTTATGTGAAGTGTAAGTCTGTTAAGCTGCTATAACCTTTTATTAGCAGATGTTCAATAAGAAAAAAATGACAATTTTCATTTACAACCAATGCAGATAACACTGGAGTTAACAGTCCTGCCCAGCCAACCATCACATCCAACAGGCACACGTATGTCTCAATGCAGTGAATTGATTACTCTACATTACATGAGTCAAGGCTTCATCATTTTACAGTAATACATTGTTGAAATTCTGTTTTGTTCTCAGATCTGGAACATCAGGAGCAAAAAAGTGCAGATGTGGTAATATGCAAGTCTCATGCACTGCCAGTGATGTTCGTTTATTGTTTTTTTTAAATTTTATTTGTTTGTTTTATGTTTTGCTTTGTTTGGTTTGGTTTTGACAAAACCATCTAACAGACTGTAAAGGGATTATATATATATATATAATATTTTTTTTGTTTGTTTGTTTTTTTAATTGCCAGAAATAACGCCAGATATCAATTCATGCAGAAATCAATAGTATTTTGGAGCTTCTGTGCAGTGCTGTTCTGTGAGTCACCCTCTGTGCGTAGCTCCTTTTAAGGAACAGGGCAGTGCGTAATGTGTGTGCGTAGCAAGTGAGTGGTTGAATGAGAGAGCGAGTGGCAGAAAAGTGACGGTGAATGTGAGCGGAGCAGAGGAAAAGGTTGGCAGTAAACTGTCAATATGGCAGTAAATGTACAGTACAGGCTACCGTGTGTCAGTTAATAAATGCTGCAGCTTGTCAAGACCACAAAAAGTCACATCTGCTGTTTGGCCAAGTGCTGGAAAAGTGAAGGGCGTTTAGCACCAAAGTTAGCAACAATGGGACACTAAACATAGAAATAGAGAACAGAGAAATGTGTGGCTGTTCACCCCCACCTCCCCCAACCCGCCCGACCAAAGCAGTCAACCTAGAGGAAACACTGGTATTGATGCATGAACTGGTAGCCAGGCTACATGTCCTGTTGTGAGTCATCAGTATAAAAACAGCCCAAAAACTTGTGTTCAAATTCTGTCTCTTATATGACAAGTGTACATCTTCAGTGCAGCAGATAAATCATTACATCTTGACATTGCACTACCTGGATGAATCAGATTAGAGTTGAAATTATTAGTTGTTTAATCAATTAGTCTATCAACACAAATTTAATCACAAACAATTTTGATTGTGGATTTTTTTTTCTTCTTTTTTTTTCTTTTTTTTTAAAGCAAAAATGGCAGATTTTCAGGAGTTTTAGCTCCTCAAATGGGAATATTTTCTACTTTTCTTTGTCTTCTATGATAGTTGACTGAATACCTTTTGGGTTTTGTACTTCTTCAGTTCTGTTTGTTTGCTCCTCTTCTCAAGAAATGCCCCATAGAAATCTAGAGTTGGAGGAAATGATTCCCAACAAATTGAGGGAGAATTTAGCCCTGCTCGGCTGCAGCAACAGCAGGGGTCAATCACAAAAACAGCCACATGAGGAAATCTGCCCCAAGAAACAGATAGTCCACCTGCAAGATGGCTTCCAAACAGCCTCCAACTGCCCCATCACAGAGAGCCATCAGAAGACACACAAAGTGAGGGTATAAGCTTTTTTTTCTGTGTATGCATTGAGTAGCGAAAGGTATAATATCAGTATAGTCCTTAACTGTTTTCATGTTGTAAATATACTGTATGATTACCTTTTTTGGCAAATAGAAGAATAATACAGGGTTTTTTCCAGGATCTAGCAGCCATGGCGAGCTTCTCTCTGGACGTGGAGCTGGAGAGATGCAGACAGAGAGGAAAGCCTGAGCTCAGGAGCCAGATTTCAATGGCACAAGTCCAGAGTCCTAACTTCACATGTGCAGAAATCAGTCAGTTACAGTGAGTATGCATATTATGCCTGACACCATGTAATGTATTTATTTCTTGTAGTTTAAGCTTAACCATGCCCACCTACGTTCTTTTTTTAATCTACATTTTACATATACATACAGTACCAGTCACAAGTTTGAACACACTTTCTCATTCAAGTGAATTGGAAGTTGTGTCCAAACTTTTGACTGGTCTATCTGGAAATCATAAACTGTCATTGTAATTCATCCCTGTGAAAACTAGTTTAGCACTAATATCTAGATGAACCAGGGTAAATCACATCCTACTACAAAAGATATGTCATTTGTTTTAACTTGATTTCACAGCTCTGGTGTCTATTTATATACATGGATGATCTCATTGTGTAAGATGATTTCATATTGATATGAGCAACACTGTTTCATGTTGCAGGTCTGAATGGTCAACAATTGAGAAAGAGTCTCCTTCTAAATACTACAGCTTGGATAGTATCCGAATGGATGGCACAGAGTATTATGACAAGAGCGTTGTCCAGGCAGCGGAGCCAGAAAAGGACGACTCTCTTTTGGCCTTCAAGGGAATCTCCTCCACCAGGGAGATTCCTGTGCAACCAGTAGAGGACAACTGCTCAAACAAAGGGTGTCAGAATTACATGGTCTATGGTAGTGAGTACACTGTGGATGATGATCAAGCTAGCTCAAGCTTTGAAGATCAGAGTGACAACTTCCATAGCATCATGGAGGAAGATCAGAGTATCCTCGCCTGTCTACCCAGAGAAGGTCAGAATGCACCTGCCAGTGGCGTTCACTCAGGTTCAGTCACTGCGAACAGTGAAGCACTTGTAGCCGGCAGCGAGACCCTGAAGGCTGATCAGTCTCTTATGAAGATGAACACTGCAGAGACGAACACCTCCCCTATGCCCTGTGTTCCTACCTGTGATGTTATGGTTGGCACTGAGCTGACTGAGTGTGTGTTAGCTTTCACCCAAACTGAGGATCCAGCAACAGCTGACAAGCACGTCATTACTGAGGTCCACATGGCTGATCTGGACTATCTTGCTGAGGTAAGGTTGAAACCAGAGAACTGATGTTATGAGTTGCTTCTAGCAAAACATTACGCGACTGTTATAACATTTCAGGAATTTACAAAACTCAAGACGGCTCAAGAGAAACCAAAAGAGCAAAAAGAGAAAACTAAAAGGTGATATATCAAACCAAAACATCAGAGATTAGATTTGTTCCCAAGAAATTTCTTCAACAGTTTTAGAACTAATATTTTTTATTTATTTTTTTTGTCCAGTCCCGGTTGCAAATTGAGAAAGGAATGTGACTGTATCCAACGTGCTCAACAAGCCGAGCTGTGCCTCCTGGCTCTGCAGTACAGCATGTGTAGACAGCACTGCTGGAGACTCTTCTATACCTCTGCTGAGGGAGGACAACTTCCCCCAATGCATGGAGACATGAATCTATATTGGTCAGATTTGACATGTGTTTTCCTTTCAGTATAGAAGTTGCTCTTCCACCGAGACAGTTAATGGGTGTCAAACTCTAATTTAATAGATTTACCCAGATGGATTTTTGTAATGTAAAATTGGTGACTAGTATATAATTGTATCATTCTACGCTCACTGTAGGCCAAAGGACCCTCCTGCAAATATTGTGACTGTTCTGCAAAATCTGGAATGTGATTATAATCAGATGAGGGATAAGATCCTGGCAGGGGTTCCTCTGGAGCAGCTTAAGCCTCTTTCTGTTGACTCTGAGAAGATAATCAAAGGAGCAAGTTACATCCCTGCCCAGGTAAGACTCTACTAACCCAGTAATCTCCACATATTTAAAACTGGTAGTGATATCAAATATTTTAACCACAGATTTGATAATTGTCTAATTCTGTTGTCCCTGTTTAGATCATTGGTGATGTGCTGGGAAATGCTCCATCTTGGTATGTAGGCACATGCATGAATGTCAAATGTTATTCCTTTTCAGTGGTTTAGCAGACTTGGCCTTTGACCTGCTGGATGCTGTAACATTATTTTATCTTGTGTGAAGGAACTCTCAGCAGACACAGAAACATAAAACACCAAGTGAAGGAACTGGATATTCTGATGGTGAAAACAGCAATGGCTGCCAGGTGTGCTGACAGACTGAGGTGTCAAGAGTTCTGTTAAAACTAAGTCCTTGAGCTGATAGATTGAACAGTGCCAGTGTTTGGTTGATTTCTTTGCAGGATGGTCAGCAGAAGCAAAACCAGCTCATAAAGGACAGCTGCAAATCCAGGAGAGCTGTCACTCTTGTCCCCCAAGAAAGGGGTGCGACTAATAATGCACGCAAGACAGAAGAAAAGCAGACAAGTAAGCAAAAGCATCTTTCAAGTTTTTTTTCAGTTATTACTCTGGAAGTGGTTGTTTGAGTCGGTTGTGTGCCATTCTTTGTGGGCTGCAGGTGCATGCGAAGAGCTGAACATGAGCGAGGCATGGTACGATGCTGAGGAAGACCTGGAGCCTGCAGCAGCTGCCGAGATTTCAGAGGAGTCAAAAGATAAGAGAGATGGTACGCAGTCAGTGGATGTAGCTAAAGCCTTACAGGTGCAAACGTGCTCACTTTGAATTTATATTTGGTTAAATCCTCTCCTGGTGAATCTGTTGTTGTAAGCACAGAATCAGCCAGTGAGGAGACCAAGAGCTCGATACTGTGTGTTTCCAACCTACCCAGTAATGTGACTGAGGTGAGTCCACACATTTCTGCTTCTGAGGGCTAAAAAACAACAATACCATCTCAAAGAAGTCATATCTAGTTAAATATTGATATATGTGGGATATTGGAAATAAAAATTCTCCCTTTGTAATGTTGATTGTCTAACCTTTATGTATTGTAGCCAGCAGAGGGCAGTGCAGGCTTTAAATAAAACTTTGTTTTTGCCAGAGTGATGTGATGCTGTGGTTTGAGAAATACCATGCTTCTGAAGTCAGCATCTCTACTTTAAAGAATGATTTGAGGTGAGCCTCTGCTCTGCTATGTGAAAACATCTAATGTAACACACATTACTTATTAAATCACCAGATTGTCCTTCATTATTGTTTCTTCTAGATTCATGAGTTATTACATTAAGCAGTGTTTATATATAATATGCTGCGGTTTCGACTATGTGTGAGGTTTTATTTCCTGTGAAGTCCAGTGATCTATGTCATTCTCCTCATCCAGCTGTCGTATTTGCAAGAATAAATGTCACAACAGCGATTCTCTTTCCAAATCGTCAAATTTATGTGTAACAACTGTCTGTCTCACTGGCTGCTTTCTCTAGAGTTGCCATAGTGATGGTAAGTGGCCATCAGTCTGCAGAGGGTGCGGTGACAGATCTGAATGGCTGTAGCATGCAGGGCCATACTTTACATGTGGAGCACATCAACAGGGTCACAGCAGGGAGTCAAGGCCAGGCCTCAGCCTCCATCAGTGAGCCTGAGTCCTTACAGGACTCCACCAAACCACAAACCTCCAAGACTGACTCCAGCAGCACTGACAGACAGGTGAGAATATGAGGAGTATAGGTCCTTAATGTCGACCTCTCCATATAGAAACTGATGAGCATTGGTGGAAATGATCAGGAAGAGGAGATGAAGTAAAAATTCTGGCATCTTGCATCAGGACTATTGTAGTAATATTTTTTTCAACCATTATTAGCTAATTTTCTTAGTCATATGATAGTAATTTGAATGTCTGTGGGTTTTGGACTTGGTCAGACTAAACAAAGAAGACATTACCTTTGTCTGTTTTTCATCAACATTTTATGAACAAAACGATTCTTTGAGAAAATAATGGGCTTATAAATTGATAATGAAAATAATTGTAAGTTGCTAAAATAAAATAGTTGCCTTGAAGATTAGTTTATTCATTTTACATAATCCTGAAAATGTAAATAACTCTACAAGTTTTTATGCTATAGGATTGATTTAACTTCCTGCTCTTTTGTCAAGAAAAATCTGTTCTGTCTTCTCTCTAGTTGATAACTCAGCCTCCGCTTAGCTCCAGTTTAAAGAACAGGAAGGTGGTCTGCATCTCCCCCACAGCAAAGGGAACCTGTGTGCCCCAACACTACGGCACCATGGGCAGCTTCGATACCCTGATGGCACAGCTGACACAGCGCCACCCAGACATCAGGAGGCAGAGGATTGTGGATGCTCTGATAGAACTGAGGACCAAGCACCAGGGCATCCTCTGCGGCCTGCCCCTCAGGACCATCAGGGAGATGACGTCCGACCTTCTGACCAGGCCAGCGAGTGCCACACAGTTATGAGGAAGCAGTGCTTTACGCTTGAGTTTTTGTTGTTTTTTTAGTGGTTTGTTGGAAGTTATGTGTTAGAACAGCTTAAGTTTTTCTTTACAACTGATATATTCCAAACACAGGGGAGAAGCAATTAATCTAAAAGGAAGTGAATGTAAACCTCAGCTGAGGTAGAATTATTTTGGCCTTTTGCCAAGAAAGTCAAGATGCTCTTTAAAAAAGCTGTTCGAAAAACTTTGTTACAGTTTCCCATAATGTTTGTGTTCACTCCAGGTAGCATCAGATTATTTTTGTTATTTGATGAAGGGTTTTTTTGTGTGTCTTGAAAAGTTGATACATTTCAAGTTTCAGTCCCTCCTCTGCCAGTTATTCTGCAGTTAAATTAGTTTATATATAGATATCTAAAGTGGTGTTAATGTCTGCATACAGTTGTAAATGCAGCAGCTTTGTTTGTATTTTATGTCCTCTCTAAATAAAAAGGATATAAATGAAAAGGTTTTATCCTCAGCTCTATGTTCGCCTCTCTCACAGTGTCTGAGCCAACAGCTGTCTGACACATAGTCCTAACTGGATTGAAAAAGCTAAACTGGTATGTTACTGTAGATACGCCAGCCATCAGGAGGAGAAGAGAGCTATGAAACTTAAAATGTTGAATTTTCAGTTGAGGGGTTCAGCGGTAAATAACTTCTGTAAGACTGTACAAAATATCATCTTACTGCATCACAATGCCTCTTGATTTAGAGTGCCAGACTGCATCAACAAACCGGGAAAGTAGACTGCTAATGATTTTGCTGTCGATGGCCTGATAGTTCCTGAACCAGTCCATGAGGGCCACCACTAGGTGTCCGCAACAACTGGGTGCAGGTTGTGCGGGTGTTAACCACAATATGGTGCCGACTGTTCAGCAAAGCAGTGAAGGGGTTAATGTAATCCCTAGTTGGGAATGGGCGGAGATTCCAGCTGGGACTCAAACCGGACACCGAACAAGCAACACTCAAATCTGAAAAAGACAACCAGAGCTTGAACTGTGTGTATTTATTTGATCTAATGACCTTTATTGTTTTCTCTTCCACGTCATCTTTGCACAGACTTTGACTGTATCGGACCGGAACATGAAATCGACGGAGAAGTCTTGGAGTTGCTGGCAGCTATGGGTGAAGTAGTCAGGACGTGGAAGGCTGCAGAGGCGTCCAAACACAGAAACTCATCCGTCTTGAGTTCAACAAGCAGATCAACAGGACGCTGAGGAACGCTCGCTTTCTGCACAGCTTAAAACAATGGAAGACTGTCCCTGATTTCACACGGAGCCTTCATCAAGAGCAGAAAACAAACGCTTCAGTGGAGCTGAGATGGTTTGAGCACACTGTACTGTTGTGGTTTGCTCTGATCATCTGGACTAAATCCAGAGGTCTGATGGTAAAGTGAGAGGATTTGTGTCAACTAAGAATAGAGAAATCTTTTCACATAGCGTCGATAAACACGCCGAGTGACACCATGTGGAGCCCGGGGACGTGGATGTGGCGAGCGGCTGTGTGCTGCATGCTTCTGGAAACATTTCTGCACACTGCCAGAGGTAGGACAAAGCCATGATGCCTGCTTTGGAAAAAAAAAAAAATATCACGAATATCTGCTGTCAGCCTGTTTTTGCAACGACATCACACACTAAGCCTGTGTTTGGAGCTTATACACACGTTCACAGCCACTGTCAACTGGTGCTACATGGACGCGAGAAAAACAAGACGTTTGATTGTTTGTTTATTGACAGTTTACAGTGAAGGAGACCTGGCTATGAGATGTAGATCTATGTATAAATTTATCCATGAAACACTTTTACTGACATGCAAATGCTACATTTTAAAAATAAAGAATTTGTACTGTATAATACAGTTTTAAAATGTCCTGCACACATAGGCTTTACAGCTCTCCACAGGTCTTAATATCAAGGGAATATGAAAGTGATCAAATGCTATTAGTTAGAAAAAAAATCACTATAGTGTCACAAACGCATCGGGTTACCAGAAAAATAGAAACAGCTGTGAATGCATGTTATCTTTGTGAATATTATCATTTTAAAATATTTTTGGCACTGTATAAGAGCAATGGTCATTTTTGTCGAGCTGTGTTATGTGATGATGTTTTATTGAACTGTATTCATATTGGAAGATCGTGACTAAATCAATATAATGCAGTCCAATACAACAACACTTACTAACATGACCACAGACGTGAATCAGCATCTCTCGGATACATTGTCAATAAAACTGAAATAATAATAAACAGAAATACACTGTTTCAGTTTCAGCATTGTAAATGTCACATTGTATGATTTTTTATTTCCCTACCCTCTTCTCAGGTCTCAACATATGCATGAGTGGCAGCGCTACATCCTGTGAAGAATGCCTCCTAATTCACCCCAGTTGCGCCTGGTGCGCACAAGAGGTACAGCTTATCTGTCACATTATTATTAGGAATGATACACAGTTGCAGGCACGGTGTTGCACGGAGTCAGAGAAGGGGTGCATGCATGAGTGTGCGTACATATTTCTTTTCCACAGTGGTGACATGATTTATTGTGGTCCACATGTATCATTACATTTTACCGTTGCTGTTTCTTTATGAGTTACAACAATCAGTGATGCAAGTTTTGTGGCTCTCTTACTTCAGAATTTTTTGAGGGGACGGACTCTGACATCACGCTGCGATTTTAGTCAAAACCTGCAGAAGAGGGGCTGCGAGGGGAGGTTCATCGAATACCCCACCAGCAGCTTCTCTGTCCTGCTGAACAGGCCGCTGAGTCCTAAAGGATCAGGGTCGACCCAGTATGATGTCGTCCAGATTATGCCTCAGAAGGTCTCTCTCAGCCTGCGACCAGGTATGCAGTAGTTCCAATAGTCTAAACATAGAGTGTCTGGGATAAACAGCTCACATGCTTAAAAATGATGGTTGAGTGAGCTAACAGATTCTTTCCACCGGCCACCCAGGGGACCAAACATGGTTTGAGCTGCAAGTGCGGCCGGTGGAGGACTACCCAGTGGATCTCTACTACCTGATGGACCTCTCCCTTTCCATGAAAGACGATCTGGACACCATCCGTAACCTTGGCACCAAGCTGGCTCTGGAGATGGGCAAGCTCACCAGCAACTTCAGGCTGGGCTTCGGTTCCTTTGTGGACAAAAACATCTCCCCCTTCTCCTACACATCACCCAAGTATCAGGAGAATCCGTGCAATGGGTGGGTAGTGGCAGCAGGATTTACAGCACGGTTTAAATGGGATTGTGCCTTGATGATTTTTGGATTCAAATTCTAAATGGATAGATTGATATTATTGGTATACCAGCCCAATTTAAATGTAGCTCAACTAAACAAACTGTACAAGACTGTATGTGAGATGAACCTTAACAACTCTTCTCTCTTGATGTAAATGTGTCAAAGCAAATGAAAGGGAAATCCTGAAATAATGTTTTACTCTAAGCCCACACATTCTATTTCTGCACATTCATGAATTATATATCGTTAGATATTCTGCAATTGGAGATTTTTCATATTTGATAAAGCAGAGTTCAAAATGGCCCCTCTCCTCCCACACTCCTCAGCCTCGCTGATGCGGGCAAACTGAAAGGGAGCAGAACAGATAGATGGTAAAAAGCTGTGGCACACGATGTTTGCCCCGGAGGTGAGACCGCACTGCACTAACTCGCTGTCCGCCATCGCGCATCACTTCTCATCTAGGTTACGGCCTGTGTTGTGTGCATGCATGTGTGTGTGTGTGTGTGTGTGTGTGTGTGTGTGTGTTAGTCACACACACTGGAGCACGGCAGGAAAATGTTAAAGGGATAGATGACGACATTTTGACCCCTAAGCAGCCCCAGCCCACTTTTGCCATTGCTCACTCCATTAATACAAAATGAGAGAACGGCCTACATTTAGAGCAACTGGATCTTTAAAAATGGATTTTGCGTTTTAAGCTGCTGTCAAAGCAAAATGTACAGTCAATGACCCGTTAAAATAATCCTGCTAGGACTGATGCAAATGTTTCATTAACCTCATACAAATCTGGTCAACTTTTATCATTTTGCGTATACAAGGCCTTTTGCTCCTGTCAATATTGTCCTGATGTGACTTTCCGAGGAAATGTCTGGATCTCTTCCTATCTGTCACCCTTCACAGATACAAACTGTTCCCCAACTGTGTTCCCTCCTTCGGTTTCCGCCACATCGTCTCGCTGACTGACAAAGTGGACCGTTTCAATGAAGAGGTGCAGAAGCAGATGGTATCTCGCAACCGGGATGCGCCAGAGGGCGGATTTGACGCCATCCTGCAGGCTGCTGTTTGTAAGGTGACAAGTGTTTTTTAATCTTTTTTTATTCATTCACTATTGAGTTGTCTTAGTCAACGCCCTCTTCCAATGCTTCCTTTTAGATGACCCCCGACTGCAGTCAGTGACAGCACACTTTAGTTCAGTTGGAGGGAAAAGCTCCTGTGAAACTACTGAGATTCCCCCCTTGACAAGCAACTGGCCTATTTGCCTGTTAATTAAAAGCACCAGGGGGGATAGACAGGAAGTGCAGTCTGGTGCAGCTGGTTAAACATGAGGACGAGTCACTCACAGGCCCAGTCATATCCCTGTTTTCCTCCGCCAATTTAATTGTTTTCAACAGGAAGAGAATGACTCCCTCCAAGTAGCTCCTGCCTTGTAATTTACTCGAGCTGCACTATTTCAAACACACACTAGTTACTAGGAGGCTGGGCTGGTGCTGTCCGAAAGCCTGATTGATCTGGGCTATTCTAATTTTATACTGTAAATCAGGTTAGCCATTATATATGAAGGGTTTCAACATGAATATGACTTAAGTTAATTGCTTTATTAGGAGATAAAGCAGAAGATGAGTTAATTATTAAAATAGCCATGCTCGTGTGGATCTTCAAATCCATACGGAGGGGAGTGCTTGAAGCAGACTGTTATGATTTATCATCATGACAAAGTGAGAATCCTGCTGGATATGGTTTGTACTTCATTTCTTTGTTGAAATTACTTTTTAATATTTTTGCCTTCTCTATGAGTTGAACACAGTTGGTCTCCTTGCAACGTAATTGCTTCCTTTGTACAGTATAACCTCAACAACAGGAAATAGTCGTCAGTAGACGTCAAACCAAGGGTACACAGTCCAACAGTCCAGCCTTCTCAGACATGTTTCCTTCTTAGCTGAATAGTCGCTATAGTTCTGCCTCAAACAGTAATAGAAGCCTCTGATAGGGACGTCTCTCACAGCCCTTTTGTATACTGTACAGGTTAAATAATGGACAATGGAATTTTAATAACCTACTCCTCACTGGTTGAAATGTTATGTTTCTTTAGTGTCAGGCATTAGTCAGCACTCTGTAAAACGCTCATTCTGCCGCTGCCTGTTGTTTCCTATTGATAATGCCTGGGCCTGCTGCAGAAAGCTCTGGCTGTTGTTACACTTTCACTGTTTTTGTGTGTGTTTGGATCAGTGGTTCCCATGCTTGTGTAGAGTGGTAAATGGTAAAGTGTCCAGAATTTGCTTTTAGTTAAATAAAAATAGATTTACACAAGTGCAGATAAATTGTTTCTATCATCTATTCTAGGAATGCCTCCCGCCATATTTGCTCTAATCACATTTCCAGATCATCCTTTAGTGTAATCCTACCAACCAAACCGAAGTAATAGTAATAAAGTTGTGAGAAGGATCCCAAAAAACATCTCCTGTGTGTCATAACCTACTATGCCTTGTAAACAGGAGGAGATAGGCTGGAGGAAGGAGGCCTACCATCTGTTGGTGTTTGCCACAGACGACGTGCCACACCTTGCTCTGGACGGCAGGCTGGGAGGCCTCGTCCAACCTCATGATGGACAGTGCCACCTCAATAAGAACGAGTACAGTGCTTCAACTAAGATGGTAAGAGGAGCTTCCCCAAGAAACTTAAAACCTGGAATTTAGGGACTTTTCTAGTTTTTATTCCAAAGAAAGACTTTTATAGTTCAGCTTAAAGGTGGAGTCAGTGATTCTGGAGCAAGATTGTTGACATTTGAACTAAACTAACAAACAAATACCTCAGCCCCCCAAATTTATTGACGTGCATTGCCAAGGCAACGAACTTAACAACTGGGCTAGCTGACCATAAAACAAATATGGCAGAATCCAGAGCGATGCGTCAGCCTGAGAGACCCTTCTATTCCTCCCACACATTATCACGAGCGGAGAAAAATGTTGTCTCATGTCCATCCACGCGCTCCGCCTTTCTGCAGCTTCTCCACTTCTCACTCGACCTTCGTTCAGCATCTCTGTCCACAGAAGCAGCCGTCTGTCAGCTGCAGCTTCTGGGGGAGCTGAGAGGCCAGCTGCCGGACAAACCGCCTTCACTGAGCTGACCGGCAGCAGAAATATAACAGAACTGAAACAGTTTTCATGTCAGCTACAGGGCAAACGCTCCCCGCCGATTGGCCGCAATAAGTGTAGTGTGGCGCGGACCGAACCACTTTGTATGTTTCCCATTTACAGAACCTGTGCTGTGTATGAATATCGGACTTTTTTCAGCGCACACACAGAACGGACAGCTAGCGGACAATGAGGAGACAATAGCTGCGTATTAGATTAGAATCGCTGACTACACCTCTACCTACTGTAAAACGAGGCATTTTTCGAATTCTTGTTCAACCAGGCAACTTGAGTAACAACAAATGCTTATTAATAGCAACAGTGTTTGGTAGTAATTGTAGAGGGAGGAACCAATACACACTTCAACACCTGGAGGCTTCCTAGTAAAACCACAGAAACCGTTGACTTGTAAATACACAGTTCAAGAGTACATATCTCACCTACATATCAACCAAACTCTTCCAACTGACACTTAAGATACCAAAGAATAGTTTTGATATGATATATTACGCCAATCAGGAGCCAGTAGATTTTTTTTAATTAGATGCAGTAAATCACACAAAGAATGTCTTTGACACATGATTAGTTTATACAAGGTCTGAAGAAGCCAGAGGACTAATGCAATAAAAATGGATTAATATCATATGAATGGCACCGTGCTCCCATTTAATGTCTTCCTGGTTTATTTTCCTCCTTATTTCAAAAGACTAATCGATAGTGTCATCATACAAGAGCTACAGTATAGAAATATATTTGTTAAAGGAGAGAATTTATCTTGAATACACATTTATCTTGGACTTCTGCCCTATAATTCCTAAATACTTTGACCCCAGGAAGAGACGGAGAAATAGAATCCAGTCAAACTGTTCCCCATTTCTGTTTTTGGAGTTTGACCGTTGATACAAATCACTGGAAGTATTTTTTCTTGGTCCATCTAAAACAGAAATCTCAGTATTTACTGAATTGTGTCCAGTCACAATAACCACATCTCTCACTGCAATCTGGACTTCTAGCGAACTTCTTTATTTGTGATACTGAAATGTGATCTTGCCTAAAAGAAGAAACCACACCAGCTTTAACTCCGGTGTCAAAAGGTCAGCAGACGGACCAATGTAAATACAACACTGAGGGCAGAACAGCAACCACATCCGTTGGCGTAGCTTCCTTACTATATACGGTATATGTGGACATAACTACCCATAACTCCCCATGTTTTCTCTCTCTATTTACAGGACTATCCCTCTCTGGCACTCCTGGGGGAGAAACTGGCGGAAAATAATATCTTTCTCATCTTTGCAGTGACAAAACGGCTTTACGTTATTTATAAGGTACTTTAATTTTGCCATTTTGTCTTCGTGACTCAAAGATCAACCACTTTCCCTATATCTGTAAATCTGAAACAACAAATATTATCTCTTTTATTTCATGTCTTTCAAAAGAATTTCACTGCACTCATACCTGGAACTACAGTAGAAATCCTGGACCAGGACTCTAAGAATGTCATTCAGCTGATCATCAATGCCTATAATGTGAGTAAAGAAAATCTGTGCCGGCATATCTGTCAGTTTCCTGTTTATGAGTTTGTGTGTGAGAGAGTCAACACAGATGGATTTTGAGAAGAAAGATAAGAAGAGGGGGAGGAAGATGGAGGGAAATTCTTTTAAGTGTTTCCCACTACTGTGACAGTTAATGAGCCTCCAGCTGACACGGCTGGTTGCACAAAAGCTGGTTTTCTCATTTCGGTGGAGCAACGTGAATGTGGTTTTAACAGCTGACTTTGTAGCCATTTAGATTTTTTCCAACAGTTATTTCTTTTAAGGATAATGCATAAAAATTTAATCGATTAATTGATTAGTCAACAGACAATATTCCATGTTTTAAAAAAAATAAATAAATAAAAAAAATAAATCAGATATATTTGGGTTTGGACTAAACAAGCAATTTGAAGACATTGGGATGAGAATTTATTCCTATTTTATTACATTTTGTTAAACCAAATGATTGATCAGTCATTGACAAAATAATGCAAAAATGAATCAGTAATGAAAATAATCATTAATTGTAGCCTTGTATTGGGACAGCTGCGCTGAAGGCAAAAATATAAAATATCATTACCTGAGTTAAACCTTGAGAGTCGGAGCCAGTGAAATGAATTTTTGCAAAGTAGCATCGATGCTACTGTAATACACTTTGAATGACTAATGTACAATCTGTTACTGGTTATAAATTGCAAAAAACAGTGACGGCAGCTTCACTTAGTCCAACAGTAGAAGGTTCACTGTCCTCCAGTTCTTCCCTCCTTTCACTTCAGGCTTGATGCTGCAGCAGCTAATCATCCCGGGCTTTGAAGAACTTTGGGTCTTTGTTTTGTGATGATGATGATGATGATGTAACACACCAGTAGTGCTCAGATCTCTGGTCTAGTTAGAACTTATACAGAACCAGTCAAAAGTTTGGACACACCTTCACGTTCACTTAGATGAGAAAGTGTGTCCAAACTTTTGACTGGTACTGTATATCAACAGAATTCAATTTAGTTTATTAAAGCTCTTATATGGAGGTTTAAATGGTTTATAAGATGTGATGGGTTGAAAATCTTTATGCAGCAGTTTGAACTTATTATAGGTGACTTAAAGCAGGCCGATTTAGGAATAAAGAAAACAGTGGTGGGAATTTAAGTTAGATGTAGATGAGTGTTACTAATAGACACATATGAACTAATAATGTTTAACGTATTGGGTAATGAATGAATCACATTATTCTCTGGTATGTAGCCCACCCCCCCCCCTCTGTCTGGCCTCTAAACTGATCCCTGATGTTCATCTTATCGCCTGCCTTAAAAACCTTTTTGTTTTGTTTTTGTGCTTTTTGAAACCAAAGAACTCGATCGCATGTAGTCAACCTTTCCCTAAATGTTTTCCTGTGTGGTTGTTCAGATTTTTCCTTGCCTCAGTCAGGAGGAACTGCATCTTGTTTTGGCCCGTGGCGGTGTATTCTTCGGGACAGAAACTTGTGTCAAACGCAGACTTGACGTGCTCAGCGTGTGGGAGTGAGCTTGAATGAAGCGCTTTGACTCACGGTCTTATTAACATTCCAGCTGCCACATTATATCCACCACGCTGGGGTTGTTAGTTAGATAGGCTTTGCCAAATACTGCGAGGTTACGTTGTATAACCAACTCATTTTTCCCCCAAGTTTGATTGTGGCACAAAGCTGCTGCTTGTTGTGATTGTGTTCAGGGTCAAATAAGTGTAAGTGTGTTTGAGAGAGAGAGAGAGAGAGTGAGTGAGGGAGGGCATGTTTATCCATGTGCACCGAATACGATCCTGATTTATCCTTGACACAGTTATGTCACAATAAATGTGCATGAATGACTGCAGATTGGGTCTGCATACAGTATGTTGCACAGAGCCAGATGCAGCAGGCGTTGCAGACATCGATGGTATTTCACATTCACACACGTATGACCTGCATCCATGCACAGCGCTTGTGGTTTTGGTAAGACTGACTATAAAAATGTTTGTAACCAGGGCAGTGCATTCCCCATGTTTCGCTCTTTTCCACTCTGTTCATGCATGTAAGCAGAGTCGCATGCATGAAAAGACAGACTGAGGTGGTTTCAATATATAGATTTCTATCTGGGAGACATCACTGAAGAGGGTTTACTGTATGTTTACGATGATAATTGCTAGAAATCCCTGGTGCGCTGTCGCAGCAAAGCCTGAAAGGTATTTCTTTTACTGTGCAATAAAAGTAATCTCATTTGAAAACCTTTATCCTCTGTACCAACAAACTATATGTCCTCCCGGCTGTGTTCTCCTCAGAACATCCGTTCTAAAGTGGAGCTGACAGTGTGGGACCACCCGGAGGACATCAGCCTTTCCTTCACCGCCACCTGCCAGGATGGACAACCGCTGCCAGGCCTCAGGAAGTGTGCCGACTTGAAGATTGGAGACACTGTGAGTCTATGTCCACACTCCCCCGTCCAGCTCATCTCACACCATAAATGTTTTACGCATCCTGTTGATCCAGGAAAACGTGGAGTATTTTAGCAGCCTGGTTGTCTTCACCTACAACGTTTTAGTGCTTTAACGGGGCTTCAAGATCTCCTCTAATGTATACTCAGCAGCAGAGAGGATTTAGTGATTTTGTCATCTTCGAGATGCCTGGTTTTGAATAAATTACATTTTCCATGAATATATTTGGCTCAATGATCTTCTGAAAGCAGCAGATCGTCAGCCGCATGCAGTTTTCAGTTTTGACCTGTAAGCTTCAGGCTGTTCAGGTTATATTATTGTCCTAGAAAAACATACACTTACATGACTCCATTTGTGAATTATTTTACTGTTATATGTGTATAATTAAGTTTGCATATGACATTATATTTGGATAACATTATCTAGCCTCCCTTCTATGACTGTATTTTTGCAACAAGCTTGATTGAGACACTTGAAAAATATATTTTTGTTTTGCAAGAATGAATTCTCCAGGATCGCTACTCTCACTGCATCCGTTCACGTGCAGGTTAAAAGTATATGTTTCCTCATTTTTACTGCAGCAAACGTGACAGAAATGTAATGCTAGAAAATGCAAGATGCGGTTAAGGATCTGAGAGGGTGCGGCGAGGGATTTCAGGAAGTGTAACTGAGTTGTGAAGATGTGAGAAGAAACTACTTTCTCTGTAACTTAAAATTTACTGAAACCTGTAAAAAATACTGTCCACATGCACAGGTGTTCTGCTACAGATACAAATTCCATTGCATGAGTGCTCTGGGGTTTCACAAAAACGTCTTCATATTTTTCAGCAGAAGACAATAATTATGCAGGTGAAGACAGCGTAGCACACAGGAGAGGACATGAACCTTTACTACTGGAGAGGTCGTAACTCTGTTCGACAACATCTCTCATGCCTGGTGAAGGCTGCAGATTTGAACCAGGTTTCAATTCTCACACTGTGCACAGATTCATTATAGAGAAGTTTATCTTAGGTGTGCCTTAGAAAACTGTACTGATTTTATTTGTCAGCCTAAATTCACTCATCCTAGTTACTATATTATCATAATCCCAACCCTAGCAACATGAGAAAGGAAATATCTTGCACTGATGTATTTAAGAAAAGTCATTGTTACATTTATTATTCCCAGGGTGAATGTGAAGCTTTATTCTGGTGTAGATTTTAGGTCATATCATCCAGCCTTAATCATTCTGACCCATGCTCAACCCTCACAGATAATGATTAAAGAAAGAAAGTTGTGACTTGGCAGTCTGGGACGAATGCAGTGTGACCTTTGTATCTTCTTAGAACGAGTTCCTGTCTGATGAAATCTAACTGAGATGTGGGGGAGGGAGTTGATATTTCTCTTCACTGTTACCAAAGAGACAGTATTGGCGCACGTGAAGAAAAGTAGCCACAGTAATGAAAGTCACCGTGACTAACTGACTGTAAACCTCTGTCAGCTCTACTTTTGACTCCAGGATGCAAGTGTTGCAGCTCACAATCTCTCCCTGCCTCAACCAATTTCCTAGTTTTTCCTGTAGGTGTGGATCTGTGCAGTTTAATAATTAATTTGACTGATTTGTAAATTGTATTTAAGTGCTAGGTAATGCTCGTCTATCAGATAAGTACTAGATTTATTATCACACAACTCTCTTGGCAGAGATTGCTCCCAAGGGAATATTTGCTCCTTTGCCTCTCAGCTGGTTTTAGTCAAGAGTGGGAAAAGCTATCTATGGGAAAAAGTTAAAGTCTGTCCTTAGGCGTTCAGACCAACAACAAGACCAAGACAACAAGACAAAAATGCAGGATCGTCCAGTAAAAATATTGAGCTTGGCTGAACTTTTACCTTGCAATTGTCAATGCTGAGGATAAAATTGATTGCTCCCATCTGTGATAACTTTCCTGAGTTGTGAAAACCTGTTTCGTTATTTTAGTTTCAGTGTTTTAAACTGCTGCGCTGTGTTTTGGTGTCTGATACTCAAACTCATGGATACAAGAAGCCTTTCCGGATCATTCGTCTTCTCACTTGTACCTGTAGCAACATGCCCGCATCAACGCAGCCCATTGCATTTTTTTAACAGTTTTATTTTCAGTCTGAACATGTCCTTAGAGGTGTCACAGGACTTTGTCCTTCCTCTGGTACTCTGCGCAGCCCTTCAATCTCTATTTCTCTTCCAATTTCAACAATTTCTATGAGTTCTTTTTCTATTCTAGTTGTTTGATTTCATTTTATATCGTTTGCCTTGCTGAATATGACTGTCTTAACTTAATGTCTCCACAGATATCAACAGTTTCCTCCAATCTCATATTGAATACTTCACTCTTGATTTGTTGATGTCGCATGTGATTAGTTTGTAATCAAGAACTCCATCTTCGTCATGTGAATGTGCTCATAGCCTGACTGGAAACCCCCAAGCTTGTTGATAACTAGTTTTGTGATGCTGTTTATCCAAGATCAGCCATATTAGTTTAGAGAGACCAAAAAAACCCAAAAGAACCAGACTATAAGATGAATTTGTTTGGTGATCCAAACCTCAGGTCATTCTGAGCTCTGAAAATGGGTATCAGCTCTTTTCAGGTGGCATTTTTGGATGATCCTCTGATGGATAAGATTATGGACGTCTTGTACATTGAGAATAATATACTGAAGGTTTGAAGACTTGTGTATTTTCCATGGCTTTTAGCCTCAGCCCCAGTTGGAATGCTTTCTCTTATGTTGTCTCTGAACAAAAGCAAAGGATGATGGTACATCCCAATCGCTGTGAATTTTGCACCGACCTTCCTCTGGTGGTCACTTAATATTCTATACAGGCCTCAGTTAAGATTTGTATTGAGTCCAGGATCTATTGAAAATGCTAGTTAGGGGCAGCTTCATACATGCTGTCATACAGGGAGCTTTTGCGTGCTGGAATTCTTCCCCCAAATCCCCCCCTGTGCTCTTCTCTCAGCTGCTTTATTTTCCTGGGATGGTTTTAGGATGGGAACGGGTGGTGGAGGAGTTGAGGGCGATTGAGGCAGAATAACACCAGTGAATAGAAGGGGGTTCTCTAAAGACCTCGGGTGATGGGCCTCGCTCATGTCCTTTTATCAAGCGTGGTGAAAGGAGATGGAGGGTAGCAGCACAGTGCTCTGTGTGCCAAGCCTCCCAGTTTTCACTGAGGATATGGCCCAGTCCACGGCCCTGGTGTCAGTCATTGTGTCTGTGTGTGCTTGCCATCAAGCCTGATGCTGCATGTCAATGACCTCACACAAAAGTAGACAGGAGGAGGCCTGTGAAACTGCAAGCCATGAAAGAAATAATCTGGCAGGAGTAGAAATGCTAGCTGGAGTGTATGTAGTTAAGCCAGCATCCTTTTCACTGTAACACTCACAGAACTGTATGACTACTGAATAGACTCATGCATATAAATGAAGCCAAGTCTGCGCTAACATACCACACAGGTCCTTCTTTTTGAAGACTGTTTTTTTTCCAAATAAACCAGAAACGTTTGAATTGGGTTATGCAGTGTTTTGTTTGACCTTTTCTATGGGTTTTGTCTCAGTTAATTTAATTTCAAGCAGTCATAAGAATTCCATCATCCCAAAAATGATTCCATGCCGCGTTTCTGCGTGAAAGGCTTCGATGTTTTTATCCGAGTCGACACAGCCGTTAATGTTAATTTCTGATATCAGCATACAGTTGTCCCACCTCTTACATCATCTATAAATCAACCTAACAACTGTCTGCTCCTTAGCCCTCCCTGATCTCATTCCTTAAATCTCTCCTTGAATCACATTACTCACCCAACCGTCTGTTGAGGCATTTCCTCAATGAGTTTAGTCTCAATATGTCATTTCCCCCACTCTTTCCTCCCCCATCCCCCCCCCTCCCCCCAATGTCCTCCACACTACTACTCCCTCCTAACATTTTGCACCCTCCGTTTCTCCACAACCCTCACGGTTGTTCTTATGAGCCACATGATTGGGTGAGCTGGCCTCCTCGCGACTCACATTTACAGTAAATTTAATTGTGCCCCTCATTAACTTGTTAAGCTTCCCGCGCTGAAGTGGAGGGGGGCACGCGGGCAAACAGGAAAGGATTGGCCCTCTATTGGCAACATGTGACGTTGGCTCTTCCTGTATCCTGAATCGGCTTGTGTTGTATGTTGCGGTGAAAAACACATGCTCCACTTTAATGGCCCCTAATACTGAGAGCCAGTGATATCTATCTTTTGAAGAAGAGAATAAGGGTGCTGCTTTGTCTCAATTACTTTTATCAAAGAGAGATGTCATTTCTTACTTAAAAGCTGTAACAAAAAAGGGAGAGACATGAGGAAAACGTTATTAAATTATTGCTAATAAGTCGTTATTTTTCACATCAATACATGTTGGAGACATGTGTACTGGAGTAATGGTAAATATATCCACATAACTTCCATTTCTCTATTAGAATCCTGTGTAAATGGCCGTAACAGTAGCAGGTGTGACGGTGACTGTGAGGGTGGAAGAGTACAAACTAATATCAACCTTACCACACTCCTACCGCTGTAAATACTGTGTAATCTATCTGTGTATCTGTCCCTATCTAAAAGTTGGGAGGCTGTTTATAACAAACAGCTGATATCACTACATAGTTGATCTGACATGGATGTGAACACCCTCCAATTAAAGATGAAATCTGGCTCTTTTAACCTCATAATTCTTGTTTTGATCCAGCTTCACTACAGAGCCAAACCAGTGAAACATGTCACCGTCCACAGTGTGCTTTTCTTTCTCAAACTGTCATATGTGGTGTGAAAAGTTTGAGAACCTGCTTTTTTTAAAAGCTAATTATACAGATTTGTAGTAGCACAATTGAATCTATTTAAATAAAGACAACATGAGAGAAAAAGCCCTGAGCTTTACGTTAAAAAAAAGCATTGAGGATGGTGGATGTGACTGAGTATATCTGAGGAAAATACCAGCAGAATTTGCTCATGTTGGAACACAGAGAACAGAGCTGGGGTTGGGTTTCTCTTCTTGTCAAGACTTTCTTCCTCAGAGCAATCAAATGGGTGTAGGTCTCATGTTTTTTTCCCCCCACTTTCCAAGCACATCAGCTGCACACTGTTAATTCCTTTTGGTGTGAAATAAACCCATTGGTGTAATAATAACAACACAGGGTCATGTGTAGTTCACGTCCACAGGCTAGTTGGCAGCTGCCAAGTGTTTGTATAGCGGCTGTGTTTGCTCAAATGAAAAGATGTAGGGTGGGATCAGGTCTCTTGGAAATATGGAAACAAAAGAAGGTTTGAATATTGTGGATCTGACACTGTGTGATGCTGCTACTGTATAAAACTCTGAACTCTTGTATCTCTCAAATAATCTGAGCTTGACCTGAATATTCCTCATTCCACAAACAGGAAGTCACTATCTTTTTTCCATCAGTGCCAGTGCACATTTTCTTTCTAATTACACTACTTGTTTCATTTTTGTTTTTGTTTGTTTTTTTCTTGTTCATTTTAGGTTTCGTTCAATGTGAGCGTGGAGGCGAGGAGTTGTCCTCCTCGTGGCACCCACCAGGGCTTCACCATCAAGCCTGTGGGGTTCAAAGACCGTCTGGAGGTGGATGTGAATTACCAGTGTGACTGCGGCTGCAGTCAGAAAGCACAAACCAACAGCAGCATCTGCAGTTCCATAGGTAGTTTTTTCCATGTATTTCTGGACATTTTACTGTATTCACAGTGAGCGTAATATTAAATCAGTATTAAAGTCCTCATACTTGGCCAATCCATTTTTGTTTGGTTTAAAATGGTTGTTTTTAATTCTTTCACAAGAGCAAAGCTGCTTGAAAAGCGTTTATCAGCTCTCTATCACATTTTATTTTTCCCTCAAGAAATCCATGAATTTATCTAAAATGGCGTGAAAAGGGAATTTAAAAAACACATGGTATTAAAATCAAATGTGAAACACATTCTGTAGTTTATCGAAAAACTTGTCTTCTTGACGCAAGAAACAAAACTCTAAAACTGCTGTTGCTCTGCTTCCTGTGGGTTGAAACTTTCTAGGAAGTTGAACATCTCATTCAGTCATGTCAGACCTGATATTTACCTCCTAATAACTGAGGACAAGTTCTACTTTTACCCATTTAATTAGCTACTTTCTTCGGTATGATTATGGAGAGCTTCTCACTAACAGTATGGGGGTTGTTGTAGAGGTAATGATGGTCATAAAAAAGGAAAATTACAGCATAACATATATTCTTTTTACATTTGAAATATACAGTTATTTGACATAGTAAATGCAGTATTTAGTTCCGTCTGTTATCATCCGATTCTGCTACATACAGTATGTGACAACAGTTTCAGAGAATTTTTATCCTTGCAGGTACATATAAGTGCGGGACTTGTCAATGTGAGCCGGGCTACCTGGGCGCCCGCTGTGAGTGCCAGGAGGGGGAGGCCAGCAGCATATACCTCAGTGCCTGCCGGGAGGCCGAAGGCAAGCAGATCTGCAGCGGACGTGGAGAGTGCAGCTGCAACCAGTGTCTTTGCTACCAGTCAGAGTTCGGCAAGATCTACGGCAGCTTCTGCGAGTGCGATGACTTCTCCTGTGCCCGACACAAAGGCATCCTCTGCTCAGGTACAAACGTCATCCGGATTATTTTATAGTTTTGCTGAAACTGAATCCGCCCGAGTTGTGTATCTGAATTCTGTTGTCATGGTCACACTTGGTTGCTATGGTTAATTTAGTTGTTTTTCTTAAATCGCCGTGCTCTAATTGAGGTGGACTTTTGAGCTACAGCTGTTGAGAGACCACACCTCCCTGGGCGTTGAAGCTAATGAGAATACAAGCTGACATCAAACATGCTGTTAACTCTTAGATCTGCGGCTTGTTGCGGGTTATAATTAAAAAAATAATGCATATTCATGATGTTGACTCACGTTCCCATACCTGCTCTGGGTGTGTCTTGGTGGTTTGGCCCTCTCCTGAGCTGAGACTATGACCTGCAGGGCTGCTGGCATCGCTTCCAAAAGTGGCTCAGAGGCGCAGCTGCAATAGTAGTTGTTCAGATGTTCAGCTCATGTTTTGTTTCGGGTCTGGCCCCGGAGGGCTTGTTTTGGTATGATACTTGTCTTGGAAAGATCTAGGACCTGAGAGAGGTGGAAAGACTTATTTGTTTGCTGGAATAGAAATTCACGTAAATAAGATGTGTGACAGATTAACAGATTTAAACCCGGCAGCGTAGAGATTATATAATGTCAAAGCTTTGAGCTCAAGCTCTTTGGCTTCAGTTATCTCCATATTTCCATCCTTAGGCGTACATATGCTCTGTTAATCAGCAATGCGTGTACCCATGCCAGCTTGAAATCCTCCTCCTCCTCACTGAACCGTCCTCTCTTTACTCCGATGCCCAAAGAGCGCTGAGACTCGGTATGAAAAGGCAGGTTTGGCTCAGTGTATCTGCTCAGCTGTACCACACAAGCTGAAGCTTCTGTGTTCCCAGAACATCGGGTCCAAGACTCCGCGTTCTGCAGCGAGACCTCCTGGCTGGAGGGGAGCCCGCTGGCTCATCACCAAGCCACCGACTGTTCCCGTGAAACCACAGAGAGCGCTTTGTGACAGTGGGGCCAGCTTTGGCGCGATCCCCTCACACAATGCCCGTGTCTATTTATCTGTACCCAGTAGAAACAGAAGTCTTTCGTTTAGTCAGCAGCAAGGCCGGACACACTGAATGCACAGATGCAGAATGGCTGTGTTTGTTTGAGCTGATCATCCATAAGCAGTCATTAAATGTTAACAGTCCACTACACCTTCTGCCGCTCCTCTCTTCTCTCTCCTCCTTTCTCAGCGTGGTTGCACAGTGTAGAACCCGTAATGAGTTCCTAATGATACCAAACAATACGCCTCCTCCACACTTTCCTCCCCTCACTCCTCTGAATCTGTCAGTTAATTATTGCAAAGTCCTCCTGCACAAGGCATGTTGTAAAAACTATCCTGTGCATGCATGTTTCTTTAAAATCCACAGGAAAAACTATTAAGGTTTGTTTCAGACTCTTTAACTGGCAATGTAACAATATCTTGTGAATAGTATTGTGCTCCACCTGGATTGGTCACAGTCCACTGAGAGAAGCTCATTTTTGTAGTCTTATGTCTGGAAATATGGAGTATTCAGACTGACAAAGCGCCTAAAGGCACAGCAGGTTTTATTAAAGAGGAAATCAGCTGGCACTGCATCCTTTTGTGTTTCTTTTTTTTTTTTTTTTTTTTAAATCTCCTTGAACGTCAAAGTCGGTTCCCATGGAGCTCACTGAGGTGCAGCTATCAGCCTGTAAAACTGAGATGCTGGTTTCGCATCAGTCGTTGAACTTGTGATATTTGTTATGTTTTTCTAGCTTGGCAACATGAGCTGCCCTACAGTTGCACTAGTTAGAAGAATGTAAAACCCTCCTTTCACTCCGGCAGATCAGACTGTGTTAAATTATGTCAGTGGGCCAGAAAGCAAGCAGCAAGTCAAGGTGACTGGATACAGATCAAAAAGTAAAGGCAGCTGTTTGGTAGAGATGGGACAAGGGATCAGTATCACCATATATTGTGATATAGTCTCCTGTGATTTGAAATTGATACTTTTCTCCTTTCTTTTGTTTGCCAGTTTATTACAGTACATGTTCATATGTTTATGTTGCTGTGTTTGTCTCTTAAAAATGCTCAGACTTGATTCTTTGGTAATCATCTCGTCCTTTATGGAATGAAGTTGTGATCAGATGGCTGTTGGCTCCTGATTTTCATCACATACTGGCCTTTTTGCGTTGCACAAAGCTGGTTGCTTTATGCATCACTTTTATATTAAATTTATTTTTGTTTCATTGGTTTTCAAACTAATTCAGCAAAACAATGTCAACTCAAGGTCCACTCACTAGCTTTTTCTGGAGCTTTCAGCAGTATCACACATTCTCTATTATTGGTGCACCAACGCAAAACTGCAAGACTCAGCAAATGCTTGTTAGATGTATAAACTGCCAAAAACGATGACAGCAGTATATATTTACTGGCTTTAATATTTCCCCCCGACCCATAAACTGTGACTATAGCAACCACTTAACATGAGTGACTCAGATATTTTTCTCCCTCTCATCCAACTTACTCAAACACATGTTTTTGTGATGCCCAGCTGTGATAAGCTATCTCTTTGGCAGCTCAAGTCAACTCACTTTTTAGGCCGATGAACAGATTAGAGCACTGCTGGTTTTCATTAGAAGAGACTAGTCGAGTCACTCAGCTGTTTGTGTGTTTGTAGATATATATGAAGTTTAGATTAGAGAGTGCAAATAGGTAACAGGTTGAGTTCCGGGTCAGCGTTGATATGACACGAAGTGTGACATTAATCTTCAGCACCCTGAACCACTGAGTGTGATAGTCTGAGAGACTTCAGCACTGCTTTCAGTATTCAGTTCGTGGTTGTTATTGGTGTAATCAGACTCCAGAGACATTAATCAGTCTCTGCACTTTGTTACGCCCTCTGGCATAGTGCAGAGGGAGGGGAGGAAGGGCTAAAAGTTGTAAATCACAACATCCTTTTTCGCTTCTTTGATTTTAGTCAGACTATCAATTAACTTATCAATCAAAGAGCTAGATCTGAAGGTACTCTTTTCTTTGTCTGCTCATCCACAGCGACTATCATCACTCATGTTAACTATAAAGAGTCTCAATCATTTTTTGTTGTATCCAAAGTTGTCAAGTTCTACAAGCTGGCAAATGTCAGATTTATAATCTTGTTTACTTATTCTTCAGAATCAGATTCTTGACTATAACTAGAAATGGTGTAACAATAAACAGATGGGGAAAAAAGTCCTGATTTACATACAATTTTGACAATTTTAGACTGTATTTGATTAAGGCGAAGTTCTTGTATTGCTGTTTTTATTTAGACAAGATTTTACTTTTGAGAACTTGGGCTTCTTTTGTTAAATCATTTATTTATCTTGTAGAAAAACATATATACTATATATTTCTAAAAGTTGAGTAACAAACACAGTATCTATTTAGTATTGGTTTTGACTCTCAGGTATCGTTTTAACACTCGTATGGAAAAAAAAAACCCACTCAGCCCTTTATGGGGATGAAATAAGAGGTTGTTGGAAGCAGGAAGCTTACAGGAGTGTGTACTGTATCTGGGATTTGGTGACCGGTGTTGGACGACTGTCTGTCTCTGAATGTTCCAGTAATCTTATCCTCAGTATCTACATGGCCATCTGTCTTTGTGTTTATGTCTGTATCTGATCCTCGAGGCCTGCGTGTGCCCAGACTCTCTGAGTATCCTCAAGGTGAATGACGTGCAGACAGTCATAAGCTGTATAGACACGGTCAAGATTTTTATAATCAAGCTGCAAATGACATCATTCAAGCCCCTACGCTTCGTGTGTCATTTCCACACAATGTTTGTTTGTGTCTCGTTCAAAGACACTCATGTAAGAATAAGTTGTTGGCTCTCTTTTAGAGCCTGACCTATATATTACTTATATTAACTGGCTTATTACAGATATGTCAGTATCAGCATATATGTATGTGCAAAGATATGCAATGTTTACAAGAGGAATTTTATGTATTTTTACCTTTTATTTTATATTAATTCAACTTTATAAATGTATCCTTATCAGATGGTCTCTTACTCTCAAGTATTGATATCAGTATGGACCTCCATAAGTCCCATACTGCTCAGGCTCTTCTCTCCCGTCTGTTTAAGGCTTCAGTATTTCTTGACTTCCTAGTCCTCCTGCCCCCCTGACCCACATCTCCACCGCCGACTCCGCAGCTGGTTCTAAATAATGATCTAAGCGCTCAGCAGTCTCCAGTTGCCAGAAATAGCGTAGCTTTATTTTCCAGACTCGCACAAACCCTACTTTACCTCATAAATATAACTGCTTTCCCAAAGCTGCGCCCCGTGTGTGTGTGTGTGTGTGTGTGTGTGTGTGTGTGTGTAGCTGCACACCATGTGTATACATGCATGTGCGTGTCTCCTTATAGGGTAAATAGGAACATGTGTGTTCATTCATATTCGTGCCTAGCATTATCTGAGCTGTGCTTCACTGAAGGAGACAGTTTCCTTCAGGCCCAAAGTGCTTTTTCACTTACGTGGTCTTTGTGTTTTGTCAAAGAACCCGACGGATAAAAACAAGTAGATGAATTTTTATTCGCCTTGAACAGACAGTGCAGGTGAAATAGAGAGGTTCAAGTTGTAAGACGAAGCAAAGACATGTTGAGACAGAAATATGTGCGGTGTCAGCTTCCTTACTATTTCTGTCGCTAATGGCAACACAGAACTGCTGTCATTAAAAACATTTCTCATATTTGTTGTTATAAGGAGAGAAGTATCTCAACATACTGTGGGGTCCCGCTGTTATATGGAGCAAAATGCTCATTCCTTGATAAACATAAGTGTTGTTATGAGACATTTAAAGCTTGTTGCCACCAGTATAGTACAGAAATGAGCATTAAAGTCTGCTTCTGGAAAGCACTCTACATAGAACTGTCATAGTTATTTGGACACTATTAAGAATTTTTTCCTCTCTGTGAGCGAATACTCCAGTTCATTTAACCAAAATGACATGCAAGATGTTGAATTCTTCCTCTTAGGAAAGCTTGTTCTGTGATCTTTGTTGTGCAGCCTAAACGTCAACTATGAGTCTAGCAGATCCCATCATCCTCTGAACTACAGATAATGAATAGGATACAGAAATATCTTACACGAGCTAAATGTATCATTTTGACGTCATACCTTCTGGTTTGAATGAGATGATGTATTGTTTTGGGTTTTTTTTACCATGGTAGCTCTATATTTTTGTAGCTTGTCAGCGTGTACAGTAATGTAATTACTGTAATTGAAATTTGTTTAGAATGGTATCTTTTGCTTTTGGTGTTGAGTGTGTCTGATTCAGTGGCTGCGGTGCACATTAACCGTTTTATGTGTTGTTACTCGAACATGCAGCAATTAGTGAGTCTGGTCTTCGTCAACATTTTGGCTGACAGCCACCCAGGCAGTCAAAGCAATGAAAAGCAGTGTATATTATGTACTAAATGCTATGAATGAAAAATTATATATACTGATCAATTTAATATTTTATCAAATTTATTGCATAAAACAAACATGTCAATTAAATTAGTATTACACATGATGGTAAATTTAATATTTTTGGACTTTTGGCTTCTAGTTAGATTAACCCTGCTATTGTCTTAGGGTCAAATATGACCCATTTTCAAGTTAAGATGTGTAACACATACTTAAATTTTTTTCTGATCAAAACAAGTCTTCATTACATCCTCTACAATAACCTACTGAATACAATAAAATGCATTTTGATCATTTTTCTTCTTTTTTAATGCCTAAAAAGTTACATCTGTTGTGTTATTGGTCAAATTTGACCCAGTAGTAATTAAATGTTGCCAAAAAAAATCATGAATAACAAAAATTACAATAAAAAAATAATAGTAATGAAATCCTATAAAAATAGTATAATAATATAGTGTAATAATATTAAAATTATGTTTCATGCCAAAAAGCGAATTGACTTGAATTCAATTGTAGAGTGGCACGCAGCAAATATGACCCCATGCACAACCCCCCACTCTCTCTTTCACTCACACCCCACACACACACACACACGCACACACATGTCCTGTCCCCCAGCTGTATAGCAGTATATAGGCTGTATTTCTCACATCTCACCACACACCTGGCACAACACACACACACACACACACACGTCGAACTAGGTCACTTCTAGGGACATTATGTGGACTTATATTAATTTCCTGGAGACTTACCCTAACCAACCATAACCATCATAACCACTAACCATAACCTTAACCACTGATCCAGAAATCTGCTTTTTACCATGTGGGGACACAGCTGTTGTCCCCAATTGGACAAGCTGTCCCCAATTAACTGGTCTTTAGTCTGAAATTTATCCCCGAGAGCAGCCTATGACAGACACACATACACACACGCACGCACACACAGACACAGATATACATCTCCTGTTCCCCACCTGTATAGGAGTATAAAGGCTGGGGCTTTCTTGTGCTTTTTTCTCACATCTCACCACACACCTGGCACACCTGGCACACCTGGTGTTTTAAAGACCAAACAGTCAATTGAGAAAATAATCAGAAGATTAATCAATAATTAAAATAATCTTAAATTGCAGCTCTATTCTACATGCTGAGACACATGGTGGTGAAATCTTACAAACACTCCTGATGGTACCATCTTCAAAACTGGCATTTAGTTGTATTAGAAATCACAATGTGTCTGACTAAGCAAGGTTACCTGAGCAGCACCTGACGCTCCTCAGACCTCGAGGCAAAACAAACACCGATTGCCTCCGCCCTTCCTTCCCCCTCCGCTTTCTGCTCTTTGAGACTTGACTGAACTTGACCGCAACAGACAAAAACCCTCAGATCTGTCCGGTGAAATACAGCAGACACAAGGCCACGCCCCGATACTATCACTGCACACCGGCTAATAAAGTAGAAACTAAAGCCTAGAAACCTTTAAGTGTTTCTTTACACCGGAGTTCTGGTGTTTTTCCACTGGAGCCCAACATTAATTCAAACCCTAACTCACAGTAAGGCCACGTGTAGATGTTATGAGTAGCTGAGAAAAGCTCATTTACATGATCGAGTAAAAAATGTTTCATTTTGTGGGCTCAGCAGCTGTTTTCAGGAGTCATTGTGAAGTCCAGTAGACAGCCAGCTTAGTCTCTTGGGTAATTCTTGAGCATTAAGAGCCCCTAGAAGTTACTGCTTCAGCCCCTGGATTTAGATCCTTAAAGCTAAACAGCTGACTGTAATTGTTTCAGCGGGATAAGAAAAAAAAAGTCACAGCTGCATGAATGCTGGATGCTTGCTGTGTTGTCCCCTGTGTGTTGAACCAGGGCGCTGGTAAGAAAATAAATAAAGGAGAGCTCCTGAATTTAGCTTTGTGTAAAGTTGACTTCAGGGAGTGGAGACCTTTCTGCATTCATAGAGATAAGCTGTCTACAGTAGTGCTGATATGACTTAAACTGATACTGATTTTTTTTTTAGGTGGCTAAATACATTTTGCTGTTGGCACCATCCACAGCATGACATTGCTTAGCTTCCGTGCCAGTACTTCTGCCCTTGAACTATAAACTATCCCTTTAAGGTAGTGGAAGAAAGGCTAGCTACAAGGAGAGGAGGGGGTGGGATGTTGGCTTTCTTGTGGCATGAAGGAGATTAGCTTTGACTGGCATTTCTGTGGTGCCACCCACCCAACACAAAAGCAGCCTAATTCTGTGTGTGTGTGTTAATAAAAATTGATCAACTTTAGCGTGTATCAGTGTGTTTTTTTGAGAAACAAGACAGAGATAATTATCATTTTTAACCAGGAGCACACAGAGTGTCAACAGATGATTTGCCAACTCCGCAAATATCAGTGTTTAACAAATAGCTGGTTGCCTCAGAGTTATGAGACGACTCCGGTCACAGAGGTAATCATTGTGTCTCCTTGTTGCCCTTCTGTGATTCTTTTTATAGGCTTTTGTCTTCTGCTGACTATGAGTAATGTCAATGGTGTGGAGGCATCCTATGACCTGGAGAATCTAGAAGTAAACACTATTTTCATGGCTGTTAATGACTGTTGTCTGTCAAGCATGTGATGCTATCTATGTAAAAAAAAATCACACGTCAGAGCTTCCGATACCTGTAATTATACCCGATATGATCCTGTTGCATGTTCTTTTAGTTTTAGTGAGCTCTGCATGCTGGTTGTTTTTGAAGGTGGCACCGTTCCTCTTTTACTGGCTCACAAACACAAGCTAACCAAGGAAGTGGTTGTTTCTCTTTGAAGGTTTTTACCCCCCACAGCTCGTGCAGACAAGATATTAGCTGTCTGTTTTATTTCTGATGATGAACAGCTTGGCTCAGCATACAAGAGAGGGCTTGTCCCAGCCAGCACATTTTAACAGCCAACATTTTTAAGCTGTTTAACCCTGACAGAAAGACACACACATACTCTGACTGAGGGGGATTGTAATATTATTTTAACAGCTCTTTAAAGGGGAACAGAAAAATTGGGTGGTATATACTAACACATCACAGGAGACCCAGAGTTGTAGTAGCGTAGCATGGATTTGGTTTCAGTCGATGTATAAAACGTGTAAATTTAAACTGTTTCTGTGTGTGGTAGCGTGTAATACACTGCTACAGTTGTAAAGCTCATTTTGCTAACTGAAAGAATTAGACATTCGGGGAAATATCACTTTCTTTGTAATAGTTGCAGTCAAGATGCCACAAGCATTTCTGTGCTTTAAGTATGGAGCTAGGAGGCAGTTAGCCTAGCTTAGCATAAAGACCAGAACCATGGGGAACAGCTAACCTGACTCTGTCCACAGTTCAAAAATACACCTACCTCACTGGTTTAATCTGTACACAAACAGTAATGTAAAAACAAGACTGTGATTTTTAGGTATGTGCTGGAACTACTGGTATTTCTTGGCAAACAGTTGCCAACAGTTTCTTGGCAAACAGTTGACTTCCTGTAGAGACATCCTCATACTGAGTTTGCCAGTCAATCAATGAAGAAACTGCACAGAAGTGCTAGACTGATGGATAAACTGTCAAGAGATACAGCAGCTGTGAAAAGTACTCGTACCCCTTCACTTTTTTATGTCACAGATTTAATTTAACTTGGATTAATTTGACTTTTTTGGCTTTCCGTCTATACACAGTCACCCATAATGACAAAGTGAGAATTGATTGGATGGGATTTAAAAAGGCATACACATATTTATATAAGGACCCACAATTCATAGGGCTTTTTGGACCAAAAACCAAGCCATGAAGTCCTATAGTAACAATCTAAAGAGCCCACAGATGTGTGTACAGTAAGTTAAATGCATGCTTATCACCTAGCATACTGAAGTTGCTGTACAGTAAATCATCATCAATGTTGGTCATGAGCAGGACAGCATAACATCACATCAGAAAAGATGGCTTGTTCTCAAAGTGAATGTTTCACTTCTTCCACCTGCTCTCATGTTTTTCAGTAATCTGCTGGCTGCTGCGGTCAAACTGGATGAGCAGGATGTTGTCTCTGTGCGCTCTGGGACTGTAAATCTGACAGTACTCTCTGGATTTTAAAGATGAATCGGCCCTTGCTTTAATACGGCAACATATAAGTCAAGCCCCCGAAATCCATCGGCTGTCTATGTGATTCTTGAAACACTGTTAATCTCAAGAAGTATTTAGTCCCTCAAATTGGATGACATTTAATATAGCTCTCCGTCCATCGAGTTTGCTTATTTTCTTTCCTGCGTAGCAAAGCCTCAGTAGCTCTGAGTCTAGGGAGACGGCCTCTGTGTGTTGCGTCTCTGTCTCATCTTATCAGAACAGTCTGTTTTCCAACCTTCAGCCCTGAAGGAGGATTAGTAAGCATTCCTCACGTATGACAGAAAGTGTGACATTGTTTAAACTTGGACAGCGTCCTCTAGTGAACCTTGAGAAATGATACATGGTTTCAATTGAGACAAAAGAACAGATTTATTTTTTTTTTTTAATGTTATCTGAGAAATATCTGTGGGGAAAAAAAAAAAAAAGTAAATGCCTCATCAGCAGTTTGGTTGCTTGCTGACTCCCCTTGTTTACAGAAGCCGCTGTCACTCCAGAGGTTTCACAGGCCGTACTTAGAGGGTTTCTCTGCTGATTGTTTATGTGGTTCTTCTTACTGTCATGAAAGCATCATTTCTGTTTCCATCACTATTCTAGCAGTTTTTGTTTGGTGGGGGGGACTGCTTTGCTGATGTGCAGTTAAAGTGTTTGGGAGACTGAAATGATAGTCAACCACAAACGGGGATCTGGTCCTATCCCCTGAAGTAATAAATAAGCGTGTGTTTGTGTGTGCCTTTATTGGACAGTTAAATATATTTGAAGTTCCTCTCATGCACAATGGAAGCAGTTTTTGTTTAATGAAAAACGCACAAAAAAAAAAAAAAAAAAAAGAAAATCTCTCCCAGGCTAGTCTGAGCCTGTGACCAAACAGTAATCTTATCCTGGAGCCTACTGTGTAATTAAGTCGAGCGGTTTTGGTGATATTGTTCCGCTGACATTTAAAGACATTTAAAGTCATATTCCGCGTTGCTTCCCAGGGTCAGGGAGGGGCCGCACGTAGATTTCTCTAGTCTAACTCTGAAATTAACGCACAAAGCACTCTGTCATTGTCATATTTGCTTTCTTCAACTAAGTCAGACAAAACAACACCATACATATTATATGTGATAGTATTAACTGGAATGCGCAAGTTGTGTATAGGCGTATAAGTAGCCTACTTTTTTTTTTCTTTTTTAGAATAAACTGTGGTGACTGTGGTTGAATTACAGCGACTGCTATGGATTCCAAATAGAGACAAATTTTAATGGCAGACAAAAATTAGCAAAATTTAACCACTCCTAAATTTAACCAGCATAATTTACTCCTCTGCAAACCATTTGATGCCAGTCAGAAGCCTTGATGAACTGACACCTGCCTATGAAAACTGTCTTTTTTAGAGCAACTAACTGACTGTGTCCCTGGAAGCTGAGCCTAACAGAGTAGATATGCTCCAACCAAAGTGCTCATCAGATGGTCGAACTAGGTCTGAAACCCCCCTCCTCCCGCACCTGTCTGCTATCAGTTAGATCATTTAATGCAACTGTTAGACCAATAAACCAATAATCTGATATTCATGCAGCGATTGGCAGAGGAATGCAGAGGTGGGAAAGGAGGCAGGATCTGAACTTCCTTCTCAAGCTCTCTCTCTTTTTAATTCTTTATACAATTATGTCATTTGTACAACCAAGCGCAACACTGTGAACGCCCTCCAGGAGAGACTGTCTGGACGGGTGCGACTCATATCTCATATGGTATTCTGGGCACATACAGCACAACCAGGGGCAATAATATCACAAGGTTACACTTTCCATGGAAACAAAAGAAGTTAGATTAGTTTCATTTAGCTAAATATTTGCGTTCCTTCCTCTTTTTTTTTGAAGCACATTATTTTTAAAATTATAGACCGTTATGCCAATACTGCACTGATTTCCAACAGGAAATGCCAAACACAGGAAAATAAAGCTTTGAATGCCTTTTTCATCCTCCCCGGAGACAGACTTGTTACCTCTTTACTTTCCTTTTTTTTTTTTTTTTTTCAAATGCATGAATTCTCCATGTGATGCTGGCGAACCGGGGTGCACCACAAGTATTTCAAACATTCAGTGAAGCTTTTCATCAGGCTCGGCTCAGAAAGTGGGGCGATCCTTCAGACTGCAACTGGAGATTTGGGAGGTTAGAGGGCATGTTGTCTTCCCATATGCACACAAACACACCACGGCCTCTGGGACACAGGCAGCTCTTTGACCATCACTGCAGGAAGTGACTGTTTCTCTCTATGTCAACACTGGGGAAAGAGAGGAACGTTTTTGACCTCATGCCATACAGTTTCCCCCACATGCTACCGCCGCATCATATCAGACACTGCATTCCTAATGAGGGTTACTGAGTTCAGTACGATGACCTCTGCAGCTTTGTAGTGGACGATTTCTCCAGAGCAGACAAAGAATGCTGGCTAGATATAAAACCGACGGTATGCTTCGCGGCCTGTTTCAAATCTAAAGGGAGCTCATTACATCTTGTGTAATCATTTTGGATAGATTGGTCAGGGTTGATGGGACGCTGTTATATGCGGTCAGTTTGCTTTCATTTGTCCAAGTTTTTCGCACACACACACATAGCAATTAGACGTTTAGAAAATGTTTCCATAGCTTCAAAGTAATAGGTTTAAATCCCAAAGCAGAGGGTTGAATAACTCCAACTTACAAGGCTAAAAGTGATGCACAGCTGCTCTAAAACAACTGGAACTAGGTTTGTGGACATCTGACTGGATTGCACATCTGACTGGAGTCTGTCTCGACGTCTCGCTCTTCTCCTCCTCCCCCCCACAGAAGCGCAAAAGATGATGTGTCTAGTACTATTTTGTACACTTTTTTTACCACAGACAGGAAATATTTGAACATGCAGATGTCTGCTAATTCCAGATGTCAGAAATAAGCTGCAGAGGGAACATTTTGTTTATTCTGAGTGTTTTTTTGTTTTTTTTTATGTGAAGGGGTGCATTAGTTTAATGACTGTTTGTTTTTAGAGACCTTGTTTTCTGGCACATTTCCATGATATGGTGCAACGTCTATCCTTCTAAAAATAACTCGTTTCCTCTTCATATAATCTCCAAATATTTACTTTTACTTAAGCCTGATTTTTCTCCAGGCAGAAAATCCAGGAATGCACGTGTGATCTTGTAGTTTAGTTTACATTCTGCTAAAGCTCTTTGCTAATGGATCTATTCAACTCGTGTGAGAATCAATAAATAGACTTAACATGCAGATTGTTACCTTTTATTGTTCACTTACATTATAATTATGATATAGCTATGCTGTGTTACTCCTTTATGCACTTCAAAAATATCAATATTTACGAAACAGTCTCACCTCAAGGTCAATTTAGTTGCTGTTCTGGAGCTTTGGATGATATCACATGATCTTCCTCAGCAGATGGGGTTTGCCCAGTTTTCAGGGAATTGTTTACTGTGCACTTTTAAGGACGTCTTGCCCACATTTGCACACACTTGGAGTTCATTCTTGACCTTATAACCTGCAAGATCGACTTAACAACCTCACCTCAAGGTCCATTTAGAAACCGTTCCAGATCTTTCAATCATACCACGGGATCTTCAAAAAATATTTTTAAGCACTTTTTCTTCTCCGCAGACGCTTTCTTTTTCCCGTAAGTAAATCAGAAGTGCTCCTATTTATTTATGTGTGATTCATTGTTAGGGGTGAATCACGAAGAGCTGAAAGGCAGGTCAGTGAAGACGCTAGACTATTCTCTCTGTTTTTCTCTCTTTTTTTCAAAATGTGAATTAACTCGCTGATCTGTAATCCGCTCAGCAGAGGAAGCGAGCAGCGTGGGAGAGACCCAGCTGCACAAAGCTGAGCACGGCTCCCTCGCTTTGATTTGCTCATTCTCTTGTACACTTTCACACTCTTATACTGATCTGACGGCTAACCGAGCCCAGAGTCTGCTTTACATATATTGTATCTGAGATAAAGGAAGGGATGAGCCGAAAAGATGCTTTTATTATGAGAGAATACAGCCTAATGTCAAGATGTATTTAGACTTAGTCCAGAACATCTCCACCTTCTATGTCACTACGCCTCAACTTGGCTACTCATCCAGGCTGACCGAACGTCTACGAACAACGTCATGGAAAAGCTGCGAGGAAAAAAGAGGGATGCTCACAGCTCTGAAAGATCCCAACACATTCCATATCTCCTCCGCTGCCGCAGCTGTGTTTTTCATGAGCAGTGTTTAATCTCAACGCGAGCAGTGAGTCAAAATGGCCCGAAAATACAGCCAAGAGAAACGGAGTGACAAAGCAGCTCAATAACAAAAAGGAACGGGAGGATAGAGAGCGTGCGCACGTGCTCCAAACATCTGTTTTAAAGCACGGCGGTGGTTATTGGATGTGGGCTGATGTAGTGTTGAGAGCAAATATTCTCTCCTGTCAGGAAACCAATTGATCTTTAGATGTGGTGACCAGTTGCTTTCAGTGCTTAGATAAAGAAACAATATCTGACTATAATTTGACAGTTAGCACACTCAAGACGCTTTTTTTAGAACATTAGTTTTGACAGTGATGAGATCTCTATATTTCAACCCTTATACTGGTAAAGCAGGTAAGAGGATGCTGGGATTGCGGCCGTTAGGATCCCCAATGAATGGACTGATTACAGCAGCAGAAATACTTTCACTCTTTGATTGATAGATAGATTGATAGATACGTTATTAATCCCAAAGGGAAATTTGTTTTTGATATTTAGCTTATTAATGCATAAAATGTTCTTACACAACAACAGTGTTTGATATACAGTATAATTCAGGAAAAAATGATATTTGTTTGTTTCTTACTTAACATTTTTTAGCTTTTTTTTAGACTTGCGGGCAGTGCCAAAAACTGTAAATACATCAGCGACATATTATCACCTCATAAAGTTTCCCGCCAACATTTTAGCAAACGATTGCCTATTTACACATCCAGCAGACACGGAGAAACATTGGCCTTCATTCGGACTCATGTTTCTGACAACCTATGAATTTAAGGACAGTATTCACTCTACTTTCAGCTCTTCAACAACTCCTGAGGGAAATATCTGGCTCTTTAGCTGCTAAATTCTCCACTGTTTATTATCTTACTGTCGATCGGTGCTTGGCGGGTAGCATACAGTGTGTTTATCAAGCTTTTTTTGATGAAAACAGCTGCCTTAAGCGTCTGTAAGTGACATTGATGAGAGCAGTGAGAACAAAACCAGAACCAAAACATTAAAGTTGCGGGCCGGGAAATCAAAACAATTAGCTGAAAGACACTAAAACGCTCAGGAGAATTACACAGTTGGGTGATAGTTCTTTCACCATTCGTCACTCTGAGCAACACCCTGTCACATTACACGCAGCGTTGGCCCATTGCTAATATAAAAACATTGATTAGTGCAGCATAATAGTTGCAGAAAACTGCACAGGAGAACATCAGGCAACTACTTCTCAGTTTTGAAGAGCTGTGAAACGATATGCACGGACACACATAATCTCTCAAACAGACACAACGAGCAGAGGAGACGATGAGGTAGCAGCTCGTCAGGACTTGCTGAACAGTAACCCCATTTTAAAACAGCTGCACCTGCACTACTTTTATAGTCCTTAAATTCACAAGAAAACCCCCCTCTCCCTCCTCCGCCCCCCACCCCTCGTCCTCCAAATGCCGGCACAGTGGTGTCATTTAAGGACACATTCCCAGGGTTGATACCATGACTCAGCTACATGCCACTACTCATGCCAGCTCCACTGACCAAAGCTTGGGAGTGGTGCTCCAGACTCTCAACCACAAAATAAAAAGGATAATAAAAAAGGATTAATTTGATCGGTCTCTGTTTTTCCAACTTTTAAAAATGCACAGTTCTGCAGCTCGCTGTGAATAATAAAGACGTGAGACTTGATAATAAAACAATACAAAGAATTTGCTATGCGTGTGTGTCCAGACAGCGTGTTGCACAACTCTGACCACTTGGTTGATGATTACAAAAAAACACTTCCCGTTCACTTTGAGAAGTTTTTGTGACCTCTATGAGGATCTGAGTCTAATCGCAGTTTCTGTTTTCTTCTCCACCGTTTCCGAGGTTGAGTGGCAGCATAATCTGATCGTTCTTATCCCCAACTGTCATTAATTCATGTTTACACAAGGAGCAGCAACTCCTACGCAGACATGAGTGATTTCTGACCCATTTTCTCTCTACAGTCCTCACTCCTCAGCTGGATCACAGCTTTGTCCTCACCGTGGTTCCATTTTAACTGCTTTTTAAAGGGATATTTAAAGGCAGTTTTTGGAAACACGACAATTTCCCCGTTAATCGCTTATTGGAATAGGTTTATGATGTATCAAACAATGAAATGCTTTTCTAAAACAAAGCCTAGAATAGTTTCCCTTACGCCAGACACTGCCAAATTCATAACATAGATGACTGGCCTGACTGATTTTTCTGCCTCTTGGAATACGTCCAGGAAAGTTCCCACAATAATGTTTTCACACAGGACTGGAGGGGTCTCAGGCTCTGTAATGAAGCCACATGCTGCTTTTTACAACAGCTCAGATCCAGTTGGGAATTCTGTCAGAACAGTTTCACCAGCTTTCTTTGGAGGGTCTCAGGTTTAGCAGCTGCCCTTGTATATCCGACACATTACAGCGTTCTAGTTTCTTCCTGCATATTTCTTTTTAATACAAACCATGCAGGGTTAGTGACCGGCCTGCAGCCTGCTCCGATAAAGTGTGCCTGTCTCCCGTTCGTCCACTCTTTTATTCGTCTCTGATAACAGCTTAATGAATGTGCTCTTTGTGGAGGGTCTTGGAACAACTAGTGTGAAATAAGCTTGTCTAGTAACGCTTCCCTGATTACAGCTGCTGTCCTCCCTCCATCAAGGGTTCCTCTTGTCTTAAAGTGGCCTGCGGTAGAGAGAGAAGTCATATAGACAGCCGAGACAAATCAGAGTTTCAACAAGACTCAGAGGGACACAACTTCCTCCTGAAGGCTGGCCCTCCTGTTGGATTTCTTCCAGCGCAGATAACAAGTTATTGAGTGCGGTACAAAAGGAGCAGCTTGCTCGGTGCTGGTGGTAGATGTGGATTAGGTCACTGCTGTAAAGCTCTCTCCAGCTGCTCCAGTTGTTCACTGTTGCAGGGGAAGGTCAAAGAGTTCTCTCATGAAGAAGAAACAGGATTCTTTGTGAGAGTGCCCACCTTATGACACACAGCAGATTTATGTCCAGTATTATGATATTGAATATTAAACAGAAGCATTTCAAGATAAATGTGTCAAGAACCACAGATGTGATTATTAACTTGAGGTGATCACAGCTGAGGAGGACGATGCTTCTGAATACAAATATCTCGATACTGGCAACACTTTTCTTCACGGCACTTTTGATCATAGAACTTTGTCATAAAGGCCAAAAATGTTGGACACCTGTGCCCAGATACTTTAATGTACTTGTGGTTTTTGGGATGTTTTCATGCTCGGCCCCTTTGTTGATGTTACAGCGTACAATAGCGTGCTTACAAATTCGTGACCCGGCACTTTCCTGTTTCAACATGACAATGCCCCCATTCACAAAGCAAGGTCCATAAAGAAACGGGGTTTGAGAGGTTGGTGTGCAGGAACTCATCTGGCCCGCGCAGAGCCCTGACCTCAACCGCATCCAACTCAAGCTTCAGCCATGAATTGGAACGCCGACTGCGAGCCGGGCCTTTTTCGCCCAACATCAGCACCAGATTACTAATGTTCTTGTGGCTGAATGGGAGCAAATCCTCGCAGCCAGGTTCCAAAAACCTTGTGGAAAACCTTCCCAGAAAAGTGGAGGCATTTTTAGCAGCCTATTAATGCCCATGGTTTGGGAATGAGACGTGTGTGTAATGTTAGGGTGTACACATGCTGTTGGGCATGTAGCATTTTCCTTTGCATAAACATTCTCCAAGTGATTTTTGTCAAATTTGTGGTGACTCCAACTTTAAAACACTTAAAAGTTTGCATTCTGCTGTTTGTTTTTTCCCTCCTTTTTTGCAAAAAATAAATAGATCCACACAGCCGAAAGCTAACGGCACACACCTGGCAGCTTGTCTCATCTTTTACTGGCTACTGGTGTTATCACATGATCTGTTTCTAGTTCTCTAGTGTTTGTGTATGTTATCCCATCAACACAGTGCTGTGTATCAGATCAGAGTAGTACACATGTTCCATGACCAGCGCTGACTTTTTCTCTGTTCCTCTCTTGTCCAGGTCATGGAGAGTGTCACTGTGGGGAGTGCAAGTGCCACGCCGGCTACATCGGCGACAACTGTAACTGCTCCACCGAGACGGCGTCCTGCATTTCAGATGACGGGCAGATGTGCAGCGGGAGAGGAACCTGTATGTGCGGCCGCTGCCAGTGCACAGAGCCGGGGGCCTTCGGAGACACTTGTGAAAAATGCCCCACCTGCCCTGACGCCTGTGGAACTAAAAGGTAACTGTAGGAACATACTGCACTGTAATGAGCACATCACACCACGGATAGAGAGAAAACAGTTCAAATAGAGCAGGTATTATGTTTATTCTTGTGATGCTGACATCAGTTATTGGAGGAGGTGGGCGGGATAATGGCATGAGCTTGAGGGGAGAGAAAAATATCTGAACAAGGCGCAGGAATCTGACCACAGGAATCTGCATAAGAGATGAGACGCAGTCAGGTAGTGAGAGAGGTGAAAAGGTCAAACCATCAAACGCATCAAGTCCAAGACTAAAGTCAAGACCCTCACATAACTCACTCACTTATGAACTTATCTAAGCTTTGATGACAAAGTCAAAAGAGAGTTGTTCAGATAACTCTCATGCCATTTGTGACCTAAGAAACGAAACCGCCTCCTCGCCGTTTGAACTCGCAGCGCTCAGTGTGGCAGCTCGCACTCTTTGAGGTTACGGTTAAATGTCTATTAGATGTCTTGTAAAAAGAAAGGTCTTCTGTGTGGGCAGAATAACCGCTGTGTCCTCTCAACAAGCCCTCCTTACATACACATGGCTCCGGTTTTCCAAGGCAGTAGCAAACTTTATGGAACAACCTTTTGACTCTTTACCAGACTTGAGATTAGAAACGGGTCATCACCGCCTCGTCAGCTATTTGAAATTAAGCCGAGCAGGAGCCGTAATGAATAAACTGATAGCAACTTGTAGATTTGTACAAGCCTCTACATTTCAGAACACATCTGCGTTTTTTTTTGTTACCTCTACTATTGGATTTATGTTTTCAATTTTTTGTGAAGATCCAGAAATTTTTCTGGCGTATTTTAACATTTTTTGCGCAGGGATTTCCTGACCAGTTTTTTTTTTTTTCCCCCTGTTCGTTTAATGTCGAGCGTGCGTCGATGCCAAGTCCAAGTCAATGTTCTTGTTATTATATTTTTTTTCTGGCATAAAACAGCTGCACAGTGGACATGTAGCCTGACAGCCTCGGGGAGACACTGTTCAGTGTAAATCACAGCTTTTCCTTGATGGTTTTATATTTTTTTTACAGCGTCTTTAAATATCCAAGCAGAGAGAGGAGTGTCACCGTTAATCTGTTGTGGCAGGAAGCTTTGGAGAGAAGTTAGACCTCGTTTCATCTCCAGCATAAACAAAACATTAAAGTTGAATTTGTTTTTAACCAACTTGATGCTGTTTGTAAAATGTTGCTGAAACCCAAAGTGATGCACACGGAAACATCGGTAATTGAAATCACTGGCTGCAGTTCATTTGTTTTATATTCTGAATGGTTCACTCGCTCTGAAGATGTTTAAAGTTTACTGCAGAGACATTTGGAGTGTTTAAGTGAGCACAGTGGGGCATACTTCACAACTGACGTACCCAGAGCTAAAATAACAAACAGCATTAAAATAACAAATTAAGAGGATTGTGCAGACTTGTTGAAGGTTTGTGCTCTGTGGGCGCTTTCTGAATAAAGAAAAAAAGGAGTCGGTTTTTAAAGATCGGAGTATAAGTTGTACTTTTCCACTGAACTTGTTCTCTTCTGCTCCAGAGAATGTATCGAGTGTCGGCTTTTTAACTCAGGACGGCTCGCAGACAACCAGACCTGCCAGCGCCTGTGCAAGGATGAAATCATCACTGTAGAGACCCTCAGTAAGTAAACACCAGTACTGCACACACACACACACACACACACACACACACACACACACACACACACACACACACCAGCTGGCTGGCAGAGAAAAGTATTCACATCTGTGGCATCTGCAACAGTTACCCCTTTTTTCACATTACATACCTCCTCCAACTGTCACATTTTATTAGACCTTTCATTGTTGTTGTTTCAACGCTGCGGTAAAACACAGTTAGTGGTCCGTTGTATTCAACCAACGTGTGACATTTCACACCTCTGATCACACCACAGCAACATGCGTGAGCCACCATCCTGTCTCCAAGTGTTAGACTTCACAAACAAGATGACATTTCTTTTATGTCGCCCAAATCATTGGCTCCGTCTTGACTGCATACTATATAAGAGTTGTAATCATGTTGTTAGTATGTAGGCACTGACAGTGGAAAAATAGCAAAATAGAGTAAACTTAAAAATGACAGAGCATGTATACTGTAATCACAATACTGGTCCCTTTTTGACTATAAATTAATTAAATCATTTTAACTATATTTTAATGTCTTATGCCACAAATGCCAGAAGTTGTTTTTTTTTACTAAATAAATTGAGACAACAAAAACTTTGCATCTGTTCCTGTAGTCTGTATTTCATTACAGACTAACATTACCTCTAGAAAGTAACCTAAAAGTAATAAGTAAATTAATCTCATTACATTTTAGCCTCCTCGCCTCAATAATGTGTTGTGCTTATTGTTACTTCACTTGAATGTCTGAGCTTCACCGTGCAGAGTCTGACGCCCAAAAAGGCTGTTTTCAGTTTCATCTGCTGGAGGGAGAAAGTTTCTCTCACTCGAAATCCAGTCGGGGGCCTCTCACAGCTCCACAGACACCTTCGCTCCACACAGTGGGCAACGACAGGCACCACCAACCAAACACCTCATTTTGGTTCAAAGAGTGCAGTTAATTCAAGTGTACAATCCTGCAAAGAGCTCTTCTGTCCTTCTCTACAGGAAGCGCAGTCCACCCACTAAACAAACTTGTACCTGCCGCAAAGCGTCGCCTCTCTCATGTGTCGTTTTAAAATCAGGGAATTCAAGTTGGAGTCCTGCTCTGTTAACTATAAGTGCTTCTATGCTTCTAAGTTTTTTTTTACGTCCCTCACAGCTTGGTGGAAAGCATCCAGTCGATGTCTGAGAACGTATTAATAAGTGCACAGTGATTTATAGCCTTCATGGAACTGTGATGCTGCACAGCGCTGCAGAGCAGAGATAGAGGAACATGAGTGTAGTTATAGAGACTATTATAAGACCGCTCCATATTGGCCCAGCATGGCCTTGGCCCAGATCTGACGTGTTTCATAGCAATCCCTGCTAGTCCAGCCATCTGACTGGCCTTAATGGAGTCCACATGTACATTCCAGATACTTTGTGCATGAAATAGAGGAGGGGCTGATTTGGGGGGGGATGAGCACAGGGAGGGAGGGGTGGACCAGGGCAGTCTGACCTCACCCTCCCTCCTGAGATTTTGGGGCTTTTTGGGTGATGAAGACCGAGCGAAAATTTGGGCACCCAGAATATCAGCGTCTCACTTGGGAACGCATTTTTCTTTTTTTCACAAAGATGTGATTTCACAGCAAAGAAATTCAAAGTATGTGAGGACCGTTCACAAGTGTTTTCTGTTTTTCTCCTCAGCATAAGATTCCTCTTTGACCTTATCTCATCTTCTCCCCCCATTCCTCTCTTTGTTCCTGAATCTGAAGTAATTATATTAGGATATTACAGCTGGAAGGCAGGTTACTACAGAGAGAAGAAACCTCTGAAATGTAGAAAAGCAAAATGAATCTTTGTGCTATTAAAATAATCTTTTCAATAAATGAACATAAAGAGAAAAGACATTTAAAGGTACTCAGAGAGAGGTTTTTTTTCTTTATTAGTTCCCGTCTCTCTTTGCTTCATGACGTCTTTTTGTCATCATCAGCTGTGTAATGGAAAGAATTTTAAGATGATTGTGGTTCAAACCAACATAATGTTCTACTGGAGCAAAATTCAGTTTTTTTTCTTTTTTTCTATCTGATTGAAACTCTGTCTGTTTCTCTGTTTCTCTCTCGCGCCTTTTTTCCCTTCCAGAAACTGAGGACCCCGGTGCTGTGCTTTGTCTGTATAAGACAGACAACGATTGTGTGATGAAGTTCACATATTCTGAGCACGCCAGCGGACAATCCATCCTCACAGCTCTTAAAGAGGCAGGTCAGTTTTTCCAAACAACACATTAGATATTCTTTCATGATTATACCTTTTCTTTTTTTTTTATCACACTGATTTCTGGGTCAGAAATCGACATCTGCCAAGAACCAAGTGGCTTCAGATTGGATCTGTGGTTCATAGATCAACAAGGAGTTGTTTTTGTTCTTTTGACTGACGTAAGGTTTTTTCCATGCTAGTCACTAACTGTGAGCTCGTCAATAAAGTGACTCAGACTTCCTTGTCTGACTAAAACTGGCTTCACTGCACATTACATTTTTGCACATCATGTCAAAATGTGAAATGTTTAGACATTCAGATATTTCTGTGGCTTGTAACCTGAAATGTTTTGAAATTGATGATTAAGTGCAAACTTAACTCACTACTCAACTTCATATACAAAACTCCATTAAAGGATTGTTCCTCTTAATCCCAGTCAGGCTCTTATTTAAAACTCCTTCTGAATTTCTCTCAGTTTCTCACATTTTCAAAGCAGATTTAAAACCGATTATATCGAAAGCCAAAAAATCATTTCATGTCTAATACGACGATGTCTCTAATATGTGTTTTCCTGTGTCAGAGTGTGGTGGCGGGCCAGATGCCATGATGGTGTTGCTGGCAGTGGTGGGCAGCATCCTGCTGGTGGGAGTGCTGCTGCTGGCTGTCTGGAAGCTGGTCATCACCATTCATGACCGGAGAGAGTTTGCACGCTTCCAGAGCGCACGCTCACGTGCCCGATACGAGATGGTAAGAACGGTCGCCCTGCCAACCATTTTATAATCTAAATCACCAGTAGAATAATGTTTTGGTATAATTGATGTAGTTTATCTACTAGCACCAAACCAAAAGAGCCAAGTAGAAATATGAGGATCATAGTTAAATACAGTATGAGTCACATTACCACTGAGTTGAACCAGTTCCTCTCTCTTCAGTGAATGGTGAGATACAGTTTCTCTTGTCTGTCACGAAAGTCTGCTGAAACAAGAGATGAGAGTCAGTGAGTGATGACAGTTTTTGATAGAGGACAGAGATGGAGAAGCAGACAGGAAACATGAGGGCAGAGAGAGAGGCAGGGTGGGGGGGGGGGGGTAGACATGCAACAAAGGTTCCCAACTGGAAACTTTTTAACATCAAGACATGACAAAAATGTTTTGATAAGGTTGTTTATTATATAGTTTGATCCAGATATGTAACAGGATTTCCCTCCGGACATTATTAAGCAGAGCTGGTGAACTACTCAGATCTTGCAGCATTTTATCTCAACTGCCACACTCATTATACAGTATACCTGGTATTTACTGTGTGTGTTTGGTTAGCAGAGGGTGGTCTGTGTTTCAGGCAAGGTGTCCCACCTCTGCTACAGTATAAAAAACCCTCTGTAATGAAAAAATGAACTTGTCAATTCTCTCTGCTGGACAAACTGTGACGGTGACACTGTTTTGAAATGATCTCCAACATATCTTTGTCATCATCTTGTGACACGGTGTAACTTTCTGTCATTATCTCTCACACTCACACAGGCCTCCAACCCTCTGTACAAGCAGCCCGTCTCTACACATTTCGTAGAAACGGATTTCAACATGTACGGGAAGTCCTTCAACGGAGGGGTCCACTGATCCCTCAGCACGGGGCGCGGCAGGACCGGTCCAACGAACAGATCCCTGGAGGCCGAGGTGGACGGAGGACTGAACACACTCATCCCTCTGCACAGTACACAACTGATAACAGACACGAAATGAACTAGACTGTGTCCGAGGGAGGATTCTGTGGCCTTTTTATCTTTTTAAGGAGGAGGTTCAAGCCTTCCACAGAGAAGTGACTTCTTTTTCTTCGTGTGCGTGTTTCCGCTGATGGCAGTCTGCAGAGGAGCAACGAAGCATGAACTCCTGCGTCTTAGAGAGAGAAAGTAGAGTTAGCAGAGAGTTTGTCTGCAGTTAAACAAGATAAACAAACTCATAAAAAAACCATAACTGCAACCACTTAAAACCACCATTCATTCTGTGTACAGAGCAGGCAGGACATTGGCTTATATTTGTATATTTTTATAAACACTAAAAAATGCCTTTTTTAGCATAAACTATGCATCCAACAGAACTCCCATCTGAATAAAATGAATTTCACTCCACCTCAGATCATTTCAAATTCACAGGATTATTAAAAAGCACATATTTCTGAAGGTGGCTCTGATCATGTTGTGGTACTACTAACATTTACTAAGCAATAGACTTTCTACCTTCATTTTGCACAGAAAATATTAGTCTCGTAAAGATTTAACTTTTCTGTTATTTTGTGTGTGTGTGTGTGTGTGTGTGTGTGTGTGTGTGTGTGTGTGTGTGTGTTATCGTATGCTCCACTTGCACTCCCTTCTCCTAATCTGAATTGCAGGGTATCAATTTACCAATTTACCCTCCCGGCCTCTGAGCCCTTAAAGGATATTATATTTGTATTTTTTTAATGTCAACTAATCCAGCCAACAACGTGTTACTCCGTCTCTCAACACTTTATCAATTTTCCATCCTGTTAATCAGACCGACTTGTAATTTTGTTCATTCAAATTGGAAATGCGAGCAGCAATTCAGAAGCAGGTGATGACTTCTCTACTGAGGCCCGAGCCTTTTCTTTTCTACTGAACATAAGTCAAAAATATATTGTTTGGTTTTTCAAGTAATTCCTTACAGCAGCTGGCCACTTTTTAGCAAACATTACTCAAACAGGAGCAAATAGTGCATTTGTTTGAGATTAGTTTCCGCTGCGGATGAATACACACTTGGCGTACGAGTAAGTGTTTACAGTAGAGCTGAAACCATTAAATAGATTAGTTGATCAGCAGAAAATGAATCGGCAGCTATTTTGATAATTAATTGATAAAAACGTTGTCTGGTTTCACCCGTTCCAACTTGCTTTTGCCTCTTATTGCAAAACAAACATCACCTTTGACACTAGCAAATTGTCACTGACAGTTTTACCATTTTCAGATTTTATAAACCAAACAATCAGTAATGAAAACTTTAGTTTTTGGACAACAATTGAATATGCTAGTATATGTCAGGCTTTGGATAAACAGACAATACTTGTTAGTGGAATCAGTTCATTGCTGGTTTTGGTCTTTTCATGGGATTTGTTGACAATAAGAAAAACATAAAATATCACCAGCCTCTTAACAACATCCTAGAAAATATTAAATAGTCTAGCCAGTATATGGTAACTGCCTTAAAGCATTCTCATGTGATAAAGTAGATTTGTTAAATTCATTAATCATGGGGATGTACACTAGATGACCATTAATGTGGAATATAAACACATGCAGTACTTATAGTGTGTAATGGACTTGACATTATTCGGCACATAACTGCTGCTACATTATAAGGTCTGTCAGACGTTGTGTCCACCCTGCCCGTTATAGGAGTGGGTGGAAAATAGTGACATATAGTGTCATAAATGTACCGTTACTGTTCCCACAGGAGGAGGCGGAGTCTGAACTGTCACAGGGAAGTCTGACAGCGGGGTGAGGGAGAAGGGTGCTCCGTGGCCTTTTTTTTTTTTGGTGATGGTCTTACAGTGAGAGTGTCAGGGACTTGGAGTTTGTGTGTGTGTACGAGTGCGTTTGAATGAAAAGAGTGTATGTAAATAATATTCCACGGGTACGTATGTACATACAGTGCCAAATGAAATTAAAATGTTCTCAGTTGTGGAGTTTTGACTCGGCTTGGCACATTGTACTAAAACTCACCCACCCACACCTCCTTCAGCTCCAACATAAAGCATTAGTGCAGCATTCTTCCTGTACAGTCCTGAACATTTGATCGCACCACGACATGTTTATGTAATACTGCACACAGAGCAAAAACAATAAATTTGCTTATGTCAAAAGCCAGTGAGTCTGTTGTGTTTGGCTCAGCCGTACGTTCCACATTTATAAGGGCTGCATCAGGAGTGGTGTAAATCTGAGGTCTAATTTTAAACATCACCCGTAACTCTGTGTCTGTGTGTGTATATTCAGACTTCAAAGTTCAGTTACACATCTGCTTGCACCGCTAAGCATGTTCTTACATGTTTGATGTGTGATCACACAGGGAGGAAGGCTGGTTTGATGCGTCCACTGATGCTGTAATTGACACCTCCCTGGTTGGACCCCTCACCGATATAATGATTATGCTGAAGCTTTTAATAAAAAATAACCCTTTAATTATGTATTTTGTCATTTTAAAGCATGGTACATCTATTATTGTAGCAATATTATTTGCAAATATGTGTGAAGATTTGTGAAACTGCATCTCAATCTGTACGCGTGAACACACATTTGTGAATGTGTGCAGGAAATGCACACAGTTAAAGGTTCTTGTACACATTCATAAATCTGAGTCAGCATGTATACGGGTTGAGATACAGTTTCACAACTCTCCACACACATTTGAAAATGATCATATAACAGTAAACTTTATTTATATAGCACATTTCATACAAAAGGTAACGAATAAAACACCATGTGCTTCACAAAACATGAAAAAGACAGATGCAAGAAATGGGAACATTGAAAACATAAAGGATTTAAAAAGAGATGAATCAAAGACATTTAAAAACTAATCAAATTAATAGTTAAATGACAATACTGTAAGTGAGGTTAAAATATGGTTTCTCGGTAAAAGTAATTCAGAAAATTTAGATATTATTACTCTACTTTAAATAACTCTAAATACTAAATAATGACTCCAGTGATGGTTAAGTGTCAATGTGGTTTGATGAGGAAGTTCTGCATCCTTTTTCTTCTAAAACAAGGTTTAAGTTGAAAACAAAACCAGACAGCAGCAGCAGTGCGTGTTGTCATTGGGCTATTTCTGTAAAACGAATCAAACACATCAACTGAGACTGTTTTTTTTTCTCTCATACAAAGAATTTCTGGTTGATGCCTGCAGTAGCTTACATGTGTCTCTACAGCCTGCAGCTGTGTTGGGAGAGTTAAGATAAACCTCTGACAGGAGGAAACTACAGCTGTGATGCAGAACAAATCAATGTTTCTTCTGTTATTCCTGCTTGAGGTGTGCTCATAAATCTCTGCACTCCCCAGGTTTAGTGTGCTTTTTTTTTTTTTTTTTCTCCCTCTCTCTCTCTTCCTGATTGTGAGAAAGCCTTCTGCCAGCACACTTCCATGTTAGTGAAGTCACTATTTCAGCACAGAGCTCAGGTTGAATCTGGCTGTGAGCGGTGCAGCATGACAGTTTGGTGAAGATCACAAGCACACAAAAAGGGCCAACACAGGTAAAAAAAACAAAAAAAAACAACCCAAAAAACATCGGACATAGATGATGAAGATGAATCACCGGTTTACTCACTCGCACTCATTAACACGATCAATGACCTAAATAGCTGTTGTTGAACTGGCCCAACACACAGCTCACAGAGGATGATGGAGGATTGATTTTCAAGAGGGTAAATGCTTGTCTCTATCATTTACTATCTTTAAAGGTTACTTGAGGAAATTTTTTACAAAGAATATTTTTCCCATAGACACTTTATACCATAACAGACAATAATGTCCTGTATGTATTTATATTTTATGTGCAATTATTTTTCTTTTCAGGCTTTTCTTTGACATTTCCGCTGCTTTTTCAGAGACTTTTCTAAAGTGCCTAAACAGTGTTGTTAAGTTATGATTGTTAATTGATCATTGACAATTTCATGGGCAAATGTCCTGCATAGCTCTACTACACTGTTATATCCAATCACATGCATTTGTAACACATAATTATGATTATAATTCAAAGATTGTGCAAAGTCATACTAGATGTAGTAGTATTTAAAACCACATATTTCTTCCTTCAAGGTCTAACATTTTTCAAATTGATGAGCTCTTTTGATATCATAACTGTTTTTCTAAACATTGTAGAGAGTTTCACAGTGAGGGAAAATGTGAATGTGTATTTATACAATAATTTCTGTGTGTGTGTGTTGGTCCTGTGCATGCTGTATATAGAAGACAGACTGCTGAGGTCATACTTTCTCCTCACACTTCACACCCGCCTGAGAAAAGCTTTTCCACTGGATAAAGCTATTTCTGACTGACGTTTTCAGTTCCTGTATTTGACTTCTTCACTGCGTAAAAAAAGAAAATCCCTTCTTCCATCATTCCGCTTTATTTCCTCAACACAGTATCTTTCCATTTACTGTGTACTTGAGAGTGTTGAGTGTTGTCTCTTTTTATTCTCCTCAGCATGACAGCTCTTCTGCTTAGAGGAAATGAAAATGAGGGTAGAACTCGTATTAATATGTGAATGCACCTCGCAACTCTCATTCAGCTGTTTGCAGAGAAAATTCAGTAACTGATGTCATCGCTGACATCTTTGGGGACAGTCAGTGATGATTGTGCACAGTGGTGGAAAAGGCACTCAAGTCCTTTACTTAAGTGAAATTACCAATATCACAATGGTAAAATGCTCCAAGTGTAAGTCCTGCATTTAAAATTAAAAGGGAAATTTCATACTTTTGTATTAACCTCTACAGATTTGTTAAAATCTTTAAAGTTGTTAAGATAAAATCTGAATGCGTTGTGTAACTGAGCTGAAACAAGGCTGTTTCTCAAAGTTCTCAAAAAGCTTTGTAGATACAAGATTCATACATGAGAGCATCTATATTTACGGGATCTCATTAGGATTTTAAAATCTGAAAAGTAATGCCATTGGCTTTATTGAGAGATGACAGGAAGTGATGGGTAAGAAAGAGGGACTTTGTGATGGCACGGTCATTGTGTACTACTTGCAGATACATTTAATGGATTAAAATGTACATAATTGCCCTTTTAGGTGAATTAAAGACTAATACATTCAAAATACTCACGCAAAGTACCAGCATCTCTAAACTGTATTCATATACAGTAATTCATCATGCTTACCAGATCTTTCATTCCTCAACAGGAAATTCTTCTTGATAACACTTCTAGTATCCTCATGATTCATAAAATACTCATAGGAAACAGAGTCAGAAGTGACAGCATATCAACGCCTCAGTCAGAAATATGATCAAGCTAATTTATGACAGTCTTCACTGATGAATTATCCACTGTGTTACTTTTGCAGCTGATGTCTGTTTCACTCCACATCATGAAGAGAGAATTCAGGGAGGGAGCTGCAACTGTGTTTTCTTTGGCGCATTAACCTCTTTTTGTGATGTAAATGTTTTGTTTAAAATGTGGTCCGCATCCTGAGAAGACTCAGGGAGATTTTCACATGAACTGCTGTGTGTGTGTGTGTGTGTGTGCGTGTGCGTGTGTGTGTGTGTTTGTGACTGCAGCTCACTTGTCACTAGTCTTATCTGTTGGCGTCCACATGCGTCCATGAACACAACACTGTGGAGCGCTGACCTCACATTCAAGCCATATGCATCACAAAAGCTCTGTGAAGCGTGTAAAACAACATTGTCAGAAAGTCACAATGTTTTGACCTTTGACCTCTTGTTGCTGAATGCTGGTATTGTCAACCTGCTCTGAGAGTTGCACTTAAATAAATACTGCCATATCTGCAGTTTCTTCCATCCCGCACCTGTCACATTTAGTTTGATGATATAACTTTATTTGAACTCTTGAGCCATAAAGTAGCTTTTAACTAAAACATGATGTCAAAGTAACAGATGAATAACAGGAAATGAACAAAAGTATAAAACACCATGTCTGCACCCATGAAGTGACAGAGTACCTCAAATGTTGACTTATGATCATTGGAAGCCTGATTGCTGCCCAGCATCCTGTCTTCTGCTGCCATCTAGTGGATCACAGATGTGTCTTGTGAAACAATGTACTGTTGTGGGAGCAGAAATATGTGGATAAGGAAACATGTTTGGCTTTCTAAACCTAATTAGTTACTTGCCAGAGTGTCTTGCCAGGGACAATACATGCTCTTTTAGTGACTTCTTCAAATTTGATTCTCAGATCCCTTCTTATGATACCAGACAGTCTGATCATCTTCACTAACCTGAGTGTCCTCTCAGACATCGTGGGGTACAGATTTGGAGTGCCACTGTACACATTATCAAGAACTTGCAATCTTTTGAATTTAAGAACAAATTTTCATCAGATCAAATTATGATGTCTTATTTTATTATGTTTTATTTCATATGGGTCTTGGTTGTCACAGGATTATTATCTCCTGGTTGGTGAACTCTTCTCTTCGTTTTGTGTTTCTTATTTTATTTATTCTCTTTGTATTTTGCTAAATCATGTTCATAAATCATTTATTATTTTAGCAGTTTTTTTCCCTTTGTTTTGTTTGTTTGTTTGTTTGTTTGTTTAAATTGAGGGTATGCCTGTTTTATATACCTATGGCTTTTTGACCTCTGATGTCACATCTGTTTTATTTGTGTTGTCTGAATTTTAAGCTGTTGTATAAACACAATGACAGATAGTAAATTATTTATTGCCATACTGATCTCAAAGCAGTAAGTAAGTAATATGACTTACCTAAACTGTCCCAAACTGGACCTGAAATACTATTTAATTTGTTTTTAGAATTTAAAGTATGCAACTTGCACAACTGTGTGGAACTATGTGGAAGCCTCTAGTGTACAAACACTGCACTTTATGGTGAAGGAGACATCTTGTGGCCAGCTGTTAAAGGACCAGTGTGTGAGATTTAGTGACATCTAGTGGTGAGGTTGCAGATTGCAAGCAACTGAATACCCCTCCCCTCCCAAACATGCAGGGGAACCTACATGGCTGTGAAATTTGTGAAAAACCCAAAAGGCTCTCTCTAGAGTCAGTGTTTGTCAAAGCAGGCTCCATGGAAGAGGACCCCCTGACAAAAACACTACAATTCTTAAAACATACTTATGAATATTATATTCCATTTCTGCCAGGTCTGTTTTGCTAAATTCTTCACAGTGGACCTTTAAACTTTAGATATTAACAATATTTACATATTCATAGATTCAATGAGGGAGAAGGAGTAGAAGTAACTTCAAGAATTTCTAACAAGGAAAATAACCTTTTTTGTGGTAAAGCCATATGAGACACACATTATTATTCAAAGCAGAGTAATTCTATATGTTTAAAACATGTCTGGAGGGGATCTTTACATATCACTTAATCAACCCTTGAACCTTGACATTGTGGAGATTTGGTTTAAGACTTGTATTTGAGGATTACTGGTCTAAAATATCTTCTCTGATGCTAAGATCTCTCTTGGAGATTGGAAGTCAGGGGCCTACCTCAAACCATCAGCCCTAAAGAGTCCTAATGACTGGTGATCCCAATTTTTCATCTCGTCAACACTTTAACCAACACTTTGACCGACATTTTTGGTTCAGAGTGAAATGTCTCAACAAATGTTGGGTAGATAGGCATGAAAATTTGGAGACATTCATGGTAATCACAGGATAAATTGTGGCTGTAGCCTCTGGAACAGAAATATGCTGGTGGGTAGTGGTATCTGTCAATGAAACATGAACAGCAACATTTACCACATTTGCTTTCGAAGCTGGTTTGTGGCAACTTCATGTGTTTGGAGAATGTTAGTCCAACAATGTTCTTCTGTTCTTTTTCTACCTGAGGGCATTTTAATTTTATTTTTTGGTTTTGGTTTGTTTTTATGGAAATAAGGAAAAACATGATGATATATTTAGTAATCATTCTCCACCAACAGGTTTAAAGGAGTATTATAAAAAGTTGGCTATTATAGGTGAAACGAAAGATACTGTTTGATTAATAAGGACCCTTCTACTCAAATTGTTTTAAGCTGCACTCTTAGTAATAAAGGTGCTGTGTAGAACCAAATAGGGTTCTTTGTCTTGTCTCCATAGGAGAACTCTTTCAGAAGGTTATACCTAGAACCGTCTGTGAAAGGTTCCATCCAGAACGCCCTTTGAGAGATTCCACAGAGAACCCTTCTATGGTGTAATGGTTTCACCCAGAACCCTCACTAAGGGTTCTATTCAGAACCTTTTCACTTTCTTAGGGTTTCATTGAGAACTTACATAGGGAGATCTACTGAGAACCCTTTCATATTTCAAGGGTTTCACCTAGAACCTTCTTATCTTCTGAGGGTTCTATGAAGAACCATATTGGATTCTACAGATCAGGCAAAAAAATATTGAATCCCATATATTGTATATTATGGTCACCCATCATTTATGTTACAATGTTGACATTGTGAAAATATTCAAATAATTTTTAATGAGAAAAAAACTTAAACTAACTAACTAACTTAAAATAAGGAGTGGAGATTCTCTGAGGATAAGCCAGAACAGGAGAGGCTGTGCAGGTCCTGGGGGGAACAGGTCAAAAGTGAGCATAGGACCAGTGGAATCAGCAACATGACAGACACAAGCCAGCCTCATCAGGCTGTCTTCAGCAGGTGAATCCATGTAATCTCCAGCAATAGTGACATAGAGACATAGACAGAGAGGGAAGAGAAAAAAAACAGTTAGTAGCATCAATCCAAGGTACCCTTACTACACCAGATGAAGCAATAAGCCATCTACACACAACAAAGTAATGCATGGTCCAATGAGAGCAATCAGAGTATGGGCACATAATAATGGTGACATTGGAACAGATTGAATAAGCCTGTCCTCCAACTCCTATACTAAGAGCCTCCACTGGCACACAATCAGGTGAAAGTGAGGGAACCCCACAAAGTTTTCACATTAATTTATTTAAAAAAGTCCACCTTTCACTATAAAAGTCCTTGGTTAGAGTCAAGCTTGCAGAAATAAGATATTAGATTTAGCTTACCTTGATTCTCTGAAGTTTCTGATCTTCTGTCACTTCAATCCAGCTTCTAGTATCAATTCATACACAGGTGATCACACAATGTGTGAACAGTAATCACTATTGATATGTCACACCTGTTTTGTAGAGGAAGGCAGACTATGTGGTGCAATCTGTAGGGAAACCAGCTCTCACCTCCCACATATTAACTCCAGCAGGTCAGCCAGCTCCCAGGACCCACACACCAAATTCTAGCTTTTCCCCTGGGAGATCAGGGTTCAATTCTCAGCTCCAACACCCCTCCACGCTGTAGCCCTCCATCCAGCCCTCCCACTGTCCATAATAAAGGAAAAATAGATAAGGAGGGTCAACTGCCCACTCTCCAAAAAGAAAATAAAGGGCATTTTAATTAGGACAATCGTTTTGGTTCATGAGGTGCTCCCTGCAGAGGTTGTAGTTACAATGATCAAAACAAAACTAACATGGTGGCTCAGTAGGTACAAGCACAACAGTGCTATTTTGAAGATTGAGGGTTCAAGACATGATCTTCCCACCAGAGACCACATCATGTAGCTACATTATATACCGTATATGCACTGTATCCTTAGCCACTCTTTATAAAAGCACTCGTTAAGTGTTGTACATCATGAATTAGAAATTGTCAAAAAAACAAAAACAATATCAAAAAAGATCTTCAGCAGACAAAGGCCCCTCAACTCAACCCTTGTCTCAATGCTCTCTCCACAGCCTACAAAACCTATACACAGTGTATCTCACATTAGAAGGACTAACCAATTAATATGGTGTGTGTTCAGTACAGGTACGCAATTAACTATTGTATGGCATGAAATGATGGTAAAGAAAGACTATGGCAGAACACGTAACAAGTAAAATGAATTGATTCATCTACATTTAAAAACACTATTTGAAACATAGGTAAACATTTGAATATTTGAGGGTGAGGATCTTCTAATACCCATGCTTTCAACAATCCTTGAAGAACTCTTTCTTCCTAAAAGGGTTCTTTAGATCGAAAGGGTTCTTATTGGAACCCTTAAGGCCTTTACATACTGGGGGCATAATGAATAAACAACATGAAAATGTGAAATAATCACCTGCGAATAACTCGCATCAAAACTATTCACACCAGCAGGGATACAAATTTGCGACAGAAACACAGAAACCCAAATTTGCACAAGAATTTGCGACAGCTCATTCTGCTGTCAGTCAGCCTGGTGAAGGCTGCTTCTGTGGACAGAGACCCTGAACTCAGGTCGGACTCAGTGTAGATTGAACGGATATAACGCTCTCCTCTTCTTTTGTTGAGTGAGGAGAACAAGGACAAGATCATCATCACAGGATGATGATGATCTCCAACTTACGTTCAGCGTCTCTGTCCACAGAAGCAGCCATCTGTTAGCTCCTGGGGAACTGAGAGCACAGCGACCAGACAAACTGCCTTCACCAGGCTGACTGACAGCAGACACAGTGTTTGTATTCATAAATACATGGTAATGATGCATATGATACATGATACATCAATGTATTGATTCATGGGCTTTATTTCTCTGCCCACTGTAGCAAGTGAGCATACCTGCCTATCTGCAGTGAAACAGGCGAGCTCACAGACAGACTGGGAGCTGATCAATCAATGTAGATACAGTAAATAAGTTCAAAACACATACAACAGGATATTCAACACCCCATGTGGTCCTTCGCGATAAACAGCTGTCTGCAGATCACGTTTTGTGATTGGTTGATGCTTTTATTCACTGTGTGAAAAAAAAATCACATCACTTTTTCACCTCGTAATATTGGCATTCTGTATGAAAATACTCCTCACAAAAACAACGGTTCAAAAAAACATATTGACGCATGAAAAAAAGCCGCCTGTGTGTAAAGGCCTTTAGTCTTTCAGAGAGCCCTTGAAGAACCCTTTCTTCCAAAAAGGGTTTCTCAAAAGCAAATGGTTCAAGAAGAACCCTTTTGGAACCCTTACTTCTAAGAGCGTAGTTTCTCTTTTTTACTCTGATGATGTCAATTCATTTGACGCAGGGATCTTTAACAAAACACTGAAGAGGGAGGGTGTGTGTGTGTGTGTGTGTGTGTGTGTGAGTGAGTATGTGTCATAGACCACCAGAAAGAAGAACATCCCCCTCCCTGCCCCATTTGACACATGCCAGTGCCGGTATGTTAAGTCATGGAAGTCCGTTTGTACAGCCCAGAGAGTTAAAAAAAAAGAGAACAACCCAGAAACAAAGACTCTATTATCCTCTGCATGTGTCCCTCCCTCTATCCGTCTATCCTCTCTCCATCTGATCCTGTTGTATTTGAAGTGCATGTGGAGGTTGTTCCCAGTAATAGTTACACACAGCCTGAGAGAGAGTCTGAACAATAGAATAAGCACTGATCCAGAAAGGTGTTTGACATGTGTGGAAAGCCAAGAGGATGCCACCTCATTTCAGGACAGTAATTACTCACCACAGTGGAACCCCAACATTCAGGGAAATTTCTCCAGAACTTCCTGTTACTGATTAGTTTCAAATAGTTGAAGCAAACTCAGACTTTACCAACAAAAATAAACATACTCATACTTTTAAACTCTATTACTTGTTTCATAAGCTTATTATTAACAGAAACATACTCCTCTCTGTGTGGAAATAAATCATTCTGGCTGCAAATCATTTGTTCTGAATTTTACTTCTCATCAAAAAGACAAGCACAAAGAACACTACCATATTACTGAACTATTTAAAGCTACACTAATCGATATTATTTATGAATGACTATGTGTAATGTGAGAGGTGTCAGTAATAGTGGCACACCTGCAGAGAATTATCACCTAATTTTGTAGTTCCCCACAGCTCTATGAAGTGTTTTAATGTCTTTCAACTCGTTTTGGTTTTACGGCTCACAACTTTACTGTTTTGGTGCTTTTTCATAACTCTCATCAACCTTGTTTCCAGCCACAGCAGGCAGCTGTTTTCAGCAAAACAGCTCTGATAAACCTAACCTATACATATGCTACCTGCTCAGCACCAAATGGCAAAGTTAGTGGCGAACAAGTAAAACACACACACACACACACACACACACAGATATGAGAATAAAGTCTTCTGTACTTATTAAACACTTGTGTAACTGAAGTAATTCATTTAATCACCAATTTTATGATTCATGACTTTTTAATACTATAATTGCCTTACTTTGTCCTGAGTAGATGTCTAGACAGATCATGTGCTTTATCTTGTGTAATCAAAATTTGTGTCTAGTCAGTTATAAAAGGAGAATCCAAAAAGTTTGTTTGGAGGTACATGATACATATGATGACCCCGAATCTAAGAAGTGATTGCTATAGAAGGGGAAGTGAGACTGAGGAGTAAACCTGGTGTCATACAGGACTTGCGCAAAAGTCACACAAATATGGTAGATAGGTCACCGATCACACACTTATTCTTCGAAACACTGATTTACTGCTTCCCATGCTCATATAATAAAGAAGTCTTGAATTCAGAGGCCTGGATTGAGACTTTTGTTTAACTGAATATTTTCTGCGAATCTTATTATTCTGTTATAAAATATAATGCTTATTTTAGTTTTTTACATTTTACTACATAGTTGGTCTCAAGAGACCATAGGAGGTATGACTGGACTACTTCTCCTACTTGTTTCTGACAGTTCGTAGTGACAACAAGACCAAACAAGCCAAAGAAAGGCTCAGTCAGTTTTTCCTTTTCAGCGGCACTACACTTACTGTTCTCATTTTTGTGATATAGCAACGTCATTGGTAAGATTACCCATTGTTGCTACATCACAAAGTAAATGTTAGAGTGTCTTCAGGTGTATATTTAAAGCATGAAACAACCTAATAATGTACAACACATCCATCATGACGATCAACATGTGAAATCCTACACTTAACTATAAATCAAATCCCATGCTAAAAGCATCCAGCTCACACAGAAGCATAAATCCAACTTTAACTGTCAGGGTCGTAAAAGTTGCTTTTGGAATGTAATTCACATAGTGAGTAATGTGATTCAGTTAAACATACATACACAAAGAATTATTACTTAATTACCTTTAGTTGTGCTTAATGTTTTCCATGATGTAAGTAAAAGGGTGTTACATTAATTTTTTAGGATGTTTCTTTCAGTATATAACAACGCTTTCTCAAAATGCCAATATCTTTGCTACATGTTTATCCTTAAAGTAAGTTTTTACTGATTTATTTTTATTCTGTCTATTTAAACAAGATACATTTCCCAGTTACACATTTGAAAAAACTCCTGCCAGATTAGTTTAAAATTGATGTTAAATCCATGAAACACGTGGTGCTAATTCTGTCAACATTATGTCGCCTTTCCTTCTTCTTCTGTGCACATTTAACATGTTTTTTACATTTATAATCCTCATGACAGACATGATGTCAGTGGTATAAATAAGTTAGTGCACTTTTATTGTTTTTTAATCATGTTACAGACTACTCACATGATGCTGCATAAGCAGTTTACAGTTGCTGGACACATGGAAATGATGATGCATCTCTCATTAAAATGCTACCGTGATATACAGTATGTCGCACTACTGTGTCTGAGACGGACTTTCCATGTGTGGGTTTGAATGGGAGAGGCGCACTGAAAAGTAAGAGGGTACAGATCATTTCTTCCCATATCTGGAACCAATTCTGGACAATTTTACCCGCCAGGCAGTGGTATGTGTGCCCTCTCACATTAACCTGCGATTCTGAGAAAGCAGATATCATGTTGCAGACTGAGGTATCACACTGTTTACCAAGGCTCTGCTCTTGTAAACCAAGCGCTGTAGGACAGAATTCAGTAGTTGTGTTTTTGTTTGTTTTTTTAACTTTAATGACTATATTTAATTTATTTTATTCTGGTCTGGTTTGACACAAAATAAACTACTGGATGCCCACTGTGAGGTTGATAAATTCACACATGCCCACCAGGCAGCTCTTTGACTTCATTAATTGTTTGTCGAACTTTAACCTACATTAGTTGATTTTTTTGGCTACTAGCAGGCACTGCAACAAGCTGTAAACACCTGATAAAGTTGTTGTGGTGGATGTATCAGCAAACAGTTGAGGTTTACACATTCACCATATACAAATGAACATTAGTATTTGTTTGGAGTCATGTTCCATGATTCACTCTCCTTTTAGCTCTGAGAAAAAAGAAAAATGGTCTTATTGGCTACAAAATGCTCCACTATGTTCACCAGTTAGGTGCTTACTAAAAAGTTTATTTGCGGCCTGTAAAACCAAAACAATGAGCTGAAAGACGCTGCATAAAGCTGTGGGGAACTGTTGGGTGATGATTTCTGTGGGCTCTAAGTAAAGTTATCCTTTTGCCCAATAAGAAGGAAAACATAACTGCCAGATGTTATTTTCTCACAGTTATTTTTGTTGTTGCTAACTAGTTAATTGTGTATTAATATAATTTTATATTGCTAATTTGAAAAGTTAATTGTTACTGTTAACTGAAAAAATATGTATCTTTAACTGTAATTTTAGTCAAATCCTAAATAAATTCTGTTTTGGGCTTCCTGGGCTGGCTCAAGGGTTGCTTTTAGGGCACAGGAAATGCTATACTATCTCTTCCCAAACTGCTGGGAAAACACAGCCCTTATTTCAACACACAATGTGTTCTTGTAACTGAACCCTATTACTGGAGCTGTAGAGGACACCTAACATCTGGAAAAACCTCATGCATGGTGGGGTTTTCTTTGTTCAGTCCCCTGTGGCCTCTGTTGTTGAGCAACAGCATTGACGAGACTCTGCAGGGGAGCTGGGCAGAGAAGCTCAAAACCTTTTCTTTTGTCGAGCCAAACACTAAACTACAAGAAACAGGTCTTACATTAAAAAAATAAGCTGCATTAATCAATTTATTAAATTACTAGTTATACAGTTAAAGGGTTCACTGGGGTTGTGATAACCTACCCCCTGCTCTGCAGCTCTACAGGGAGTTTTAGCCTCTTTTAGCAAACTGTTTTGTTTTTAAGGTACATTTACTGTTTGGTCCAGTCTCACCACTGCCATCATGTGTCCAGCAGCAGCAGGCAGCAAACAAGCTCTGACAAACATAAAGTACGCAACCTGCCCCACACTAAATTACAGACATTGGGACAAAGTTAGTAATAAGCCTATACAAGCTGAGGAAAGACAAACTCTAACAGCTAAAGAACCTGATACATTTCCCAGGTGTTGGTGGAGACCAAAACAAAGCTAAAAGGTGAATGAATATTTGATATACGTTTCTTACAGGATTAGTTCCCTCCAGGGTCACAGTAGACACTGTAAAACTGGTTTCAGAGTCTGAGTAGTAATTTTATGACAAGTAAACTGGTTTTGATGTATGTAATCAGTGGAGTGGCCCTTTAAAACAGTATTATAATAATAATTATTATAATGTATGTCTTTTAATTTGGTGTGGAGGTCTTCTGCCCCCTAGTGGCCAAAAGTCGATTAATGCAAATTTAAGTCAAAGTGAACACGTCTAGATGTAATATAACGTATTAGTGTTAATGTAAGGAGGCTACTCACTGTAATAGAACGGATGCTTTCAGACTGTTAAATTTAAGTAATAATGATTTGTCTACTTTTAAGTTGTCTTTTGAACGTTATAATTAACATTAGCTTGTGAGCACCTCTGACACTAACATGTTGTTGATAGGTGTCTGAACTGAATAATTTTGGGGATTTTTAGTCTTTCAGATAACTGTGATGTGCTCCTACAAAGCGTGAAACTTCCCACCCAAGTGCCCATTGTCATCATCTGACCAATGTTTCCTGGAAAGTAATAACCAGAAATGTGGAAACTTTGGCGGTACAAGACTTCTTTAAAGGACCATTGTGTACAATTTAGTGAGATCTAGTGGTGAGGTTGCAGACTGCAACCAACTATATACCCCCCACCCTGCCCCTCCCCTTCCAAGCGTGTAGGAGAACCTACAATGGCTGCGAAACTCACAAAAAACGCAAAAGGCTCTCTCTAGAGCCAGTATTTGATTTGTCCATTCTGGGCTACTGTAGAAACATGGCAGTGCAACATGGCAGGCTCATGAATGTATAAAGATAACTTGATACAGGAAGAGTGCAAGGCTTTGAAGCAAATTTGACATAGCTGCCAACACTGTAATTACAACACCACATGATGCACACTGGCCCAAAAAGACGTTTTCCCATAGACTTACATTGTGAAAGAGACGTCTATAAATCAGCGGATACATTTTATGAGTGTCACAACCTTCACGAAATGACTGGTTTCATCAGAATTTGATCAGTTCGGTCTCATCAAATTTTGAAAGTCCAGAAGAGCTGCACAATTGAATTGTTTTATCCCCATTCAAGTTAGCCGAAGGGCTAAACCGGAAGTAACCCTCCGAGTACAGTCGGTGAAAGTCATTAGTGCACTTGCTCTATGGGCCCCACAGATGCAGAAGCAAGGCAGAAAAAGTTGAACTTTTCTGGCTTCATGAGCCACTGAGCAACTTTCATACAAATGAACACAGCCCTGCCTCCAACGCTGTATCCAGTTCTCTATATACATCCATGGGCAGGTTCCATGGAAGAGGACCTGCACCATGGATGTATAAATAAAATGGATACAGCGTCAAAGTTGCTCTTCCGCATTGCTTCCACATCTGTGAGGCCCTTAAAGCAAATGCACTAGTGACTTTCAACAGCTGAGCCGGCTACTTCCAGTTTAGCCCTCAGGCTAACTTGAATGGGGATAAAACAATTAAATCGTGCGGCTCTCTTTAGACTTTTGAAATGTGATCGAACCGTACGGATCGAATTCTGATGGTGAGACAAGTCATTTCGCGGGGGTTGTGACGCTTAAAAAACTATCCACTGATTTACAGATGTCTCTCTCACCATGTAAGTCTATGGGGAAACGTCTTTTTGGGACAGTGTGGATCACGTGACGTTGTAATTACACGGTTTGGCGGCATTGTAAATTTGGCTTCACAGCCCAGTGGGGGCTTGACCTGCTCCCTATGTAGATATAAAGGGCTCATTCTAAGGTACAAAAACACAACGATTCTTATTTTCAGGTGATTATACACAAATTGAAACATACTTTTGAATATTATATTAAATTTCTTCCAAGTCCATTCCGCTAGATGACATTAAATTTTACACACTGCACCTTTAACAAGTAACAGCATCATTTTGGAGCTAAAATCCTAACCTGCAAAGTAGTAACTCCTGCGTTAAAGTCAATGTGGCGGACTAAAAAACTTTAATTTATCTCTGAAGATACATTATGGTGAAAAAAATGTCTCTCTGAAATCGACATTCTCAGAGAAGGGGTCAGCAGTTGTAATACATGAGTAAGTAAATGTGCTCAGTCACTTCCCACCTCTCTGTGGAGGCAGCAGCAGGCAGCATGTCGTATATAAAGCCAGAGAGCTCCTGGAAACATCTGGACCGGGGAGAGCAGCAGCGCACGGAGGGCTGCACGATGCACGTCTTCGCTATTCTCTGGACACTCGGGTTTCTGCTGAAAGAGGCGCACGCATGGGGCTTCAAAAACGGAATATTTCACAATTCAATATGGCTGGGTAAATAACCTTTATCTTATTAATTTTTAGTCGTTGTGGCTGAAATAAGGTCTGTGACGCTGTGACATATAGGTCCGCTTTGGTGTAAAGTCCTCATCGCGTGCAGCATCACTTTTAATCACTTCTCTATTGTACTAATTGTGATGAAACCAAATCGGGGCACACCTGATGTAGCGATCAATTATATTTACATCCTCCGTTTCATTCACTGAACAAAGTCTAATTTCTTCGTTTTTTCTTTTCTTTTTGTCAAAACCGGGGTAATCTGCAGGTTATTCAGATCATCAGATTACAGTCTCAACGTTATCAAGCAGCATCTTGTCGATTCGCATTTCAACATGTTCTTCATTCATCTATTGTCTGTGTTTCTCAGCAGTACAAGTTTTTGCCCGCTCACATACTTCTACCTGAGCATGTGAAAACTTTTTGTGTTTGTTTTTGTAAACAGTAAAAGTTACCCTCACATAGAGGCACATTGTGAGGAGTAACAAGGATTAAGAGGCTATACAGAAGTCCAGAAGCTTTCCTCTCTGCCAAACTGCATGTTTATGACCTGGCTGAATGCTGCATGAGGCTACACGGGGAAATGACTTCATCTCACCTTCTTACAAAAGGCATAGACCAAAACAGCAAATAGATCAGAGTCAAAAGAAAAAAAAAAATAGCTTAACCAATTTTCTATGACTTTGGGAACATAATGACTTTGTGAGCTTCCCTCTTCATTTGTACTGAAATATAAATCTGACGAGCTGCTGATTCCTATGCAAACACCTTTGACTACCACTTCATAAACCCAATTCTTTATATTTTTATGAGGTGAGAATGAAAGCCTGTTGTAGTACTGGCCTTGACTGGTTCACATGCACAGCATTTTCTAAAATTATTACATGCAACTTCTGCCCTGTGTTTCATCTTTCCATTTTAAGGTTGGGCAGCACTCAGGTAAGGCAAATTGAGTTGCTCTGATCCTGCAATTGAATGGTTAGATACTTACTGATGTGAACAGTAATATAAAACATGTGCCATTCAGAGCTGATGAGTGAAAAGGCAGTTGTTCAGTGTAGTATGGGAGTTTGTGTGAAAACACTCATCAAACATGTTTAAAAGATCAAAATATCAATAAGGGCTATTTTAGAATGCTTTCTGCCCAGTCTTGCAGTCATGCATGCGTAAAGCCAAAACAGGATCAGCAGAGGACTCCCCATAGAGAAGACCAGGGAGCAACTGACGTATTGTTGGTGGATGTCCAAAATAGAGAAAAATGTCACACACTTACCTTTCCGTTCCATGTTTTATGTTTGGCTCAATTTAACCTTCACATGCTTGCTATACAATTTCACCTCACATGCCTGCTTGTGGTCCCATGGAAGTTTTTTGTACCTTTCAGATGACGCAAAGCAAAACCATCTAATTCATTGTGGTTACTACAGAAACACAGACTGTCGGTTCTGTCTTTGCTTTGGACTGTGTTAGCAGCTTTCTTGTGGTCTCTCTTTGACAGAACAAGCAGCTGGAGTTTACCACCGGGAATCTCGCAAAGGGAGATATCAGTTGACTTATAAAGAGGCCAAGGCTGTCTGCAAATACGAGGGAGGAACACTGGCCACTTATGAACAACTGGAGGCAGCTCGACAAATAGGTCTGCAGCAACCTGGACACAAACACATCTACAGTACACAGCAGAGCTCTTACCAGAGAAGATTTACAATGGGAAAACTGGGTGGACCATACTTCACCATCATAACTCAGATACACACTCTTTTGTCACTGTCAACACTAGTTCCCATTAGTCACAGAGTCCTGTTTTATCCATTAACTTGGTGCTGTTTTATAACTTAGGTAAGTAGAAGTATATACATTACCAGTCCATTTCACCAAATAAAGGCAGGTAGGGTTGTGTTTACCTCGGCTTTCATCCACGAAATACATTAAGAATCATTTTTGAGGACTCTTCCCTGATGTTACATTAGTGATACATCTCTTCACCCACTGGAATGCTTTTAACATGTAGGAAAAAAGGTTCATATGTTCAAAGGGTAAAGGTCAGTGTGAAGCAGTAAGTGAAACACTTCTTTAGACGATTGCTTGGCTGTGAGCCGTCGCATGACACTGCCAAAATGTAAACGGCCTCTCGAGTATTGTAAAAGCCTGTTAACACTTTCTTGGGTGGATAATATCAGTGTTCCCATGGCACAGAGATTGAATCCAGCCACTGGCTCTGGCATTACAATCCACCCCCCTGACAGCTGAGTTTCCCCATGGCGGTCTACCTAGGAGGTCCCCCTTTTATCTGGGCTGTTCTGGCTGAGGTCTGCTGATTGTAACTCGAAGCTAAACTCTAAAGCAAGACTGTGTCTCCATAAATGAGAACAGCAGAACAACAAACCAAAGAATTCTCACAATGGTCCCCAGGAGGCCCTTATTCAATCTTTTCCATCTGAGACTCTCCTGTTGGCGCATTTGAAAGAAGGCTTTTTTGTGGTTGGCAGAATACAGTAGTATATTTGTGAAAGCATTATCAGTGACTGTGACTGGGTACTGTTACATAAAACCATCATAAAGCCGTCATTTTTTCTTTTAGGTTTCCATGTGTGTGCCGCTGGATGGTTTGGCAAAGGACGTGTTGGTTACCCCATCGTCAAAGCTGGTGTCAACTGTGGTTTTGGAAAAGTTGGCATCATCGACTATGGATACAGGCTGAACAAAAGCGAGAAATGGGACGTGTACTGCTACAACCCAAACTGTGAGTGCATTTTGCACAGTCATAAATGGTGACTTCACTTAAAAACTGTACTTAAAGCTGCCCTAATCAATATTTTTATGCTAACAATGGATCAGATGTGTAATGTGAAAGTGGTCGCTAATGTGACGAATCCACAGAAAATTATTGCCTGACTTTGGACTAGCGGTTCCCCTCACCTCTATGGAGCATTTTAGTGTGTTTTTGCTCCTTGTTTTGATTTTCTGACCTGCAGAACTACTATTTGGTTCACTCTCACCTCTCTCATAGTGTAATTTTTGGCAAAAGAGCATTGATAAACCAACTGTGCACTACCTGCTCAGTTCCAAATGGCAGACAGACAAAGTTAGAGACTTCAAGCTAATATCAGTGGTAATGTTGCTCTGTGTCTGCTGACTGTGTAAATAAGCAATTGATTGGTAGCAGATTCTCCATAACAACTTTATAAGGTGATAATATTGTCAATGTTTTGTTGCTCCAAGTGGCCAAAAAAAAAACAAAACAATCAATGCTTCTTTAAGTACAATTTTGAGATACTTAAAAATTTACTCAACTACATTTACTTTACAGTTGTAGTTGATAGTTGTATGTATAGGGTTTACATACTAAACATACTATCAACTCAATAATATGATGTATTACTTTTAAAGGACCATTCTACATAATGAGTACATCCACCTGTGATCAGTGTTTTGCCACTAAACCCATTATGGCTAATGTATTAGTAAATAATGCCCTACTTACACATCCTGCAACAGTGAGTTTATCTGAGTTTTTTGTTGAAAAGGAAATGGCGTTAATGACAGCTGTGAAACTGAACAGTAAATTTGTGGTCCATAAACCAAAACAATGAGCTAAAAAAGGCTAAAAAGCTCCGTAAAGATCTAGAGATGTTCTGCTTGGTACTGTGATAAATCTCTGTGGTTTCATAAAGCAATCCCTTTCAATGAGTCATTCAATTCACTGTAATATAAAGAAATGTTGATAAATGGAGCTTTAAAAACATTTTGATGCTAATACGATGCAGTATTCCTATTGAAGTGAAATTATGAATTCAGGGCTTTTACTGAATAAGAGGTTCTCTTTAGTTTAAACAGTAAATGATGAATGTATGGCTGTGATTTAGTTTCACAGTCATGAGTTGCAGTTGGGGGAGGCAGGTTGGGCCCGCAGGTTAAGAATAGTCATCAAGTCTGAGGCTCCACAGACTCACTCAGGACATTGTCATCACCAAGGCTTCAAGTCAAACATGAGGGATGATACAAAGAATTTAATCTGTGCAGGACAGGACCACAGTGGAAGACGGGACTTTTTGAGGACTTGAGTCAAAGCCACAATCTCAGTCCCACCCTGTGAGTTATCATGGTCAGACCAAGAATAAACTTGGATGATGTAAGAGCATCAGTGTGGTTAAGACATCAGTGAGTAAATGCACCATGGAGAAACTAAGTGATACCTGCAACACATGCTGGTCTATGAGTGAGTGTTTTAACAACCACCACCCCGAATGACTCACCAGAGTCTGAGAGATGAAGTGACACATAAATGGCATTAAGATTTCACAATTTGCCTGAAGCCATAATTTGGAAATTACACTGTTACTTAAAAAAGTTGATAAACAAACTGTAACAGTTAGCAACAGTTGCACATTCAGAGGAAATGGAGCAACATTAGCATTCATTTGACATAATGTTTCCGGCCATCTGATGAATATAAGTCTAATATTCTCTCCTTTAGTTCTATTTTGGTTTCCAACAACTCCTAAAGGAAATACAGTATGTGACTCAGTTAAATGCTCAACTATGTTCAGCAGCTAGTTGCTAATTTTGTCTTTCTGCTGTTTGGTGCTGGGCAGGTAGTGTACAGTGGGTTTTGAGAGGTTTTTTTTGTTGCTGAATACAGCTGCCTGTCTTCATCTGGAAATGATGCTGATGAGAGTGGTGAGAGTGAACCAAAACAATAAAGTTTTTAAAAGATGCTAAAAGGCTACAAAGGGCTGAGGGTAACTGCAGAGTCCGATGATCATTCTCTGTGAGCTTGTCACTACAAGCAGCCCCTATCACATTACACATTGACATTTGGTCCATTGATTAGAGCAGGATTAAACTTTAGTTATTAGTTACCACTTCTGGTACTTATTTCTAAATACTTATTAGCTGACATATGTGCTGATACATATCTGGAATATGCTAATATATGCTGATGATATTGACTCAGGTGATTTTTTGGTCCGGCTCTTTTTAGAAAATGTTTCATCTCCTCAAGCCGGTTCAAACTGATGAGACGTTTTAAATGAAATCAAACTTAATTTCTCTCATTTCCTAACAACTTGCATTTCATAATTAGTGGCTGTGAGATTTATTGTTAGAGGAGAAAACCACTCATCCCATATATGAATGAGAAATGATACACAAGGTCTAATTTCATATCCCTCCAGGGAGTCTAGAGGAAAAAGCTTTTGATGCTATTGTCATCAGTCTCAACATGTGTGTTTCATTTTCCTCACTTAACAAAAGAATTTTTTTCCCCTATTTTGAAATTATTTAGAGCTCACAAGCAACAGACGGACCCCCAAACCAAAATGCTTCTCATGAACATACACACAATCCCACTAGCTGATTAAAGAAATGCCGTGGACTGTGGGGAAAATAACACACTGGAGGACATAGACGCTGAGATTATCCACGTCTGCAGTTGACAGTGGTCCAGAGCTGCCTTTTACTGTGATGATATAAAATGTGTTGGTGGTTTTCTTATATGTTTGGTCAATGTATACACTGTATGCTTTTGCTGCTGCTGCTTTTATTTAGATTTTTCTCCCACTGAGTCACCATGTGCAGAGCTCCTACTGTTCACCACATTTACTTCCTTTGTGCATGCAAGGAATACATGGTCTACTACAAAACCGCTTTTTAAAATAAGATTCATCAGTGTGAGGCATAAATATAACCATAACGGAGCATAGCATTACCATTTAGAGTTTCACATTTCTGATTTAATGCTAGTCACCCATGATAATTCAACACATTTAGCAATGGGGCACTGATGATATTAGCTGTATTTCTCTAAAGTTCAAGTTCAAACAAGAAGACATCATTTTAATTTGTCTTCACTAATTTGCTTTACTTGTCACTTACTATCCAATGATTTCATTGGAATTTGATTGCATGCATTCCTGTCATCTAATGATCATATTAGCTAAAGAATATTTAAACCAACTTACCTGTTTTATCTCGCTGCTGTCATTTCAGCCCACCACAAACCCACTGCCACCAGTGTCAATGCCCTGTCTATGGCTCCCTAGAGAGATATCTGATTGTCTGCTTTTTAAAGGACCTTATTGCTTTAATTTAATTTAATTGACCGGGTAAAGCTTCAGTATTCCATTTTACTGGTGGCATCTTTCCTGATTCATCAAATACAAGAGTAATCAAATTATCATATGAATTTCAGAATGGCTTTTATATTCTCTTAAACTTGGAGGAAGTTCCACATAGATTATATATAAAATGCATTTCTTGCCTATTTCATTTGTTTTTTGCTGGTAAAATATCAAATATCAATATATCTAAATCTTCCATGTGAATATAAAGCAACCTCACTTGGGACCCTGACCACATGTGTGTGAAACTCAGTATTACATGTATCTGAGAAGACTAATCAGCAGGTATGGCTAATGTGTCTTACAGCCAAGGAGTGTGGTGGTGTGCTGACCGATCAGCAGAGGATCATTCAGTCTCCTGGCTTCCCTGAGGAGTATCAGGATGAACAGATCTGCTACTGGCACATCCGTGTGCGCCTGGGTCAGAGGATCCGCCTGCACTTCCTGGAGTTTGATGTGGAGGAAGACACAGCGTGTCTTGCAGATTACCTGGACGTCTACGACAGCTACGATGATGTCTCAGGGTTTGCTGGCAGGTGAGAATCACTGAAGGAAAATGTAGTATCCATACATGGAGCTCCCAAAACCTTATTGGACTGAAACAGGGTCTTCATCAAGCAATTGGCCAATATGTTGAAGGGCAAAGTGTATATAGGCATGAGATTGAGTACATCATGCTGGCGACATAGCCAATGGATCAGAAAAGAAATTATAAATAAACAATATAAACATACACAATAAGACAGTCAAGACATGTTGGGACTACCTACCAATCTAAGTCAGTGCACTAAATGGTAATGGTTTATTTATAATTTCCTAACCAGGTTTTTTGTGAAGACCTATGTAAATTGGTACTAATTATGGGGAAAATATGGATGTCTTTGAGAGAAAAGCTCAATTTAATATTGACAAAACAATCTCAATTCAATGTTCACTTACTCACTTGTTCTGGAGCTTTCATCACACAGTCATCATGTTGTCATGGAACTGTAGATGTTAAAACTTTCTGAGCCCTTTTACGACATAAAAAGGTTAAAAGTCGAGAACAACAGCTTTATTTTGCCCTTGAGTTGAGACTGTTTTGTTAACTGCTGTTTCCAAGGGAAAGAGTGGACTGTCAAGCAAATTTATTTAATATATTTGTTCATAAATTAATTTATTATTGTAAACATTATCTGTTAATCTGTTGGATTATACACTTGCCTGTTGAAAACTTCACATTTTCATTTCACATATTTCACGTCTTCAGCTGACTAAAAGACTCGATGTTAATGCAGTGAACTGGATGATGATTATAATTGTACCTATTGAACACTGTTGCTAGTTTTCAAACAACTAAATCTTTCATCAGTACATTAGACTGCCGGTAACCAATGCAACAATACACAAAAGTGCAACGTGAATATCACTTTCTAATCTGTTTACAGGTTCTGTGGCGATTATTTACCTGACGATATCATCAGTACAGGTGAGTCCTCCTCATATTTTCATAGAAGAAACGCAGGATATTTCTATGCTATCCCTATGAGGAACCCAATTACATTTTTTTCTTTAATGTTTTGTTTTACAGGAAACGTGATGACACTAAAGTTCCTGTCTGATGCTTCAGTTACAGCTGGGGGCTTCCAGTTGCAATATACTGCCTTCAATGCATCTCTGTATTCACACAATTACACTAACTATTATCACTGACCAATGGTTTTATACACTGATGTAAAATGTAGTAGTATCAGTAATTCTTGAGTCTTTATAGTTGATTAAAGAAATAATTATGTTGAATAAAAAAGGTCATTGAATTTTGCTGCAGTTTCTGACATTGTTTTTCTTCTCTCGTCTTATTTCTTCCTCTTATCTTGTAGAGAAAAAAAAAAACAATCTTGACTTTGTATTCATCCGTCCAAGTCTTACTCTATAGATTTTTTTTCAATTCAATTCAAAAATACTTTTTTCGCCCTCAAGGGGCAATTTGAGGCAAACAATTACACACATTTAAAAAACCTAAAAAAAACCCAAATATGACAATGTCAGAATGAGTTTAAACACACAGGGATTAATGGCAGTGGCCGGTCTACAGCTGGCCCACAATATCCAACACCAGAAAGGCACAAAAGAGTCAAAAGTGTGAGTGCATGAATTTATCAGTCTGTACACGAGGTAGCTGACCATTTCTTGTACTGTGGCTGTTCACAAGTCTAATGGCTCAGGTTCTGGTCTGGTTTCCAGTTATGTTATTTATAGACTTTCACACTGTCAAGTCTTTTCATAGCATAACAACCATGACTATGGCATTTTGTGAACAGGTATTTGGGTTAACACTGTTTCTTCTCTGTTTTTAATACCTCATCTGTGCGTCTGTTATGATCCACCACTGTCTTTTAAATACATACTTAAACTTTGTATTTATAAAGACAATACTGTACGACATTAAGTTCCAGCAGACCTAATTGGAGCTTTTGATTCATAACTCACACTGCACTGTGACTTTTGTTCTTTATTATTTTAACTGTATTTAAATGTGACTTTTTTATAATGCATTGTGTTTCTTTTACATTTTGTGTTAATGCCTGTTATGTTTCTGTAAAGCACTTTGAATTGCCTTGTTGTTGAAATGTGCTATTCAAATAAACTTGACTTACCTAATTAAAGGGATTCTGAGAGGAAAATGTCATCTATATACTGCATTTTGTTCTTTAAAGGTATTTTTGCATGTTCATCTACCTTAGTGTACTATAATTGCCAGACAGGCACAAAATTTTGTTAGACTTTGCACATCATTAGTTTTCTTTTTCTTGTGTACAGTTTGTCTTTGTTGTTCTAGTTCATAATAGAAGTCAAAGACTCAAAGGAGAAATCACTTTGCACTCTGCTGCATTTTGACACGTAGTGATGGAGAGGTGATAATGCAATTTCTTCTGTAAATCCATGAGGACTGACCTTTAATGCTATCCATGAATGAGTCACATCAGTCCTTTGTAGATCACTAAAATATCATTAAAATCTGTTTAATAGATAGATAGACTTTATATCCCCTTATTGTTAAACCAAAAGAAGAAAAAGAAGAAGAAGCCGGTCGTTTACCTTATAAGGTGAAATGGGTGGTCCTGAGTGTGACGTATGCGGGGTCAAAGGTAATTTTGTACGTCAGCGTGGTGGTTTGGCGCCAGCAATTTCGCGGGGCAACAGCACAAGGCGCAGCAGAAGAAGCGAGATAAAATATAAAATATACCACGCTGGAGTGCAGACTAACACGCTTCACACACTGAGGCAGACAGCTGGAGCTCTTTGTTGGCGTTGATGGTGAGCGGTGGAGGCTGCGTGTGTGTCAAACGTGCAAGTGTAAATATCTGTTTGTTAGCTTTGTTTTTTTGCTTGTCGTAGAATATAAATAAGCACCTTTCCGCAGACAGGTGAGGCAAAGTCCCCGTGGTGTGAGCTCAGCAAGTGTTGTCCACCTGTGTGCATCAAACTTTGCCAGCTACAGACTCGACATGCAGCCTGCTAGCGCTGCTAACCTGTTAGAGCTAGTTAACATTAGCAGGCTAATGTTGTTCCCCTGTATGCTTCAGCATGTGTACAGGGGGTTTTACGTTTCCCTAAATAATGCTAGAGGACAGCTGTTGCAGTGTGACGAAGCTGTTAATTACAGCAGGACACTGACTGACTTGTTTTGGTTCCTCTGAGTGTCCGAGAGGAAGTTGCTACATGGCCTTGGGTAGCATTCAGCAGCACACACACACACTCATTAACTTAGACAAGTTTCACTCAAGAGACTCTGTTTTCATTGGCAGCTAATGTCCACACACATCTGCAGAGTTTAACCTTTGTCTTCATCTGCTCCATGTTCACAGCTCTGGATATAGTGGAGGGTGAACACAGCTCGACTTAAATCAGAGAGGTATGTCCACTAATTTATTTTCTACCCCATTGCTTTTCAAAGTGGGATCTGGGGACCCCCAGGCCTCCTCAGGGGGGTTCCCAGCAAAAGGGGAATAATTTATTTCCACTATAATTCCATCCATAATTATCACAACACATTATCACTATTTTGGTCATGGGTCTCATACACTTTATGTAATAAAACATCTAAAAGCAAAAGTCTTTGATGGGGGAACTTGGGACAAAATTTTATCAAATGGGGGTCTATGGTTTAATTTGTTTCAGGTTAGGGGTTCTTTATGTGAAAAAGTTTTGAGAACCACTGTTCTACCCTGCCGTATTTCTGTTCAGTATGACGGTTCTTTGAAGTTTATGTCTTGCACCTCACTAAAAGACACACAGGATGTAAAAAATTGTAAAGCAAGAGAAGATAAAATTGAATGATAGTTACAGCGCAGTGGACCCAGACTGGTTTAATTTTAAAAAGAGGTGGAGCAGACCTCAAGTTTTCTGGGAGTTTGTTCCAGATGTGTGGAGCATGAAAACTGAAAACTGCTTCTTTTGACCCTGAGGTCAGCGAGCATACCTGTCCCAGATCTGGAGGTCTGGACGGTTCATGTAATTATCTTTAATGTGGATGTTAAAATTTAGGTTTGAGTCCAAGATTTCTGGCTTGGTTTGAACTATTAGTAATTGAAGTGGAACATCCGTCTTTGTTGTTTGTTCTGCTTTTGCAACAACAATGATTTCCGTTTTTAACTGGAGCCATGGTATAGTGCAGTATAGTCTATGCAGCAAATTCTCAAATTTGAGAAGTTGAGACCAGAGAGATTTTTGCTTGATAAATGACTCAAACAACAAATAGATTCAAAACAGTTAGCCAATTAATTCTCTGTCAACCAATTAGTTGGTTAATTGTGTATTGTTTGACAATAACGAGGTCCAGGTTCCTCTTTCTCTTTTAGCAGACACTTTTGTCCAAAACAATTTACATTTTTACAATCAAATCAAGGGCGATTTGCGATTTTGTTGTCTTGCTCAAGGACACTGCTACATGTGGTCAGCTGTAGCCAGGGATCAACCCACCAGCTCCTATCTACACTCCCCCAGTCCTTTGTTTCCCAACGTAGCTAATCGCTGTTTTCCTGACTCCCTCCTGCTTACTCTGCTTCTCTTTTTAAGGCCTTGCGGAGGTGAGTAATAATGATGGCGACGGCAGGGCCTCCCAGCAACTCCAGCTTCCTCCCTCTGCTGGAGTCTCTGGAGGACAGTGCTGCTGGACAGTCCGAGCAGACAGACGCCTACCTCACCATCGCCAAGTAGGTCACTAGTGCTTGGTCCTTCACCATCCTCTTGATATATTGCAAGAGTTGTTATTGTTGGTATTGTGTTACAACTAAAAGTGAGTGAGGGGAAATGATTTCTTATCTGCAGCCGGCTCAGCGGAGAGGAGGGCCGTCAGTTTCTCCCTGCAGTTGAAAAGCACTTTTCTCGTTTGGGTAAAGCCATCTTGGTGAGTCTCTTGTATGTCATTAATGCATATAGAACTATTAAGTCCTGTTTTTATATTGAAGTATTATACCTAATCTGGTTTTTGTCTCATGTCGTTTCCAGGCTCACATAACCAGTCCCAACGCCGAGCTGAGCCAAGCTGCCTTGCAAGCTTTAGGGTTTTGTGTGTATCATTCTCACGTCGTCTCTGGAGTGCCTGGTACACAACTTTCCTTCAGAGTTAAAAGTGTTGGGATTACATGATATGGTTATGAAATCGCTGCTGAGAGTGTTCTGTCTTCTGTTTGTTTTCCAGAAACCTTTGCAGCAGAAATACTATCAGCACTTTGCTCCTTGGTGGTGAAATCGACAGATAAAAATACATGTACCAGAGCATTATGGGTCATCTCAAAACAGAGTTTTCCTCCAGATGTGGTCGCCAAAAAAGTAAGTATTGGTATCAGTAAAGGTTTAGGTCTGGAGTAATATAATGTAGTTTCAGGGGTGTCAGGCCGTTGTTGTATTGATCAATGTTTCCTCTGCTTAGGTGCCGTGTATACTGGACACCCTGGAGAGTGTGTGGAGCAGAGAGGACATCCAGTCTGTTGTAATGGAGCATGAGGCCTTGAATGTTGTCATCAGGTAAAAGTTGGTCATGCTAGTTCGTTATTTGATGGGAATATTGGTAATTGCAAACAGGACACGAAACACACGGATCTGTTGTACAATGGTTAAGACTTTGCTGGGGTTTGTTAGATAGAAGGAATGAATGTGCTTATGTGTCTCCGTTGTTTTTGGTGGTTGGAAAAATGCGCAAAATAGTACAAATCTGACACACAGCGTTCATTTTCCATATTAAAGGATCTTTCTGCAACTTTCTTTGACCAGGTACAAGACAGGAATTTTTTCAATTTGAAAAATCATCATTAGATTTAATTAGACCCTTTTACTCCTGTATTTACAGCCATGACTGACATAAACAAGCTTTTAGTTGTTGTCTAGTATTTGTCTGTGCACAACAAAATCTGTAAATGAGTTTTAGAGTGATGGAAGGTTCCAGACCTGAGCTTTGAATTTTAATCGTCAAGCTTTAGGGTTTAAATTTGAAACACTGATTAGGCCTCTAAAAAAGTTTCATCAGTCATAATTAGCAGTATTTAACTTCTGTAGCGTCTTTTTTTTAGCTGATTGCAGAGGAACTAGGGCTTCCTTATTGCTTTGTATAGATTGCATCATATCTACTGCACATGAGTACATTGTGACGTCAATGCTGAATAAACATGTCATTTACCACTGTATATTGACTTCAAGAGTTGGTTCATATTTTTCCTGGTCTTTACAGGATGCTGGAGCATGTGCCGAACCAGATGGGCAGTGGAGCGGTGCGGTGGGCGAAGCTGGTCATCCCGCTAGTGGTGCACTCCGCCTCCAAGGTTCGTCTACGAGCCGCAGCAGCCATGGAGATGGGCATGCCTCTGCTCCTGGAAAAACAGACGGAGGTGGCTGCTGTCATTGAACCAATAATGTCCCCGGTGAGTAACCCTGTGTGTTTCTTAGTAACAAGGCTTCAGTAGTTCAGTTTTTGATTTTGTTTTGTACTGTAAAAAAAAACCTCTGCTGACATGCCTCTATGTTTGTCTTCACAGAAACTGATTCCAGAGCTGCAAAAGCTTTTCATGTCCAAGAATGAAACAAACGTCCTGAAGCTCTGGCCCTTATTTGTGAAACTTCTAGGGAAGGTAAAGCATATCTGCCCTCATGTTCTGTCTCTACAGTACAAATCCATGAATGTGTGACTGAACGTGGCCCCTTTTCTCCACAAATCAATATTGTCCATAAAGGAAGAGGAATTTTGTTTAGAGGCAGATTAGACATACTACAAACTTAAAGCGCATCAGAAACATTCTTGGCTTAGATTTAGTTCTGCTACTAATTTTAATGTAGACACACTTTAGACCAAGAAAAATAACTGGACTGGACTGTCTAGACTCATTGTTCAACGTTATGGGGCAATGAAAACTTGGTCTGCAATGTGCTCTCTGCAAGGTTTCCCAAGGTTTAGGACAAATACTTAGTCCATTCAAAATGCAAAGCAGTTCACTTAACAGAGGTCTAAGATCTGTCCTTTTAGAAGAAGTGAAATTCTGAAAGGTCTGAAGGTGCAAGTGGCATTAGTTTGAGCTGGTCACATTGGACAGCATGAAAGCTGGAGTTTTATTAAGCCTTTATGAAACAAATTATTATATTAATTATACTTATATTAAACTTGTTGTGTTTTGTACACAGCTGCTCCACAAAGGAGGTCCTTTCATCAACTCGCTGCTGCATCTGGAGGAGCTGGGTTTCCGCAGCTCCTCTCCCACCATCAAGAAAATTGCCTTCCTTGCCTGGAAGAGCCTGATAGACAACTTTGCCCTCAATCCAGGTGAGCCGCTGATCCAAGTTGAACTCTTAGATTTAGTTCCTCACAGTCATCACGGCAGAGTTTTAATTTTTTTACGTGTCACTCCTGAAGATATCCTGTGCAGCGCCAAACGCATGAAGCTCCTGATGCAGCCCCTCATATCCATCAACGTGAGGACGGAGCCCCTGCTGCTCACCAAGGTGGAGGTCTGGTGGTACCTGGTTGTCCAGCTCGGGCCCAACCTGTCAACCAACTTTGATCAGGTTCGACACGCTCCTCCTTCCCTCACTCGCCTGTCCCAACTAGCTTGCATGAGAAAAAACAACACCTAGATTGCTGTATATCAGTGGTCGCATCTCTTCATTGTCTCTTTATTATCTTATGGGCTGAAGGTGATGGTGCTTTTACTGTCATGACTTCATGGCTTGATCATTTTCAAAACGTTTTGTCCCCTTAATGCTTGGAAGAGCATTTTTTAACTTAAATGGTTTTGTGAAATGCTGCATGTTTGGATGTGAACTCTAAATACACTGATGTAGCCGTGCATGTTCAACGCTGACTCAAATCAATTTTAAAAAGGTCTAAGTTATCTATGCAAGGATGCACAGTAGTAACCATTAGAATGTCTTTTTTTTCTCACATGTTGCCATGTACAGACAAATTCTTCAGTTTTTTTACTGTTATGCAAATCAAGACATTTGTTTATATTTAGTTGTACTTATTTAATGTAAAGTCAGAGAGCAGCTCAAAGAAAGTAAGTCAGTGGCATCTGAATAGTGACCATAAATGTAAAACAAGCATTTAAATCTATGTGATGTGTTTTATAGCTCAGTGGTTATTTGTATAAATCCTGTTTGCACACAAGTGGGCGAGTGTGCAGAGAGGACTGTTTGTTACTTTTGAAATTCTGTGTAATTTTACTGTTGAGCAGTCAGGAAAGTTCTGTCAGTGGTGACAAAGAAGGAATAACCTGTGACAGTAGTCTGTAGGGGTAGAGGAGAAATCGATTCTTAGATGCATCGCAGTGTGGATGTTGATGATTCTGCATTGATTTGCAAATGTCAAATTGATTTTCTAAATGTTAGTTATAACGTGACGTTGACGGAATGAAAAAGGTGGAACTCAGCTGTGAGGGCAGTGTAGCACCTGGACAGTCTACATCACGCACACGCTAGAGTTATCTTCACAAAACGCAGCGGTTGCAAGCATGTTTTGATTTAATGATTAAATAATTACCTGCAAACGTGAATTATATTATGAACTTTCTCCACCGACACTCGGAGACTAATGTTAATTGAGCGTAGCAGCCACTCAGTGTCTTGGACAGTGATGTCTTTCCCCGGAGCTAACGGTGCAGCAGAGAGGCTGCTCTGCACTGCTGGAGACATGACGTTAATAACAATAAAGTGGAGCACTCCTCCTCCTCCTCCCCCTCATTTTGTTATCATACAGGCAGGAGACTGTAAGATGCTTTCAAAATTGATTAATTAATGCAGTTAACTTTTTAAAATAAAAAGGCTGCGGAACATTTATTTTATCTGCCAGTTATGTTTCATATTGTATTTCAGTGGAATAAGGACAGCAGGGATGGTTTGACACACAGTATCCTGGAGCAAGAGACTGAAAATTGTCCCTCCTTTTCTGTTCATTCAATCCAGAATCAAGTCTGAATGTAATCAGACACCAAAGAATCAGAATTAAATCAAATCATGAGATTCTGAAAGATTCCCGCCTCTGGTAGTCTCATATGACTGGCTCAAACAGGTTGAAGACATACAGCCAGTATGAAGAGGTTATTGGATCTTATTTAGTAAATGTAGATGAATGCTGTCCCAAAACAAACTATTTCCAATTGTTAAATTACTATAACTTTCATAACATAAGGTTTTTTTTTTTTTTTTTTTTTTTAAATATATCTGTATTGTGTTTAACCTAATTATAATATATGAAAAGCCTGTTCATGATATGAGGTGTAGAGTTTAGACATGATGCACTAACTTGATGTACTGCAGGGTAAAACATTGTGGTGTAAGTGAACAGTATTTGTGTGTCTGCAGGTCTCTGTACCTCTGCTCCAGTGCACCATTGGATCACCCTCCTCTTCTGTTACTCAAAACGGTGCTACAACACCTGGCACACCCAAGGCTGGTACGTTTCTGTACATCCACTTTGACATATCAGTCCCCTGTATGATGTACTAGACCAGGTAACACAGACTGGCAGTGGTGATAATGTATTTTGTATTATTCTCCAGCTGTTGCAGGCACCCCAGGCTTCAACAGCCCGGCCAACACGACTCGAATGAGCCTGAACTCCAGCATCCAGCTCCCCTCCACTTTCCCCTCCATCCAGCTGCTGGGTCTGGAGATGTTGCTCCATTATTTTCTGGGACCAGATGTCGTTACCATGGCAGCAAAGCACAAACTCATCCTGAGTCTTGGTGAGAGTCAGAGCCACACGTTACCCTGTCGTCCATAACGCTGCAATTCATACCGTACATTTACGTTGACCTGCTCTGTCACTTCTGTTTGTATTTGTTCTTCTGTACTTCATCCTTCAACTGAAGCTGCAAAGACAATCACACTAGGTTGTATTTAGGTTTGGCATCTTAATGGACTCACACAGACTAAGTTGACAAAATGCACCACCCCAGTGTGACGGGCTAAACATCCAGCAGGTTATAAATGCTGTGCAGATGTGGCTTATGGTCAGTGTGGTCGTGCATTTTCAAAGTTTCCCTCAAAACGGACAACTGAGACAGCAAGGATGGAAATAACCTGGCCACAAAAACAGTGTTTCCTCTGTCTGTCTAACACTACTCATGAATAGCCAGTTAGTGGCTGCATTTATGTTTAGCACTTTTATCCAAACATTCCCAAATGGTGAGGAAATGTTCTCAATAGCCTGTTTCAGTCCTCTGAATTGCTGTCCACTTTTTTTTTTTTTTTTTTCCAGTAATTCAAATACGTCTCGTGTTGTGCTAATTGACGGCTGCTTCCCTAGAATGAAAAACAGTCGAGCCAATGAGAGCTTTGTAAGCTTAAGAACGGTGTCATTATCTTTTTGTCAGAGGCTGAAAAAAGTGACAGAAAAAATGGTGACAAGCATGGATGAGGCAGCTTTATAGTTGCATAGATTGATAGCTGACTTAAATAGCAGCTCTTAAATCGTTGCTTTTATTCAAGCACTACCACGGCCTCTGTGTCTAGAACACAATGTCAAACTGAATGATGAAGTAAAAACAAAATGGTAATTCAGTCTCATGATCAGGTCAGGCTCTTATTCATCAGCAGTTCAGCCTTTGTGTTACATAGCGTATCTTAAGTGGATAAATAAATAGTACAATTTAACATGTTTCCCACAATCCTCTTTTCTTTCCAGAGCCCTTGAACCACCCATTCCTCAATGCTGCCTCCTCCTTCACTAAACATGCTGCTGTGCTCATCTCAAACATCAGAGATGGCATCACTAGCATCGGCAAAGACGCCCCAGGTAAACCTGACAGCTTCACTTCATCGTGTAGTTTATAAAAGGTTGAATTGAATCCTCTCTCCATCTTCTCCCGTCAGCATCCGACTGATTGTTAGCGATTGTTACCAAAGTAGAATTAAGCCAGTTTTTTAAACTGGATAAACTGTAGGAGGCCATGTGTCTGTAAAGGCTCAGGGCCCATAAATATGGAAACTGTTCTGTTTATTGACAGAAATTTACTGATTTTTCTGCCTCAACCTGCTCTCATGCACACAAGGTGTAGTCATGGTTTCCTCTCTTCTACCTTCCTTCAGATTCCCTTCTGGCTCTCTTATGGACCAATCTCGTTCGTTTTGTCAACTTAACTATTGAGTCTGGTAAGTACTGAGGTGTTCAGTCATTCTGTATGGTGTAGGAGATTTGGAGAAAATTAATCTCAAACCAGGCTCATGTGTTCCATCTTTGCAACAAATGCTAATTTACAAACAGTTGTCTGTACTCTGCTGTCCAATCCAGCTGCTTAACTGCACTGTTATGATAAGAAAAGCTGTGGATGTCTTTGTACGCATCTAGTCAGAGCTCCGACAGGAGTTGTAGAATCAGGCTCTTCATTAACGTCTGCAGTATGTTTTTAAGAATATCTGTTTATTTGAAAACTTTCAAAAGGCAGCTTTATCAGAGAAAGCTGCTCCCTTTTTACTAATTAGATTTGTCTGCATTTTATACTTTTGTTGAGCAGTAAACACAACATAGCTTCCTGTTTGAGTGTTTTTAGTGATTTATAAACATGCTGTGAGAATGAAATGTAGTCTTTGACAAGTAGCCAGCTCCTTTTTTTTAAAAAAAGTTGATGAGATTTGCAGAATATTTGTTCATTTATTAGCGTGCCTTGTGGCTTTTCTTGCCCCAATAATGAATGTTTTGTTGCAGAACTGATGAGATGAATCATGATAACTTGCCAGTAATTTCCAGATATGAAATGAACACTTAAGTGGTCTGCTTTATGCCAACATCTTTATAAACTGCTCTTTCAAATGTGATTGTGGCTGCTGCTCAGCAGGGTGGGCTCTTAAAGTTGTGGGTCCCACCCAGTAGCTCCACATAGAGCACTCTGATTGGGTCTGGACTCTGTCAGTCGGGAGGAGGACTAGCGAGACCTCGTCCTCGTCTCCTGCCGGCCCACTCTCACTGTCATCAGTTTAAGTCAGAGCGTTCAGAAACTTTCGGTCTGGATTGCTGTGAAGAGAAAAAAAACACTGAGGGGTGTGTCCCCAATGATGACTCTCTTCTTCTTTATCAGACACATTTCCAGCTCTCAAAGTCTTAAACAAATTTTCTCTCCACCAACTCTCTTAAGTTTTAGCCTCTGTAAGAATGTGTTTGCTTTTGGCATTCTGCTGATGGGGTTTTGAAAGTCATTTGTGTTGACATCCCCGGCTGTCAGTAGGCAGTAAGAAGGATCGTCAGGGCTGTGAAGTACTGACGCTGATGCTTCAGGCTCTGCAGAGCATCGTCACCTCAGAAGCTCTGCCTGCAGACAAAGTCCTGGTAAGACAGTTTAAACATCTGCACAGTTCAATGCTACTAATTTTGTTCATTCATTTGTTGCTCCACATATGATTTTTATATACATTTGATGTTTATTATTGTCATTTTGTGTGTGAAAAACAAAAACTTTGTACAAACAAAAAATAGATGGTTGGGATCTTCAAAAATATTGTGTGTATGTGTAATGATAAAACTTTAGTGCAAGTATTTTATGGTATTAGTAACAGCTAGTGTTAAACTTTGCAGGTCTGTAATTTATTCTTGTAGTTGGAACCACTTCACAACATGCCTCTCAGAAGTACTTTTCTTTCTTTATACTCAATTTTAAATACCAGCATTTAAAAAATGATTGGGTTACATTTCCTATCACAGCAACTCCTCTCAGCCTCTCTCAGCTGACTGTGATTGAAGTTTATTATATATTTCAACAGTTAGAAGGTTTTGTAGATGAAACTGCTTAAACACAGATGTCTGTTTGTACTTCAGGTTCTGTTTGAAGCCACAGTGAAAGGCATTCCCCACAGAGTCCTCGGCTCTGCCTCCTACCAAGTGGGCAAGATGGATGTACTAAACGTGAGTGCCTCTGGATCTACAGTTCACATCACATATTTGTTAAACAGCTTTCGCGCAAATGCTCTCAAAGATGATTAAAACCTTTGTTTTCCTTTTTCCCAGGGAACACCGGCTCTGTTCCTCATTCTTCTCCTCTACAAAAGCAGCATGCTCTCAGCATATATAGAGGATGAGAGGTGGGACTGATTATTTATTCACTAAAATTGTCAGTTGTTCACATGTGTAGTTTTGTTCTCTCAGTCCAGACCAAAGCAAAAAAAAAATCCACAGTTGCCTTTTAGTTTTAGTCTGTAAAGGTTATTCACTGACTTATTACAAGTCAGTGACTATGTTTGAGTGGGTTTGATGCACCAAGAACACTCAGCAGTGTAGTAGCCTAAACATCATGGGACAGCCTCGGTACTGGATGTGCTGAACCCTGAAAGTGAAACTCTCTGCATGTAAACGGGAATATTAGTGGAATTTTCATTATCATTAGCAATGTAAACAGCTTAGTAGGAATATTGTCTTTCGGAATAAGGGCAAAATCTGAATATTTTGTGCATGTAATGAAGAGTTGTGAACATGATGCTTTGGTTACCATGTCAGAGAAAAGTCCTTTTCAACAGCCCACTAATGTGGCATTCACAGTTTGATATATACTTGATCAATTTTTCACTAAATTGCAAGACTAGAGCCTTATTGTTGCTTGCAGCAGATTTTTGTCATAATTATGATAGATTTTAGCCCAGTAGGTACCACATTTCAATCACATTTATTTTTGACAATAACTGTGATGTTAAATATAACACTTGTACTATTACACTAAATGAACTGAGTAGAGTAATAATTTTTTTTCCTCCTCACATCTCAGCCCTAAAAAATAATAACCAACCTAATACATCTTTAAGCTATATCAATGCTTGATTTATGAATTTATAACATGCTTTATATCTTAAATTATTCAATAAATGCGTTTTTTGTCTGCAGGTTTTTTCAGTGCCTTCAAACACTGGTGGGCTGTGGCTTGTCGGGTCCCACTTCCCCTCTGGCGTTTGGGGAGGCGGTGCTGGGTGCCATCAGCCACAGCGCTGCGTCTCTGCAGAACAAGGAGCAGCTGTGGAGGATGTGGAGCGTGATGGTCAGCCCGCTCACCGACACCATCACACAGGTACGCAGAGAAGCAACGGCAGTGAAACTTATAGGAGTGGGGTAGCCAAACAGAACCGATGATCAGTGTTGTTGTCATGTAATATCCAGATGACAGAGTTAGTTTCACTGTGTCAATAAGAAGTAGAGGACAAAATCTGATTTTGAAATAAGGTTGGGTAGGGATGCTTATTTAATATCTCAAATTTTAATCTGGATTTTAGTCCGTGCCACCTTGATCTGCAAGTTTATTATCTTGGCTAATTGAACCATTTTTTTAACACACCAGTGTGGGCAACAGAAATCCCGAAAAATAATAACCTTGATAAGATAGCACAAAAAAAAAAAAAAAAAGCAGTGAGCGGAGATGCTCTAGAATCGTTTTTCTGTCTGTAGTAATAGTTTGCAGTTTATTCACATCTATAAAATTCCGCTGTTGGTTTAAAAACTGCATTTGCTGCATCATGTTACAGGAAAAAAACAAAACAATGAACAAGGTTTGAATCCTGTTCAAACCTTCCTGCCGCACCAGATGGACAGTGACACTCTTATCTCCACAGATATTTTACAAAACACAAAAGTAAACCATTAAAAGCTGTGATGCAGGTAATCTGTTAATGCAGAGTCATGATGTTATAAAACAGCTGTATTATCCAAGAATATCTAAACAGTGAATCAGGATTCAGTATCAGCAGACGCTGGAGTGTAACTGACTCACACAGAAACAAAACTTGGTGATGGTGGTGATCTCTTTGGCATTTACATTTGACTGGTAACCTGTGTTTTTACCTGATTTGAAGTAGAAACATTACAATAATTACAATTACATAAGTGATTTTTTTTATGGTAAAAATATTACTGTAGCACATGAAGCAGTTATGATGGCAGCAAAGCACTAAATGAATTTTATCTCACACAGAAATATTCTAAATCTTTGCTTTTTACAGTCTAATGAAGTCAACCAAGGTGACGCCCTGGAGCACAATTTCAGTGCGATGCACTCTGCCCTGTTGTTCCCAGTCACACATCTACTACGTGGTACACCGCTACAGCAGGTCTGTATATCTTAAGCTTAAACTACTTGATCATCATACGTTCAGTTTACACCATAAAGTGGCCCAACCGGTCCAACATCCTGTTTTCAGTTTGTCCGCTGGGAATGGTCTGACTCTGATTTCTTTTTTTCAGGCATCCCAGAAGTCAATGCTGTCGACGTGGTCCAAGCTATACAAGGTGTTTGCCCGCTGCTCAGCGCTGGTGGTCACAGCTGAGGAAAACATCTGCTGCGAGGAGTTCTGTGCAAAGATGGCCGCCGCAATGGACAAAGATGCCCTAATGGTGAGTAGAATTAGCATCATGTTAAAACCACAATAAGTAAGCACCTAAGCAAATATGTAATACAATGTTGGCCATTTCACAAACAGTACTCTATTTAAAAACTGCCAACCTGGAAAAATTCAGCAATTATGTGGGAGAGGATGCGAAAGCATGAAAATATAGCTGCAGGGATTAATAAGCCCAGCTGCTCAGCTGTTTGTCATAACGAGAAAACATGACTTGTAATTTTTACTATGTTTTCACATTTCGCTTTTAAACCTAAAATGATTCACCCACAAGTTTAAGTCACTCTTGTGCCAACACCAGGAATATTGTTCCCACAATTTAGTTCACGTCTGGAAGTTAGGATGTATTTTATGTCTAAATGAATAAATGAGAAATGACAAAATAAAAACCCTGATATTTTAGCATGACTGCAGAAATGTATATTATAAATATTTGTAAAAATCAGTTACACTTAATACACTCAATAGTATTGAAGTTTTGGTTTTATTTGTTTTGAAAAGAACCCTTATTTGATCCCCCAGGTTCCGTCAACATTAAACGCTGTTGCCAGTATCCTCCAAGTCATGGTGGAGTGTGTGGACTTCTCTCCGTACACACCTCTATTTCAGCAAAAACTGAAGTGTAAGGAAACTTGAGCTAACCTTAGCTTAGTGTAATACACACTTTATTGATTTAAATCAAGTCCCCTGTGTGAATTTTTGTTTTCTTTTTTCTTTCCTCCAGCTCCTCACACTCCAGTAATCTGGACAAGAAAGAGAAATAAAGCTCTGGGGAACTTGTCCACCTTCCAGTCCCTGCTGGTACAATGTCTAGATGTGTATTTGAAGGACCCTGAGGCTTCCACTGAGGGCACAGGAGTGGCCCTGGTCTCCATCCTGTCTGCCCTCTTCACAAACCTGGTCCTTGCCAACGCTGTCCAGGAGGTGCTGACTTCTCTGATTCAGCCTCTCACTGTCTTCTACGAACAGGCAGCCAGTGAGTCACCAAAATTCACCTCGCAGATTCTGGCAAAGGTGGGTTCTTTTATCAAATGGGTACAGTCTTTACAAACCCTGGAACTTTAATAAGACAATGATGGCAGTGATAATAGCAATTAGGCCTTGAATGAAACTGATAACTATTTCTTGCCCAATTTTTTTTATTTTTTAAATAACTTGCTTTATTTAAAAAATAATTTGCTTTATTTTCCCTCTGCCTCCTGCAGTTGGAGAAGCTTCTCGGTGAGGTTCTCGGCTGCCTGCAGAGCAGCTCTACTTTGGCCTACAATGATGAACTCTTGGCTCTGCTGTCTCCTCTGCTTTGCGTGGTATTTCCACACAAGAACAAGCAGCTCCGCACGTCAGTCGCCCACTTCTGGAACTCCACCTTCGCCAACTCAGTCAGCCTAACTTATCCAGAGGAGCTCAGGTGAAAATCTTCAGGTCATATTTAATGCTGCATTCACATTTTCACCCAGATGAAAAGGCCACATGTATAAGTATTCATACATGTTTACATTTCTTTTTGACAGAATAAACCATAAATTATATAAGATCTGCATAGTTGAGCTTACAATAATTTATCAATTTTGTAATTTCTCTTTACACAGACCAATACTGAGTCAAGTAAAGCACAAGACTCCAATCATTCTTCCTGGCTTTGAAGTTATCAGTGTTCCTGATGAGCTCAGTGGGCCGTATTCAGTGAGTTGCCCTGAACACCTCTAACGTTTTTTGGTTTTGTGATTTCAACGTAATTCACTGTTCTGTGTTGTCGTTTTTCTTATCTGTGGCTGATCTTGTGTGTGTCTTCAGAACGAGAGTTCCCAGTTGGAGACCAAGCTCAGCGGGATGTCAGTTCCCTCTGTGGGGAAGAGGGACTCGCTGCTGGGAAAGGCTGCTGAGCTGAAGGACAGGAGGTCCACGAAGACCTTAAAGCCGGTTTCTGTAAGTCTAAACCTAAGTCTAATCTAAATTTTAATGTCTTGACAGCATCAGACAAATTGAGGCATTTGAACACTACAAGAATGGTAATGAAAATATCAAATGTTTGAACATGACTGGCACAATCCTACACACAAGTGATAACATGAATGTTTTGTCTGCGCTCCATTTTCAAGAAAAATAACAGATGTGTTTAATAGGAAACTGAGAGAAAGCATTTAAAAATTAAAAAAAAACGTTATCTAAAGATATTCCAAGTCAATCTTAAGGTTTGGTATCTGCTAAAATAAAGCAGATCAAATGTTGATCCTTTCTTTACTGTACTTCACTGTTCAGCCTGGCAGTGTTGCAGCGCTGCTCTCCTTTACAGCAGCCTACAGTGCAACATGTCACTTATATGCAAATGGTCTGAGTGACTCTGAATTCTGACTTTCTGGTTGGCAAAATACACAGGTTCGCTAAACTCCAACTCTTAACCCTCTTTCTTATTGTCAAAGAGTAGCGGTGCATTGGAGTAAGAGCCTAAAAATAGTGCCCCCCTTTCCATTTATTCAATCGAGAATCAATTTTGAGTAGATTCTGAATCGAATGAGATGCCCAAAGATTTCCACCCTTAGTGTCTGTAATCAGCCAACTGGTCATTTGTGAGGGAAGAACCTTCATCTGTAACACTGCTGTTCAATTGTGAGTGATCTTGGTGTTTCTATTTCCAACAACGCCCAAAGGATGATATGTCTTCTCTCCAGAAGATTGTGTCACGTCAATTTCAAGAGTCACTTTCTCCCATTTGAACTTTTTCATTCATATCATACGAATAATTTAAGATCAGCTCAATAGTTCTGAACCAGGACCTTCATATTTTGATTAAATAGCTTGTGAAAAATTTGTGCCAAAGTCAGGAGGCTGCACCTATTGTTGTTTCAGTGTGTCAGGTACATATTTAATCAGCATTGCTTGGTAACAGCAGATACCCAATATTAAAGGATTGGATAAGGGCCAAATTAACTTTACCATCACATTCATTTGGTGTTTTTGTCCAAAGCAGCATACAATAAAGGCATTTAACCTCCATTGGAAAAGAGCTAGATGTCATAAAAATCCACAAGTGTATCCCTCCCAAACAAACGACTGAGTGTTTTTGTTCCACCATTACACAACTTTTTTTTTTGTTTTTCATTTTCTTTTCCTCAGCAGACAAAGCTGGACTTTGGCTCTCCCAAGCCTCCCCGCAGAGAAGTTTTGGAGGAAGAGGCCTCTATTGACTTTGTCTTCATTCCTCCTGAGACAAAGGAGAGAGTTTTGACAGAGCACCAGAAGGAGATGAAGAGGACTAAAAGGTCAGATTTGTCCCTTTTGGCTGTTTGTCTATCAGCAGTGTGTTTTTACATTTGAAGTGTCTGAGTGGTTGGTCTTTTGTATAGCTCTTTTTTTTTTTTTTTTTTTTTTTTTTTTTTAGGGTTGACATCCCTGCTATGTACAACAACCTTGATGCTTCTCTGGATACCACGGTATTCAGCCAGTATACACAGAGCCAAGAAGATTCAATGTAAGTTCAAAGCATCTGCTACCAAAATCAAAATAAATCCCCACTCTCCCATAAAGCAGTATTCATAGACGAAACCATTTTTCCCACAGGGGCAAACTGCCAACTGAACAAGATGACATGGTTGCCAAGGAGGCTCCAGGCAAGGTAATGAAACACACACACTAACATAAGGGAAAAAATTAGCACTGGCAGGAAAGACTCCTCTGGGGGCCTGTTTTGTCCTGTTTTTTCTAATACTGCCAGAACAATATGAATAAAAAAAGCTCCTTGCACATTTCTTGCAGCACTTTACAGCAAACATGCCCCATATGGCATTGTCTCCAGGTCAAAAAGCGTTACTACAGAAATCTGAAGCATTAATTGAGGCAGTGATAGATAGTGATGTCTCATAACAATATATCACAGTATGACACTATCAAAATCCAGTAAAAGAAAGAAGAAAGATGGCAAAATACTTTTTAAAAGAGCAGAAATCAAATCAACAATCTATTGATTTTCCATTGCTTATTGGAGTACTGGTTTAGGTTGCATTAGAGTAAGCATGATGGCCCAAACATTTTTCTCCCCATCCACACCCTCCAGCTTTTCCTGGGGCATTTTGAGCTGTTCCCAGGCCAGATATGTAATTTCTCCAATATGTTCTGGATCTGCTCCAGGCTCTCTTCCAGTTGAAAATCCCACAAGGCGTCCAGAAGGTATCGTCATCAGATGGGGGGAGAAAATTACGCAATTTCCTGTAATCAGTTTCAGTAGCTCCCATTTATTCTTACAATACATGGAAAAACAATAAATTATCAAGCATAACATGCTTTTATGATGCTCCCGTAGAGGCATTTAAATGAATCCCAAAGCAAAACGAAAAATTAAATCTTTATGGTCTCTCAAGCATTTTTATTGGGCTTCATGGTTTATCATCACTGACATGATGGTACCTATTTAATAAAAAGATATCAAGGTCGAGACGGAGTGAAACAGTTCAGACTGCAAATGTCTACAGCAAACGAAACATCTATGCCTTATTATTACTTAACAGACTGTGGTGCTAGTGTATTGATATCTCAAGAGACCATATCATAATATATTGCTTTATTATTTTTCTCACCCTGAAATATTATTTAAATTGTATTTTAACACCAGTCACCATTGATAAAGTAATCTACTTTTTTTTTTTAATGATTGACAAGGTTTGGGGTGCTGAAACATTTACATTAGTACACGCCCATGAGGATTTCAGTGGCATTTGAGACTAGTAACTGGTCAGAGAAAATAGAAATCATGTTTTCATCATCACTATAACTGAAAAGGGCAAACAGAGATGCTCTAACTAATTCAGTCACTTGCATTTGGTTTCTTTTAGGTTTCTCAGGAAGCTGTGGCAAATGAGGAAGAAGCAGAAGTTCAAACAAGAGAGACTCAAGACTATGTGAGCCCCATGGCAGTGGAGAATGAGACAGAAAACCACAAGCAGGAGGAGATGATACCCCAATCAGCAGATGTTTCCATGGAGGACACCAAGAGTGATGTAGGAACAGAAGACATGGACACAAATGCTAAAGAAGGCACCAGTCCCAACATCTCTGGCTCTTCAGATTTGGTCTCAGGAACTCCTCAGAAACCCTGCAGCCGCCGCCAGTCCTTTATTACTTTGGAGAAGTACGCTGAGGGAAAGCCTGCCAGTCCCAACACTGCATCCACATTCACAGGTCCCCTCATAAAGACCTCCAATAGCCAAGAACACAGTGACAGCACCAAGACATCCTCCCCTCAGGCTTCCCAGACAGCAACTGGCCCAAAGTCTCAGGACTGCCACTCTTCACAGACAGGACAAATGAACTCGCAGTGTCCTGTGAACAATATCCAAGAGTCCCCTCGAAGGCCCAGAGTAGATTCTGGGAAGAAAAGTGAGCCTGTAAGGCTGATTGAGAGACTGCCAAGTGATCCAACAGAGGATGAAGATGTTATCCCAGACACCCAGACTGAAGCAGAGGTCAAGGAGAGTACAGAAAAGGCTTCCACATTAGAGGAAATGAAACCCTCAAGCCAGGAAGGTGAATCTTTACAGAGTCTGGATGATTCTCAATCCTCTGAGACCCAGACTTCTCCAGGTGAACCCAGACGGTCAGGACGCTACAGAGTCAGACCTCTGCTGCCTGGAGAGGATCCAGAGGAACGAGAGGAGAAATACATTCATCTCAAAAGGAGACGTTCTGGAGAGGAAAATAAAGGGTCAAGCACACTACAAGGCAGACCAAACACGAGAAGTAAGCAGGCTGCCGAGGAGGAGAATAGCAGAATACGAACAAGGGCTCAGAGGGACATGAGCAAGTCAAGTCAAACTAACTCTCAAGGTAGATCACACAGGAAGATAAGACTGTACAGCAATTCAGAGGAGTTCCTTGCTAAACCTGAACACAAAAGGAGAAGCGCCAGAGATCAAGAGTCCAGCCAAACTGACATACAGTCAGACACACAATCTGATTATGAAAGCCAGTCACAGGGAAGGCACAATCGTCTGCGCAAATCATTGGAGAAAAAGGATTTACCTGAGAAAGAGTCTAGCCAAACTGACATACAGTCAGACACACAATCTGATTATGAAAGCCAGTCACAGGGAAGGCACAGTCGTCTGCGCAAATCATTGGAGAAAAAGGATTTACCTGAGACAGAGTCTAGCCAAACTGCCACCCCTGAGCTTGAGCTTGTTGAACAGTCCAAAAAGGATGAAGATGAGTCAAAGAAAGATTCTCAAATGATCACCTCTCCTCAAACTGATGGCCAATCCCAAGAATTAAAGCTTGTGGAACAGACCAAAAAGGAAAAGGTAGATTCTCAGGTAATTGCCTCTTCTCCAACTAATGGAGAGTCTGAAGATAGAACAAGCACTACAAGCCAGTTGGTGAATGAATCAGAGGATGTGGTCAAAGACCAACACAAGACGATAGAAGGTACAGATGACAACCTTAGTCAAGAGGACTCTCAAGTGATCACACCTTTGTCTTCTGATAGCCAGTCTCAGCGTAGATCAAGAAGAAGTAAGGCATCATCTGAGGCAGCAGAGTCGGAAGACACAAGCAATTCATCCCGAAGGCAAAGTAGATCTAATTCTCAGACAATGGTGTCAGCTGTCAGTCAGGCAGAGGCTAGTATTGGAGGTAGGACCAGAAGGAGCAAGTTACAAGAAGAACATTCTAAGTCAAGTCCTAGCTCAACTCCCGAGAGCTCTCAGTCATTAGATAATTCAGGATCAAGCGAGTCCTCTCAAGGCCGGGGTAGATATTCAAGACGAAGATCTTCTCAAGCATTGGCGGCCAGTATGGAGTTTTCAGAGTCTGAATCCTTGGAGGGCAGAGAGAATTCCTCCATGCCCAAAAAGAGAGGGAGGAAACCTCGAGCACGGTCTCTTGCAAGTCCTCTCACTATTGAACCCAAAGACAGAATTGGTGGTGATATTGCTAAGGGTGATTCTGATATTTGTCAAAAGGTAGATCCACAAAGCATAGAAACGACTAATATAACAGATCTGGAGGATTCACGAAAGAGCCATGATTTGCAGGGTTCTGAATCACTCCAGGTTACAGGTAACGTTGAGGAGCAAAGTAATGAAGGAGGACATATGGAGGTGGAGGCTTATGCTACTGTAGCCTTGGAGCCTGTTGTCTTGGAGAAAACTGAGACTGACAATGCAAAGGAGAACAGTGTGTCACCTTCCAAGAAGGATGAAACAAATGCTGATTATACATCACAAGAAAGTGACATGGGGGACTCTCACTCGGCTGAAATACTTGAATCAGTCGGGATCAGTACTAAACAGATTCAGGAAGAGTTACCCTGTGGCCCTTCTGATTTGTCTGCTGTGGACACACCTGCGCCCTCTGATGAGACAACAGAGGAACTGCAGGTCTCAGAGTCTTCACAGGAGAAGGTGGCTGAAGTGGCAGAGCCTGGTGATGTGGTTACAGAAAACGAGAAGGATTTGGATCCAGACCACCAAGAACATCCAGTTGTCCCAGTGGAGGACACTCACAGTACCTCTTCTGGACAAAACCAGGAGGAGTGTCCAAATGTCATTGATGAGCCTTCAAAAGAGGAGGAAGAGTCTGTTTTCATCAAAGAAGACAAATCAATAAACAAGCTCACAGAGGCCAGTGCTGGTGAAGAGGTCACACCTCTGCAGGACAACATTGAGGACATCAAAACCCAGGTTATGGAGTGTCAGGATGAAGAGAAAACCCAGACTCCCAACACTGAGAATGATCCAGTCGCAAATTTAGATACTGCTCTGAGTGATGTTTGTGACGCTTCAGTCACTTCAGAATCGACGACCAAAGATGATGTTCAGGAATCTCCAGCGAAGCAGAAGGACCTGGAGGCTGTGATGGGGGCAGATGTTGGCCAAAGCCCCTGTAGTGGCAGGACCAGAGGAACCTGGTCTCCCTCAGCTTCCCCTTCAACTAGTATTCTTAAAAAGGGCCAGAAAAGACCACTAGAAGAGGAGACTCCCTCACCTCTTATCAAGGTAAGTGAAGTGTAACATATACTTTGTCAACATGCTTTTCAAATACACAGGTTTCACTGTACAAACCTGAACTAACTAAATTTATTTTCTCCAACTTTGCAGTCCCGGCGTGTGTCTTTTGCTAATCCGATCCAACAGCAGGAAACTGCAGATGACATTGATCGTCGCAGCCCGGCCATCAGAACCAGCTCCCCCAGAAGATCCAAAATTAGCAGCATCCCACAGCCCAAGGTATGAATGAGGTCATCATGGCTCTTAATTGCTATATTTCAGATCCACATGAACCTAACTTCTTTTTTAGCAAATGATCCGTTGTTGAACTGATACCACGACCTTCTGCTCCTTATTCTAGTATGTCACAACTCCAACAAAGGGCCTGCTGATCCTGAGTCCCAGAAATCTGCACAGTCCAGGTTACAAGAGCTCCAAGAAATGCCTGGTACGTACATGAATAAGAAATGAACATTCGGTATTGTCATCACGTTATAGTTCTTGTCTAGTTCTGACTCTTTAGCCACTGGATATTTGACTTTATTTATAAGCTACTTACTAATGTGCTGGATAGGTCAGTTAATAAATGATGCAGCTTCTCAAGACCAAGAAGTGTCTTGTCTGTTGTTTCACCAACTACTGGAAAAGTGGAGGGGGTTAGCCCCGAATTTAGCAACAATGGGTAAGCCTAACCTGACCAGGCTCATTTAAGGTGGACCAGCTATTGTCATTTTACTGTCAATCTCAGCTGCGCCTACTCTGAATGGAGAAATGCCACAATTTTATATAAATAGAATTATTTAATTCATTTTTTAATTTAAAAGTACTGATTAATGCAACCTTACAGTTTGCTTCACAGTTAGAGGCTCTCAGTGTTAATGGTAGATCCAACTCTATTACTACCCCACCCCCTCCAGATTTCTGAAATGAGCCAGGAGCCTCGACCTGTCTCCAAAGACTGTATCTACCCTGCCCTTGTTGGCTGCTCTGCACCTGTAGAAGCTGTGCTGTCTCAGATATCCTCCAACATGTGGTGAGTACAGTGCAGCATCTGCCAAAGAAAGAAAACGCATCATAAACTACAACTGATCTTCTGTATTCAAATATTACTTGTTTTTGCATCAATGTCAAGCCAAAATGAAAACAAATCTTTTTATTTAGTAAATGCTGTTATTTCCCCTCATAGGTCTCGTGGTTTCGGGCAGCTTGTGCGAGCCAGAAACATCAAAACAGTTGGTGACCTCAGTGCTCTTACTCCTGGTGAAATCAAGACTCTGCCAATTCGCTCCCCAAAGATCTCCAATGTCAAGAAGGCACTTAAAATCTATGAACAACAGGTATTCCAGAGATAACTTTTAAAAAGATGATTTTTCCCCCCAAAAAATAAATAAAAGCAAATTTTTATTTGTATTGACGCGAATGTTTCTCTTCTAGCGTAAAGGTCGAGGTGGTGACGAGTTGAAGAGTTTTGATGAAATGGAGATGATGACCTCAGAACTGGAGGAGACGAGTGCTCCTCATAACCAGGATGAGGAGGATAAGACCTCAGGCGAGACACTAGGTGTGTGTGTGTGTGTGAGATAACTTTTGTATGTTAAGATGGTCACTCTCTCCATTTGCCAGTTGAACTTTTTATTCCAAAGGTGACAAAAAATCCATTAAAATCAGTGTCACTGAGGTTATATGCTGTTCAAATTAGAAATTAATCTTGAAATACAGTTGTTATCCTGGGTATTGTCTAAATCTACATCTCACTCTATGATTAAAGCAGTAATTCAACATTTTGGGATGTATGCTTAGTTGCTTTTTGTTAGAAAATTACATGAGATTGCTACCACTCTACATCTACTCTCTAAGCTATAGCCTGTTAGCTTAGCACAAAGACTGTAAACAGGGGTAAATGGCTAGCATGGCTCTGTCTGAAGGTAAAAAAAAAAAAATACCTACCAGCACCTCTGAAGCTCACTAATTAACACATAATATCTTGTTTGTTTAATCAGTACAAAAACTGATGTTTAAAAGCTACATTTGTGCGTTATGTGCTGGACTATTTATGTGGCTGGAAGCAGTAACTTCCTTGAGTCTCTGCTGGTTGCCCAGCAACTGCTTTCAGCCGAGAACCTCCAGTAAAAAGTCAAATGACTATTTTTTTCACTTTGTTTTTTTTGTATGGATTAAATAAATGAGATATTACATGTTAGTGAGAAAGTAGGCAGATTTTATCTTTTGGACAGAGCCACACTGTTTCCTGCTTTTATGCTAAGCTATCCGGCTGCTGACAATAACCTCATATTTACTTTACAGCCATGAAAGTGGTATCAGTCTCATCTATCCACTAGAAAGAGCATACGCATGTTTTCCACAATGTCAAACTATTCCTTTAAGTATGTAAACAATGGCATTTTTCTCTCTGTAGCCACAGAGCTGGTGGACGAGCCCGTTCCTGTAGAGGGGAGGCCGGAGGAGGACCGCTCTGGGAATCTGACACTTGACTCACTGGCTGCAGAGCAGCGACCTGAAGGACTGCTGTCAGAAGTTGAAGTCCTGACCTGCAGGATGTCGCCACTAGAACTCAGTCGCTGCTCACCACAGCAGCTCGTTCAGATGCACGATCAGTTAGGAGGCATGATGAGGCGCGTGGTGTTGGAGCTTCAGACACGAGCCTGCCAGACAAATAGCAAACCCTGAAGAGACTACTGCTTCTGCTGGAAGAGACAGCAGCATGGGCATAACAAGGCACAGAAAAAGACCAGACTTTTGGATTTATTGAGACTGAATCTGCAACAATGTATCATTGCTCAAGTAAAATCAACAGATTTTACAAAGGAGGATTTTATGCTTTTAACTGGGTATGGCTTCCCCCTTTTTCTCTGCTTCAAGTATGTTAAAATAAATGCTAACAGCTGTATTTTTATTTCTAGCTTCAGCTGTAATGTAGCATATTTTTAGAAACACTCAAAGGGAAGCACAGTTACACTTTTTAAGCTGTCAGAAGAAGAAATCAAGTTTGGTTTTATTTTATTTTTTTTAGTAGTGATGGTTGGACAGGGATGGTATTTTCCTACTGTCCTGTATAGACTTTGTAATAAAGGACTGATGTAAGACGAACGTATGTAGAAGAAAAATTACATTTTTTTTTTTTTTTCCTCCACATGCAGTTGACAACTTTGAATTTTCTACATACCCTTTCTCTCATGTCACTTCATTCCTCCATGTGCCTGTTTTTAGGCTGTTTACAGTTTCTGTGCTTTTGTATATTTTGTAGCGTTTCTTAGCTTGTTAAACATTTCTGTCATCTCACCTTAATGTCTTCTTACATTTTTAATGTCATGAAACAGACTAATCGATGGTCTGCACTTCATTGTTTGTGGTTTTAAATACTTCAATAAAAGACAGAACTGATATTTTTAAAGCGCAATTACATTTTTAAACTTTTTGTTTGGCTTCCATTTAATATGAACATTGCTCCACTCAATGTGTTTTATCTTCCTGTTCCTTCATTTGGATCTTTGCATATACATCATTCTGCACAGTGAAATTCTGAGATTGATGCTAGAAGGCTGTTTCACATTTTATCTGCCAAATGGGGAAAGTTTCTGCATGATTTGTGACATCACAGCTAGTTTGGAGCCAATCGAGGGCCAGTGAACAACTCAAACAAGTGTGATGTGGAAACTTGAAGCCTCCAGTGCACAAACAGAGAATGGATGTTACAGTGAAGTAGGAGACATCTTGTGTCCAGCAGTTAAACTTTTGAAATGAGACATTTGTATGAATATACAAATGTATTCTAGATTTTCAATGAGGGAGGAGTAGATGTCATTTTAAGGATTTTTAATGAGGTAACATTTTTTGTAGAAAAAAATATGTCAGACACAAATTATTGTTGAGAGCAGAGGTTTCCTAAATCATGTATGGAGGGAATCTTTAACATCATGTAGGAGCAAAGAATTCTGCACAGAAGATTCACACCCATACAACCAGATTTGAGGAAGGACACTTCAGAAAAAAAAAAAGATTTTATTTGAATCATTGGGTGCGCTTTTTTTTTTTTTTAAATGAAACACTTTAATGTGCATTGATATACCAATATGTGATACTTAAACCACTTTTTAAAATGTGTTTTAAACAAATCACCTTACATGACAGGTGTGCTGTACAATTCAGATGTTTTTATCCTGATTTTTTTTCTTTTTCATACTTTTGAAAGGCTGTTATAAAGTCAGCTAGTATTTTCTCTCTGCAGGTACAAACTGAAAAAAGATGATTCAGCAGGTAAAAATATCAGTTACATTTTCAGAGAAGTCTTTGGTTTTCTGTTCCAAGAGCAGAGCTCAGGAAAGCTCTACACGAAAAGAAAATTTTGTAACTGGTTTCTAGTCAGATAACAATCACACATCACTACAAACAATTATATACAGAAACACATATTTTTTTGCTTCTCAAATGTGAAAATTCGATGCTTTTCTTTGTCACACATGATAGTAAACTGACTTAACTTTGTGTTTTGGACCGTTTGGTTGTACAAAAAAAGTACAAAAATGAATAATCGAGAATAATTGGCAGATTAATTGATAATGAAAATAATTGTTAGTTGCAGCCCTAAATTCCAGTGACTTGACAGATTAAAAAGATTATATTTAGGAAACTTTTTATTTTATCTTCAAAACTTTCAAATGTTGGCAAAGACAGTGCAGTTGCTTTTCCGTCTGGCAAATAGCCACCATAAACACAATGAAATCTGTTTTATAAGTCTGTCTTGTTTATAGTGTTGTTTATATGTTTAGTATTTTTGTGAACTTCAAGTTAACACAAATGGTATGTGATTTTGTTTGCCAAATTGGAAATGGAAGCCACACCCAACAGTGATGTCAGGATGTACTGACACACCCTGGAGTACACTTCTACATCACTGCAGCAAAGTGAGAAGTTAAACCAGTAGAGGGCAGCAAAACACCTCTTACTGTTACTGTAAATTTGGTCATAATTTTCTTGGCATTTTGTTGTTTTTATCACTCGAAAAGTATTTCAATAAATATTCTCACATAACCCCAAAAGCTCCAAGAAGCACCAGGCTTATAGAATTAGATTAAGTTGGTTTGATCGCTGAGGGGAAGTTAGCTAAAAGCCTTTTATCTAAATGGAAATACAGTTATGGTAATATAATATAATATGACAGAAGGTGAGTTGTAACTGACTCATTTCACTGTTGCATCCTCAGCATGGCCTGATAAGCAGTCCTCTCTTTGGCTCAGTGTGTAAGTAATTATCTGATTATTTCTGCAGAGTGCTGCCAGAGGCTGCGTTGCATTTCCACAGTTTATTGAGAGCAGTCGGACTCAGCGTGCAAGCTTAGCAGATTGGGCTCCAGCTCTGCTTGGACGATGACCAGGAAGAGAAGTCGCTCCAACAGCATCTCCACTGCAGGGCGAGAGCTTCCACACAGCACTGTGAGGAGGAAACAACACTGAGGTAAGACACAGATTACAATGCTTGTAAACACACTCAGTCAGTTTAATCTGCTCTGACTAGGAGAAGCATCGGTGCCAGAGTTAGCAGTCATGGCAATAATTTAAACAGTGTTTTTTATGTATCAGGGTAAACCCCTCTAGGTGCATTTTGAGGAGGTTAGCAGAATTCAGAAAAGGAACTGTATTGATTGTAATAGACAAGGGTAGTTAGTTTGTTGATTTTTACATTTTCAAGACTGAATTTTTCATTTTTCTGAACACAAGTGAGTAAATGCTCTTTGTCTAATAACACTAAAAGTAATCACTGGGAATTGGCTTGCTTGAGGATGTCTCTTAAATGTACTGGTGCTTTGTAACAGTGAAGGGGGCGGGGGTCTGTATTTGTCTGCCTTGTTCCAGGAACAACTAAGGTTCCTGAATACCAAACTATAAGTACTGTAAACAAGTGGAATTAAATTTAAAATCATTTAATTATTTTACTTGTTAAAAGAAAAAAATCTGATTGAAATTTGAACAGGAGACTGGCCATCTATGTTCAACTTCAGCCAAGGTAATGGCTAAAAGTCGATGTTGTTGTATGTTGGGGGCAGAGCGGAGATGCTGACTCAGCTGGTTCTGGGATGGACTGCCTTGCTCAGCGGCCTCCAGCCTGCTGCTCCCTCTGTCACAACCAGTAAGTAGAAACGTGAGACGGAGGCAACCAGACCTCAAGATCCGTGTGTGCCTTAGTCAAGTCATGTCAAGTCAATTTTATTTGTATAGCCCAATATCACATCACAAATTTGCCTCAGGGGGCTTTACAATCTGTACAGCAATACAACATTCCCTGTCCGTAGACTCTTGATTCAAATAAGGAAAAACCCTAAAAACCACTTGATGGATTTTGTAGGTGTTTTCCTCTATATTTCTTTGGTACAGAAAGAGCTTGAGTCAGTTAGCTCCACTAATTGACATCAAAGTTAATTGGAATATTAATATCAGTACCTGAAACTGAGTCACCAGCGTCTGATGGAGGCTAATGCTGAATGGATAGCACAGCCTATTTCCTTTCTAGAACTCATCTGGGTCTCAAACCAGTCCTGGTTGGGAATAATGTTTCTGATGTGCATGCCCCCTCTGCTCACCCAGTCTCAGAGTGTTACTCAGTGCGGCAAGATCTGTTTACCACAAATGATTGGATGGTCAGACTAATAAAGAACCATTTACAATCCTTATTTTGCCAGTTCCTAGAGTCCAACCAGGCGAGGAAAATGAGAGCAATTACTTGAGTTACTTCCTGGAGCCCAAAAAACAGGTGGAATGAGACCCATATTCCATCTGTCACCAAATTCTCACTCTATTTTAGCGTTGAGCGGTTATAGTATTCAGCTGTCATCTCTGTTTCATCTCAGCACTTGGTCGGTTTTGCTCTTAAACGATGATGTAATGATTTTTTCCCACATATTGTTGCACTGACTCATGCGGGGGACAGGACAAGACAGAGAGCACGTACAGTATATTGGTAGCTTTTCTCTTTATTACTCCTCTAAATTGTGAACTGGATGTGTTTCAAGAAGAGAGAATATTGTAATCCCTTATGAATAAGGACACAGCTCTTAAAGACCGGGATCCCTCTCAATTTAAGAAAAAGCTGGCATGTTTGGGAGCAGAGCTCAGGTCATGTAGTGAGTATATATCATGACTGCAGACCACATAGGACCTGGATAAAGGGCGTGTAAAAGAGTCTTCAAAACTAGCAACAGCTCTTATAAGGTCTGTTTACACTCAAAGAATTTGGGATTACAATACAGAACAGTTACTAAACACTTGCTCTAACAGACAGTAAGGTTGGAGGAAAATTAATAGGTTACTTGAGAGTTTCAGTAAAGTTTTTCTATATCTGTCTGTCTTTCTGTGTAGGTTTTCTGTCTAGCAGAGGAAGCAGGTGGTCAGTTCAGAAATGTCAAGCTTTCTTCCCTCCTCCCCTTCCACCTCCTTTGTTTCCCCCAATCAAACGGAAAGCAGACCTGATGGTGATGAGTTCACACACACATACACACACACACACACACAAACTGATGTGCACCACTGTAGGGCATTCAGGTTAAAAGAGGTTCTCCACTGATTTTGCAGGTAACCTTACGTCTTTCTAACTCCACACCCCCAGATTTTTTTTCGTTCTCAAACTTATAGTCCTCAGTGACGTCACTGAGGGCACATATGCAGTAGTACTCCCCAAGACCTGCAAACTGACTTTGATGCACAAAATCAGTGGAGTTCTCCTTGAAGTTCAGTAAAAGCCATACTGTATCTTTTGATACTAACTTTAGGAGTGACCTATTTATATCCTACGCATAGAGACTTTAAATTTGTAATGTGTGTCATTGTGTCAACAAAACTTCTCTAAAAAGTCCAAATCTGTGAAATAATGACATTTTTCCATGAGCAAAGCATGCTTGATGACTGACCACTAAATCCTACTGACTTGTTTTTAACTTCTCAGGTTGATATAACAGAACACATCACAGGACCTAAAGGGGAAAAGGTATGACAGACCTTAAATATGAATTCTGGTTCTTTCTGGGACAACAAAACAATTATAATGTTAGATACATGTAATTTAAAGTAGTGAAATCAGTAAAGTAAGGGAGCTCTTTCCACACTAATTAAAAGTACAACTGTCATTCATTATAATTGTTATAGTGACTATGTTTTATTTCCATATTGCATTAACAATATACACTACAATTTGATGATGTTTATGTTTAAAGGGCTGCAGAGGACCCAGAGGACCCCAGGTATAATTTAACACACTCATACACACACACACACACACACACACACACACATACATACACTACAGACATAAATATACACACAAAAGCATTTAACACCATCTTGCTGCATATCTGAAACTGTGTACGCATGGAGATATTTGGCTTTTTTAGGCAAATTATAAGCAAATAGCAATAAAAGAGAAAAGTTGTGTCAATCTGTGGTCTGTACATCAGGGCCAGCCTGGTGTGGTGGGTCCAGACGGAGAAGAAGGACGACCGGGAGCCATGGGCCAGAGTGGCGAAAAGGTCATACTATGCCTGTCCATGTCTATGAACCCACTATTATACACTGACCTACAGTTGGTGCATCCAAGATACTGTTTATGTAACACAACTTCAAAAGGCACTTGTGTTTGAATTCCTATATTGCAAAAAAGTTGTAGAAATATTTTTTTGCCATTAATGTATTTCACCTGTTTTAATATACTAGTGTAGTTATTACACTTATGACAGAATTATATACAACTGACAGGATTTCTTGTGTTGTGCAAAAAGAAGTGTTTGAAGCTCATTTTATAGTGTAGTGTTACTGCATTTAGTGATTGTAAGCATTAGATGTTGAAAAAAATAGTATTAACATGAATTTACATAATTGTATAATTCTAAGGTAATAACACTAACACTGTGATTTGAGCTCATGTATGAAACAATGTTTCCACAGGGACAGAAGGGCGACAGAGGCTGGAGGGGCCTGTATGGAGACATAGGAACTCCTGGGATGATAAAGGTACATTGTAGCTTGGATTTATGCTGCATTCAGTCAGCCCTTGTCAACTTGCGAAGTAGAAAAATCATCATGTAACCAAGTCATCATACACCACCTGACTGAGTATACCGTATATCACATGAGCTGGACTAAAGCAGGCCATTGCTAGATGTAAATAATGAAAGCCAAGCATCAAATACAATTACAACTGCTTGGAGATTTTATTCATCACTACTTGTAGGTTGTTATTTACACAGATTGTGACTGAAGAATGGAAGTTATATGGATTTATTTACCGTTAACCTGATGAACTGTTGTCCATCATGTGTTGAAATCATACATTAGAACATATAAGTCATGTAACCTGCCCAAGTTTACCAGTAATACTGTATTTAGTACCTCAGTACCTTTGATTAATTACTGTCTGAATGCTCCACTGGTGCCATCATGAGTGGCAACTGTTTTTGCTAAAACTGAATTATGCTGAAATTCTTGGGACTTGACCTTCTGTCGCTTGTCAGTTTACATCACTACTCACAAAGTGATCATGGCGCTGCACAGTAGCAGACTGTGGTCAAGTGAGACGTGATTTGTGAAAACCCGGTCAAGACAGCCGCTGCTTGGATTCTGATGTGCGTCTATTCACATTGTTACAGTATCGGTGTTTGGAGTGGCCAAAAAGGACGAAAGACTCACATAACAGCAATAATTTCTCATGAAGTCTTGTTGAATGTGACGTCACCAAATGAGTCCTAATTGTTAAAACCGTTTCCATAATAGAAAATTAAAGGGAAAGTCAGCTCAAATTACATTATACCATTCATGATTCCCTCATATTTCAAATGTCATCCAAAAAAAAAAGGTCCTTAAGAAGAAGCTGAAATTTTCAGTGCAGTGGAATACTCTTCACAATGACTCTATGTCCATGTGAAATTTTGAATTATTTTACTGTACAGTTTTTAAGAAAATTAAAGGCGAATTCAGCTCAAATGACATTATATGATTAATAATTTTCTCATATTTAAATGGTCATATTTTATTTTGTTTGGGAGGTTTGCTGAAATAATGTAATTGAGCTGACTTTCCCTTTAATTTTCTATTATGGAAACAATTTTATCAAATTAGGACTTATTTGGTGATGTCATATTCAACAAAACTTAATTGAATCATGATGTGTAATATAGTGTTAGAAAGTATTGCTGTTGCTCTTTCATCATTCCTGGCCAGTCCAAACACTGGTACCATAACAATGCAAATAGACACGCATCAAAATCCAAGCAGCTGCTGGCTGGGCCGAGTTTTCACAAATCACTTCTCACTTGACTGCAGTGCTAGTACCAACTAGCAGATAGTCCGTGCCGTCCACGTCTTATACGTTTTATTTGTTTTGTTAATTTTGTTTATTTACAGTATGGGGAAGTGCAAAGAAGTAGTATCCAGCTAAAGTGGAGTCATCATGGAGTGGCTCCATATTTTGATTTTCTGGACTCTGCTCTATACTGCCTGCGGTCTACTCCTGCAAACCAAGCAGCACAGCAGGATTCAATACGACTGGGATTTTCTCCTCCAGTGGAAAAACCAACCTGCTAGTTCCTTCCCAAAGGCCGATGGACCACAATGGACCATTGGAGTAGTGAATGGCTAAGAAGCCTACACCAGCATCTTCATAATGCTGAATTTAGGAAGAGGGGGCATCTGACAAAGGCTGAGGAAACAAAGACTAACCGGCATCCCACTCCCTACCATGGTTCTTGCCAATGTCCAATCACTTCCGAACAAGACCAATGAGCTACAAGCAAATGTGCACTGTCTATGTGAGTACAGGGAGTCATGTATTCTGGCTCTTACTGAGACTTGGCTTAATGAAAGAGATAATGACTCTGACCTGGCTATGGACGGCTTCGGTGCACCTCTGAAGCTGGACTGAGATCCTTCCATCACAGGGAAATCTCAGGGCAAGGCTGTGTGCTTGTTGGTGTAAAACTGTAAATGACAGATATTAAATTGTTGACTGTGTCTGTCCCACAGATTTTCATATCAGTGGTGTACATCCACTCTAGAGTGGATGTTAACAAAGCAGAAGATGTGGTTCACAACCTCCAATCACGTTCTCTGGATCCACCCCATTTCATCCTGGGGGACATGACAAGTCTCTGAACTTCCATCAGTATGTTTACTGCCCCAAGTAGCAAAACAAAACATTGGATTTCCCAATGGGAAAGTGGTCTCAGACTTTTGGACCCTACCGTATGTTATGGCACCATCCCTAATGCCCTTAGAGATTTCCTCAGACCTCTGATTGGATAGGCTGATCATGACACTGTAGTCCATTTGCTGTCATACAAAATGGTATTACAAAGGGAAGAAGTCATCTCTCGGACTCCTCAGAGATGGACAAATGAATGCCCCTAGGGCCCCTGTCAAAATATACCCTAGTAACAAACCCTGGGTGTCCAAGTCCCTTTAGGCCACCTTAAATAAGAAGAAACTAGCTTACTAGACAGGAGGTGTTTTGGAGAGAGTGCAGGTCAATTGGGAGGTCAAACGGGAAATCAAAATGGCAAAAATCAACTACAAAAAGAGGAGGACCTTATCTCTGGCAGCATTAAATCTGCTTGGAAAGGGATTAAGACTATGGCAGGGGTGCAAGAGAAGGCTACTGGAGGTGCTATTCCCTGCGGCTCCTTTGACAACAACACTGACCTGGTAAATGGACTTAATGACTCAAAAGAAGAATGCCATTGTATCAGTAAACTTATGTCCCCTGGGGAACCAATAGTTCTACAGCAGTCTATGGTTTTAAAATCACTCAAATCTACCCACATCAGAAAAAGCCCTTGCCCTGATTGTATTAGTGGTAGAATTCTAAAGCCCTGTGCAAGCCAACTTTGCCACACACCACATATTTCAGACCTCTCTGAATTTACAGACGGTACCCATGCCCTGGAAAAAAGCTACTGTTTTTTTGCCAAAGAGCTGAATGACTTTAGAGCAGTTGCTCTCACGTCCCATCTGATGAAATGTTTTGAGAGAATCATCAAATCTATTATCATTAACACTGGACCCCATGCACTTTGCCTATAGGAGCAATAGGGGGGTGGAGGATGCTTCACTCACCTTACTTATCCTACTTTACAGCCATCTTGAGCAAGGGAAAACTCATGCTTGCCTCCCATCCGTCAACTTCTCCTCAGCTTTTTTTACCATACAACCCCATATCATGGCAGATTAGCTCATATCCCATTTACCTTAGACCTCTCCTTGGTGGGATGGATATTGGACTTTTTGACAAACAGACCCCGGAGAGTGAAAGTTAATGGAGTCCTGTCTGATGAGTGGCTTTCCTCCACTGGTTCTCCTCAGGGCTGTATTTTATCCCCCTTACTGTACATACTGTATACTGACAACTGCAGGAACCTGTATGAGAATAGGCATATTATAAAATACGCAGACGATTCTGTTGTTGTCAGTCTGCTTCACAATGATCAGTCTGCGCATGGGAAAGTCTTAGATGATTTTATTGATTGGTATAAAGCTTCTTACCTAAAGATGAATATAATCAAAAAAAAGGACAAGCTGATTGATTTTATAAAAAAACCCACCCACTCCATCTCAGACTGCCATAAAAGACAACACAGTTACCATTGTTAGTACCTACAGATACCTGTGCACAATCATTGACGACCAACTGCAATTGGAGTACAACACAAACGCCATCCACTCCAGAGCACGACAAAGACTGTTTTTACTGAGGAAGCTAAATTCTTTTAATGTGGACAAAACGGTTCTGACTCTGTTTTATAGATCTTTTATTGAATCACTTTTGTCCTTATCTGCTGGTTTGGGAATCTTAAGGCGAGGAGTAAGACAAAGCTACAGAGAGTGGTGAACACCTGCTCTAAGATTACAGGGGTGTCCCAGCTCAGTCTATCCACTCTGTACAACAGAAACCTGGTCAGAAGGGCCACCTCCATCCCGGGCCGATCCATCCCACCCTTTGCACCAGGAGTTCCACCTTCTGCCCTCCAGGTGGAGATACAGGGTCCGTATAGGCTCAGGAGCTCCAGAGCTCAAGGCTCCTTCATTCCTAAGGCAATTGCTGCCATCAACCATTAACTATAGTCCACCTTTAATTGTTGCACTTTGTATACTCTAGTACATGCACTTTTTTTCTTACTCATTGCAATTTGTAAACTTGATGTTTGCTATTACTTGTTTATATTGTTTTTGTTGCTGTCATATGTACAGTATGTTTCACCCATGTTTTTTATGCTGTACCAGAATTGCCCTGCGGGGACAATAAAGATTTATTGAATGGAATTGAAAGTAACAGCAGTGAACAACTGATTTACACTTGTCTGTGTGTGTATTTACAGGGCAGTAAAGGGCGAAAAGGATTCAAGGTAAGTGACTGTTATGCTGCATGTCTTTTTAGTTTAATACACTTTGAACACCACTGACATTTCCATAGAGCAATGCTTATTTTTTTCTTTGATTGTCACTTAATTCTCATCATCTTTATTTCATCTTTATTTATTTGTGTCTATCTTTTAGGGTGATAACGGTGTGAAAGGAGACATAGGACTCAGCGGAGAGATGGTGAGGGAAAAAAAGAAAATATTTTCCTTCATTTGCTTTTTGCTGGAGAATGTGACACAAAATGATACAAAACAATTCAACTACATGTGCAAATCAACGTGTCTGTCTGTAGGGTGACCGAGGCATCGCTGGAGAGAGGGGACAGAAGGTAGGCTGACATGACAGACATTTAATTCAAGGTAAATGCAGTTGAAAACATTATGAAAATAAGTAGAGCTGTGAAGGCAGGGGATTCTGTGCTGTTCTAGGGTGACCCGGGTCGGTGGGGCAAACCAGGGATGAGGGGTGAGCAGGGACCCAGAGCAGATCCTGGGGACAGAGGAACCACGGTAGGTATATACAGTAGTGAATGACATTAACCAAGTATTTCTGGAAGGGAACTGATCACTAATCGATCTGACTGGTTTTGTGTCTAGATAATGTCACCTTGTTAGCAAGCCTGAACATCATTAAATGGTGTATGACTAATTTTTGGTGGTCAAAGATGTTTAGATTGAGCATGGTGTGTTAAATAATAGTAGAGGTCTTATTTTAATCTTATGGTTAGCTGAGTATTGATTTTAATACAGTATATAATGTGTTTGAGATGGTTATATTTTGCAGATTTGCGTTCATGAATCCTAACTTTTTCATGTACATCTTTAAAACCCTGTTGTGTGCGTACATAAGGCCCCAGAAAAACAGCTTTAATGGTCTTTCTACAAATAGACAATTCTTCCAGGGGTGGGTGAGACAGGACTCCCCTCACCACAAACTTGAATTCATGTATCAATCTGTCTCCAGGGGTTGAAGGGAAATCGTGGGCCTACAGGCAAGCAGGGTCATCCCGGTCCAGTAGGACTGCCTGGTCTGACCGGAGACCCTGGACGACCTGGACAAGGTGGGTGACTGCAGGAACATCACTGATTTACCATCCAGCTATCAGTTAAGGAGAGGACACTAAACCTGATAAATACCAGATTTTGAATGATGAAGGGTACCAACAGATGGCTTATTACCAGGTGCATGATGAGGGACTTCCCAACACACCTACCTCATGTAACAGCAATCACATGATGTGCACACAACCAGTCAAATGAATGCTGATCATGGATTCAACTCTACACTCATTTTGTTTTTTTTTGTTTTTTTAGAAAAAGAGCACACTGTTCTCACTCAAGATGACTTCATCTTAGATTAAGAAATCAATCCTCAAACTGCATTCAAAGAACCAAAATATCAGGATTATTTTAGCCTGATAACAGCATGTTAGTCTGAATTAGTTCAACTGCATTTGAAGAACAAGACTCCAGTGACTGATAATAATACCTTGTGTTGTAGAGTACATCCTACCAGGTCTGAAGGGAGACACAGGAAGTCAAGGTCCTTCAGCCACATGCAACTGTTCACAGGTTCAAACCCCACAGCAACAGTGGGACAACGTCCAGGCGGTCAGTGTCCCACACTGTTTAGTTTGTTCATTTTGATCTCTATCAGCTGCTACATCACAGTGTGTGATCTCAAGGGCTTTCAGTTGATTCTGTTTAGTATGGGATGCTGCACAACATTTTCAAATATTCTCTGTGTAAATAGGCCTCTTTCTGTGTCTCTCCCCAGATCTTTATTGCAGATGGAGAGAAGCAGATGAGGAGGCTGCGGGGGCAGAATGTGATGGTGCTGCGGACAGACAGACAGGCTCTGTACATCTATGCTGAATCCCAGTGGATCAACGTACTGGTAACTACTGCACGAAAAACACACAAAAAAGAATGGAAACACCTCAGTTCAGTAAAGTGCCATTAGCAGAGTCAGAGGCACACAATATGTAAAAGCATGCAGCTGGAGGTGGGGTGGAGAGAATGGTGGTAGAGTTGTCTGGATGGACGAGAATGTAAGACAGACTTCAGTTGAAGTGATGATGTCTTTATCCTTACGACCTTCTTCTGTTTCTATCATCATGCTGCTGCTTGTGTGGACCATGAGGAACCCAGACACTGACCCCGCTCCACCCCACCCAGACTAGAAACAAGAATCCTTGGCCTTCTCTCATTACCACCACCGATGTACCCTTGAGCAACACAATTCATCCAAACTCCTCCGGTGGAACTCTGATGGAGATGCATGTGCATTGTCTCAGCATTGTAAACGGCCATTATGCATTCTCGTTCTCTTTGTTAACACACTTAAAATTTCACCTATATATTTGTTATTGTAATGTTTTCCCGCTCTGTGATCTGTGTCGTGTGATGACTCTAGAATGCATTATTTCTTTCATGTCCTGCCATGTATATACTGTCACTGCTGCAGAGATCCCACAGAGAGATCAATAAAAATCACATCACTGTCTCTGTCATACTTTTGTATCAGATTGCCATACTGAAGAAGTAATCCTTCAGTTTTCTGTTGTTTAGTCTTTATCTTTATTGCTAAGTGCTCAACTGAATAAATGGAATTCTCTCAGCTTTGTAAATACGTCTGTTTGCTCTCGTGCAGGGAGTTGAGAAGCTGCACAGTTTAATCTCTGTGCATGCAGTAGAAAACAGGTTGTAGTTTGTAGTGGAAACAATTAAAGGGCAAGGATTCTGACAGCCTCACTAAAAAGTTAATATTCTCTATAGTAACATATGATGTATCAAGTCATGTGGCAGCTGACTGTTGCTGTTACAACTGGCACTATCTGTTTGTTGGATCTTTGTTCTGGACCTGTTTGAAACAACGACAATTTCCTAAACTGTCAGCTGTCAAAGGGCAAGTCCTGTTTTAGTGTTTGGTGGTGTGAAAAAAAATCTGACAACATATTATTAGAGGAACATCTTGGGACTATTCTTCTTCTTCTTCTTCTCATTATTATTATTATTATTGTGCTCATTTTCATTAAACTTGCAAATATTTTTGTTTTCTTTTTGGATGAGCCTGATAAGTTATTCATTTTTTAAACTGACATACCAAACCTAAGAAAATCTGGTGCCATTTCACCTTAGGGTTATGTTCCACCAACAAAACAAATTTAAAATGCCATAACTCAGTGGTCATGGGTCTGGCTGACTTGAAAATTTGTAGCTCATCCTTTGTTCTTGGACAGGATTTAGGTGTTCATGGGCACCATCCAGTCAAATAATCAAATGAACAATGGCTGAATTCTACTGAGCTGCATTAAGAATGGAGCCCTTGTTAACATTATTACTTTCACCTGTGCTTTTCCTACTTCAACATGTGAAAGTGTCTACTAAAGGTCTATTCTGATCTGGATCCAGATGAAGATATTTCAAAACATTTTTTCTCATTTATGTAACAAATTAAGACAATTCTGTGGCCTTGGTGGTGGTATGTGCTCTCTGAGTGCTCCATTTCTTTTTAAATGTTTAAATGGGCTTTTCTCCCCCAAAATGCATGAGTTGATGTTTTTTTCCCCCCATGTATGACATTATAGCTATGCAACATGTTGTTTACACATTTTAGTGTATTTAACATAAGCGTCTGGTAAACAGGAGATGTTTCTTGTTGTCTGGTGCTTCACAAAAATCTTAACGGAGAAGGATAGAAACTGATGACTCTTTCTGAACTTCAACCGTCTTATTGTGTTCTCAAGTGACATTGTGTTTACCGAGTCCATTCGAACAACCCATTGATATTCAGGATTTTGTAAAGGAATTAACAAGTTGTGATGTACAGTTTTTAGATAATGTTGGAACCCGTAGAAGAAATGTAACTTAATATGCTTTGTCTACTCTTGTTCCTAAACATACACTGAAATGTAATTAAAACAAAATCATACATGAAAAACAAGGCAACATCCATCTTTGCTGTCAGTCATTTTGTTATTAGCAACAGTTTCCCTGCAACTTAAATTACTTTAATTGTTAATGCAGCTTTTTTGATACATATGTTTGCTGATGTTTGTTTTTGTTTTCTTGCTTATATATTTTATTTAGTTTATTTTTTTTCTTTAAACGTTCAAAATAAATTATGCTGCAAAAAACTAGATTTGTCAAAAGCATGACATCACAAATTTGATGGCAGTAATACTTTCATATTTACCAAGACTGGAGCACGTTGACTGGTGTGACTTTTATGGTTTAATATGATGTACAGTATGCTGTCAGGAACTGGGCAGTCTGACTGCACCACTGCATACATCACAGTTTTAAGACAGTTCACAATAACTCAAACATACAATCTGATACTACCTGTTCCCAATCCACAGCTTCTCAATACCTGAAAACCAATCCTCCACACTCTTAAATCCCCAAATTTCCAAGGCCTGCAAACAATAACATTTGATCAGTGTAGAAACTCCAGAATCTGCACTTCAGTTTGAATCATTTTTCTCATTTATTTTAAATGCAACAGCAGGTTTGATACCCATAACAGCCATGTGCTCTGCTGGATATCCTTGAGCAAGACATTGATCCCTTTCAAACTGTATGTTGTTCTAGAGCGTCACAGACATAAAACATAATGTTAGTCTAGTGATTACTTTCCTGCAGGGCAGTGGGCATAGGAAGTTCTCTCAGGTTATTTCTCCCCTCCAATAATATCACAAAACAGACAAATTTGATGTTAAAAGTCAGTTGTAAAGTCATTTAAAAACAAAATGAATGCACATTAATCACTGAAAAGAGGAAAACTGGGACAATAATATATTAATTTTTGGCATTGGTTCTGTAGCACTGGTGGCGACATATCATGCAGATAATTTGAATTTTGTGATAGTCAGGAGATGAAAACAGGAGAACAAAAATGTCTGAAAGGATTTCAGGTAGAAACAGACTCAGGTTCAGCTGCATATAAAACAAATATAAAAAACTATGACCAGGAAATGTATCAACAAAATCTCTACCAGCTGATCTGGATTCTTTTCTCCAAAATGAAAGACACAATTTCTGTAACCACTGAGTGCAGAAGAATGCAGCAGACTAACTACTTTACTGACAGGGTTCATTAAACTGACTATCTAGTCTAATGTAGCTGCCTCACTGAACGGCTAACTACTGTGGCTAACTAATAGATAACATTTTTTGAAACATGTTGTTCAAAAACAGAATTGTACCAGTCTGAAATTTTGCACTGACTTACTAGCTAACTAGATAGCTAATTTCACAAAGTGACTCAGGTTGTATCCATTAGCATCTTTCTCTGAGCAACACTGCTTTTAGTGCTCCTGGCAGCTGGTTCTGCTCCCATTCAACATTTTGCACTGCAGGTTAATGTCCCATCAAAGTTTCTCAGAGCCCAAGATAAGATATTTAAAATTGTTCATTTTGTCCCATTAACAGTCCAAAAAGAAAACCAGTAAGATTTAATATTTGAGACGCTGCAACCAGTGAATGTGCAGCCTTTTTACTAAAAAGAAAAAAACAAGTTTTAAATTAATTAATCAACTAATCATTTCAGCTTTAAATATCAGCTAAAACTCAAATAAAACTTGGCTAAATCTTTCAAAGAAGCTCTCTTTGTCAGGGTCTCTTTTTATGGAAATTGTCTGAAACCTAATGGGTGACATCACTGAAGTTACAGTCCAGGGTTTCTGCAGGGTACAGCTTTTACCACGCACCTGTGAGAAGTTTGAGCATTTCATTTTTTCAGGCACTTGTTCCCTGGTTCCCAGGGCGTCCCTTTGGCTTTTCTGATCATTTAAGATGCTCAGTGGACACACACCCTTAATAACTAACTAGCAAAGTGATTGACCAGTTGTTAAGACAAGTCAACAAGTGACTGATTTATTAAGTAGCTGTAGCTGACTAGCTGCGTAGTCTGCTAGTTATCAAACAATTATCTGACTTAATGACAAATTAGCTGATGTCTCGATAGAGTCTGTTTAAATAAGGTCACCAAATGTTTGGACATTTGTTTGATGCTGCTGAGTGACTCACATGCTAAGGCTGAGCACAAATTACAGACATTTTGGAAATTGGAAAATTCTTCAGCTTTTGTCAGTCAGTGTGGGACTGTCCAGATGAGTCAAACCTGATATTTACAAACTAAAATCTAGATAGGTTCTTTGGACAGCTGAGATGAGGGAAAGAGATGCTTATCTGCCAGCAACAACCTCCCAGACATCTCATAACTGTACAGAGGGAAGGGAAGACGTGGGGAGAACTGTTGCATAGCTCCCTCTGGTGTAATAATTGTAAAAATATTGTGTGATGCAATTTGATTTCAGAACTGGTTAGGATGTTGAAACACCTGTAATCTGACCACAGTCTGGTTGATTCTTTATCTGACTACTTCTAGGAAGTATTTGTTCTGTCAGTGTGCATTTAATCATAAAGTTTTGGGAGTCATCAGCCATGAAGCTGATCAGAAATATGACTTGATGAAATGATCCAAACATACCCTCAGTTGAACAAGCTGTTTAACACTTAGACATATCTTGAGAATAGAGACCCATGTCTGGTCAAAACTCATACACCTTTGACACTTTTTTTAAAACTTAAAATAATTATAATAATAACAATATCTTTCCAGTATTAAATAATCTTATATAAAGACACACACAAAAAAGTTTGAAAGAAATGGCAATGCTCCCTCTAAGAGTGCCCCCCCCTCCCCCAACGCTACTTCCATTGCCACGGCTCCATGCAGTACCAGTTATTTTGCAGCAAAATGTCTCTGTTGCTGTTGTCGTTCAAGTCTTGCCTTTATAGTTTTCGATGCAAAGCTGCAGACATTGTGAAAAAAGCTTGATAGGTGATTTTTCTGGCTTGCTTGTATACAGATATATATATATACATATATATATTTTTACTCATGTCATTAGATTAAACATGTACTGGTAATGATAGTAATAATGAGGATAATAGGAACAATCATAATCTGAGATTAAGAGTAGGAAAGACGTCTTGCTACTTGCTCGGAATCCAAGGGTGTATGGTTCAGGATGAGGAGAGAGACGGACAAGTCAAGACAGACACTGATTATTTCTTCTCTGCAGGAACAATGAGACCTAATTAGTCAGAATAGTTCTTTAGGCTCCATCCAGGGTCTTTGCCCCCTACCAGTCACTGGTCAGTTTGGTGCTTTGGTCCCGTTTTGGAGGAGCGGGAGGTGGGCCTCGCCGCAGCGTTGCATAGCCTGAGATGTTGGCATGTTTGGTGGAGTGGGAGTGCGTGTGGTGGCGAGACAAAGTGTGGGAGTGTCCTCGGACACCCTGTTGTTGCTGCTGCATGAGCTCGGGTGGAGGAGGCGGGAGGAGTGCCATGTCGTCCATGGTGGCCACGGGCTCCATCTTAGAGGAGGGGATGAGGTTTGAAGAGGTGAGTGAGCCATGGCGAGACACTGACTTCCTCTTAAGAGTGCGGTTAAGGTCTTCCAGGAAATGAGGCTTTAGTGCCAGGGTGCTCGGTCCCGGTGATTTTGGGGATGTGGGGGGGATGGGAGAGGAGGAGGAATAGGAGGAAAGGGAGGGAGGTGGGGTCTGAGACATAGGAGGTGGTGAGAGGGGCATTGAAGTTGTATTGTCATACTGGGTTGTGTTGCTGGTCCGCCGGCTCAGTGTTGGAGGAGGAGGGACTGCCCCCTTTTTCAGCGAGCTTTGTTTCCATGACGATGACGACAAGGAAGAGGTCGCTGGCTGTTGAGGTGGCTGCATCTGAGGCTGGGGGTTCACCACAGCGACCTTTGGGGGGTGATGGAACTCTGACGGGTGGGGAGGAGGAGGGAAAAGCTCAGAGTCACTCGGGGGAGGCGGGAAGTAGTCAGGTGATGAGTCAAGGTGAGTAGGCTGGGCGGGGGGAGGCGGGGGAGGAGGGGATGGGAAGTCAGAGGGCTGATGGTGCTGGCCTGTTTGAAGCCCCTGCAGCGCCAACGGGAGGTTCGCCAAGTTCAGCTTCCCTGGCTTGGGGAGTGGAGCAGGGAAGGCAGAGGAATCTTTTGAAGGAGACCCAGTCGCTGACGAGGAGCTGGACGAGGTACCAGTTTGAGGAGCTTGGCCAAATTTGTTGACCAGGCTCTCCACTTTCTTTGGCCTCTCATCCTGGGCCTCGCCTGATGAGCTGGACCGGATGGAGGAGGCTCTCTGTGGGGTCGGAGGAGGCCCCCGCTTAGTGGAGCCTGTGGATGAGGTGGAAGGCGACTTCTTTATGGGGGAGCCTGTTTTGGAAGAGGACGAGGAGGGAGGAGGGGGGAAATCTCCTAGTGAGCTGTCAGGAGGGGGTGGGGGAAACTCTGGGGACTGCGGAGCCACAACACCTCCTGGCTGCCACTTTGGTTTGGCCTTGACCGCTGGAGGAGACTGAGGAGCAGAGAACTTAGATCCTTCCATGGAGTTGGAGGAAGGCAGAGAGGAAGGAGCAGAGTTTCCCGGGAACTGATTGACAATCTGTTTGACCAAAGAGGAGGTAGCGGCCGCAATGGAGACGGAAGTACAGGAGGAGGGAGGAGAGAGGGCAAGGTTTTTGGAGGACAGGCTGTGCTGCTTTGGAAGAGTGGGAGGTGGCTGATTGGGGGAGTGTCCTGTAGAGAAACTTTGCTGCTTTTTTACTGGCCCATGGGTGCTATGGGGTGGTGTGGGGGATACTGGCGAGAGGGCAATTGGGAGGGAAGAGGGACCTGAAGGTTTGGGAGGAGTTTGGGGGGGGAAACCACCCATGAAGGTTTTGGGGGGTGCAGGAGGAGGTGCATTAGGGGACAGAGGCCGTAGGACTTGCAGTGATGCAGGAGGAGAAAGCTCAGCCAGAGGTGGAGGGGGAGGGGGAGAATTATCGTCGTGCATACTTGGGCTGAAGTCATACACCATGTTGGGAAATTTCTGTGCCAGGAACTGCTGGAGGCCAGTGTTGGAAAGTTGAGTGCAGGAGTTAGGGGCCAGCTCTGGAGGGGGAGGAAGAGGCAACCCATTGGCCTCCAGGCACTCTGGTGGTGGAGGTGGAAGGTATGAGGGTTCCTGCATCTCGTCTTCCAATGGGGGTGGTGGTGGGAGAGCAGATGGGCTGGATGGACCAAATTTCAGCGCAGCCATGGCTGAGCCAGGAGCCGGCGCTGAGGGTGGAGGTGGAGGGGGAGGAGAAGGTGGTAGTGTAGGGGAGGTGCTGTAAGCAGCTGGAAGGGTATTGTAGTTGGGTTTGGGTGCCTGGATGGGTACGGCAGGTGGGGTGGCTCCTGTCGGCTGTGTCCAGGACTGGCCCTGGCTCTGCAGGCGAGCCAGCGTGCTGTACTTGACATAGGAGGAGGCAGGTGCTGGCTGATGGGCCAAACTTGAGACGGGCGGTGGAGGTGGAGGAGGCGAGGGCGGTGATGGGGAAGAATCTTCGGTTGGGATGAGGCCGTCGGTGTAGCTTGTCCGGGAGGGTGGGGTCAGGGGCTGGGAGGAGAGGGTAGGGATCTGGACAGGGATAGGTCTACTGATAGGGTCGATCCTCATCATCTGGAGAGAGAAATGGAGAGGAGGAGGATGAGAGGGCCAAGGAGAAAGGAACGAGAAAGAGGAGGTAAGGGGGAGAAGAGGGGAGAGAAGGAGGACAGGAGATTCAGGAGGGAGGAGTGATGAGAGAGAGGGAGAGAGACACAATTACAACAAGTAACAAACAACTTCACCACTTTCAGGTTTCTGAAAACCAAATAATTCAAGACAAGATGCAGGAAATCAAACAGCAAATGAGTGCAGTCAGAAAACACACAACTATTGAAACTACAATCTTAGCACCGAATCTTCAAACTGAACTGACTGTATTGAATCAACATTGTCCCTGACTGAATCAGTAGCTTTTAGAAGTGGAGCTCCTCACTGGTGATTCACAGTATGTTATTCGCTTGTTAAAAGCTTAATAAAAGATCACAAAAGCCACAGAAACAATCATAATGTGGCAACGCTATCGCAAATTGTTGCTTGTTGAGCTATTAACCTTATAGACAACAGTTGTAGATGCCTAGTTCAGTACTAAACTGAATGTAACAGCTTGAACCAGCAACCTATTGAACTGAAGATGAATCGGTGCTGAATGTCATGGCAGTATGAATCGAGATGCCTTTGTACGTACTGAAATGCATTTGAATTGTGATGCGATTTTTTTAGGAAAAAGTGAACTCATAATAATCGACTATGCATCTTTGAACTAATAAAATTATGTGAATTAGCACAGTGAATTAACTCAAAACACAATGCAACACTGAATAACGTCAATTGCAGTCAGAACACAAAACTTTCTCACTCCTCACTGTGGTGTCCTACACGATCACCTTGATAGTGAAGGTGGTCTTTACATTTATTACAAAGCTTTGTCAATTTCAGGCACCCTCGATGAAACTAAAGTGGGTCCTATGGATCTACAAAGATCAATCCAGCATATAACAGATTATAATTTGGTTCCAAATATCAAATAGGTTGTAAGCAAGTTTAAGTCTAGAGTGCTTCTAATCTGGTCTAAAACTGGTTGCTTGAAGAAAGTAGTTGTGAGCTAAACAGTGTCAGTATGTTTGTTACTCTAGAGGTTGATTAGGACATTCATCACACCATGAGGTTAGAACAAATCAACAGTTCAGCTGCAGCCATTCAAAAACATAGATACAGTAGAGTTCACCAGACAACAAACATTTTTATATCTAAAATCAAGTTCACCTCAAACTTGTGATGCTTCACATACACACACATACATATACGATATATCCATTTATACAACAAACTGATTTGATGGTTTTTGCTTGTCTGATAATCTGATAATCAACAACCATAAGTCTTGGTTCACTCTGACTTTACTTAAAACATCAGTAGCTGTAAATATCCACCATGAGTAAAGAATAATAGAAATATTCAATTGTACGGTAGTTTTGAAAATTTTCCAGTGTTTATTTGGCTTCATTACTTTAACACCAGAGGAAATAGTGTGTTAATAGAAATGTATAATGTACCACAGTAGATTCAAACAGTTGCCTGTTGTCAGATTAACTCTTGAACCAATCACTTGAAGTATTGGAGTCAAATAATTGTATACACAACCCAACAATGGAAAACAAATTTAGAACGCCTAAAAGATCTAACAAATCAGATTTGTAACATTTTAACAATCAAATGACCTTCAGAAAGCACAATGACTAAAAAGATGTCTATATTTTATTTTTGATGAATGTACTGATGTAAAGATAATAGGCCTACAATCTGAATTTGTCTGTTATTTGTCTGCAGGGTTAGACAGACAAATATTAGTTCTTATCCTTAAGAAATTGGAGCACCTATGGTCATCAGCTGAGGATTTGATGTGATTATAACAGTGTTTATGCTCAGCTACTTAATTTTCATATCAATCATTATATTAGTTATCTCAGTTATGCTATTTAAAGCAGCTCTTAATACATCCTGCATGTCTGCAGATGTGAATATTGTTAGAAAAATACAACTACAGAAAAATATTGGGTCAAGACATTGGCATTTATATCCATGACAACAATGGCGTCCTGTCTCACAGTGGATTTTCCCCACACAGCGTAGCATCTGTGTAAACTTGACATCACAGTATAGAGTATATGGCCCAGTCTGGAACTCCAGAGGGCTGGGACACACTGTGTCCCACTGCTAATGCTACATCCACAAGTGTGATGCAACCAAATGAAGTAATGCCACAGACAGATGCAAACTGGTCACTTCCAAGCACAAACACAATTAGTCAGTGGTTTAAAAGCTGCAACTGATCTGTTAACATGCCTGTTACATCACTTCCTGTCTAACCTCCACTCCCTCCTCCTGCACAAAAAGGAACTGCCATACGTCCCTTCATCTTTGACTGCTGGCAGGAAAGCAGAGGGGAAACATGGGAAATGTCGGTAAACAGGGCAACGACAGGAAAGGAAAGGACAGAGTTTGTGTGCGTGTGTGTGTTCGCTGTGTGGTTGCACCTCTCCTTGCGTTCCTCTCCTCCAGGCATCAGAGAAGATGGAGCTGACGACACTCTGGGACCGGGTGTGGCCTGATGATGCCATCTCTGATACACCACTGTCAGACTGGCTGGAGTGGTTAGACTGGGATTCTGTAGTGAGAACACACAAGCAAGTTTTATTTATTTATTTTTTTTAATATTTATTATTGTGGATTGTTAATATTGAAAAAAAAGTTAGATTTTTGGACAGACTGACCTGGAAGGCTGGAAGAGCTGGATCCTGACTTGATTGAAGAGGAAGAGAGGGAGGACCAATCATAGGCTGCCTCCGTCCTCCTCATTGCCTCCTGGAAGTTGATGTACAGCTGCTTCCCATACTGACAGACAGGCAGACAGAAGAGAAGTTTTGCAACTACATGACAAAGACAAACTTAACACAGTCACTGCACTGAAGTATTGATGATTGACTATGTTACACATAACGCAGCATGGAGACTGTATGTGTAAAAATACCACCGTTCATATGGGAGCAGACATCAGCATACACCAGATTTTTATGTTGTTGTACAACAGGACAAGTCATTACCTTGGCGATACGAATACTGTTGATCCATTGTTGGAGGGTTCTGACATCATCACAGCAGAGGTACTTGATGTACTGAGACTTCTTCTGGATCTGAGGGTGCTTTACAAAACACAGACACACATGGCAGTACTTTATAAAATGCTTTTTGTACTATTGCCAGTACTTTTACTACAACTACTGCCGCTCTTGCTGCTACAGACACTCTAGGGTTGACATTCCTAATGTATTTTTGAAAATTAAACTTAAACCGCTGCAGTATAAATACATTAAACAAAAATATGTATTTCTAACATTCTTCAGTATGTCTTTTTAAAACAATACAAATGTCACTACTCTGTCAAACCACTAGGTGGCATTGTGGGATTATGGTGTAACAAACCAGACAGTATTAATCTATCCCTGATTTCACTACCGAGTGTGTTTATATGAGTGTGTATACCTTCAGCACCATGCAGTAGTCAGTAGGAGCCTTGTACTTGCTCTTGTAGTCCTGGCCGTGGTAGACGTTAACATGATCCAACTGGAGAAAACACACCAGGTCTCTGGATGCCTGCACAAACACACACATTGAATAGTATAGTTGTATTTTTTCACGGTTAATCTCATTATTCATTACCGTTCAACAACACATATTTCTCTTTGTGCTTCCTTTCAATCACAAACACACCTTTGCTTTGCCCTTGGGGACATAGTAGATGCCAGAGGCCCTCAGTAGGAAATAGCGTTTCTTCCATGACTTCTTCCCATCCTCTTTCAGCCACAGCACTCCCTCCATCTCGGGGACGGACACGGAGCTGCCCCCGAAACACTCCTAACACACACAAACACACAGACAACAAATGTTTGTGATCAAGTTTTTACTTGTTGAACTAAAAAACCTATATACCTTATGAACGTCTTTGATCGAAACGTTATATACGTTATATACGTTATATAATTTAATATATACGTTATAAACGTATATATTAAATTATATTTATTGGGCAGGTGAAGACAGTGTGTGGGTGTCCCTTCTTTTTAGTACATGGCTACTCCACAAACACACCTGTCACATAGACTACTCAGGTTTGCAAGAGATTTTTTGATGATCAGAACTGAAAAACCTGACAGATTGTCTGCAGTGCAACAGCATGGAGGAGAATTATTCAGTACTGTTCACATTCTGTATCCTCTTCTTCTCCTCTACTTATTCAGGTACATTTTGATTGTTTGATATCACTGCTTGTCTGACATTCATATCAGTATTGTCTATTTCCTGCCTCTCTGCACTTTGCTGAGCATCTTTGCTGTAAGGTGGAAATAAACAACAGGTTTTAACAATGATATCCACACAGACAGTGAGCAGAGCGCCACAGTGAGATAAAAATCACTGGTCAATCTGGCCAGTGTCTGAACCAAAGTGTTGGTCAAGTGGAAATTTTGGTCTGATTATGGAAAAAGCAAACGCTCAAGGGTCTTGAAACTTGATGTTTGTAAGGATCCAACAGAAGACTGTATAGGTAATAGTGTGTCAGAGTGGCATTTTAGAGAAATGCAAACTCATCCTCTGCTTTGGTAAGGAGCTGAAATTGTGCGTGCATGCCCTGGGCCTCCATTTCCAGAATACCAAAACTGATTTCCAGTTGCAAAACTGTGAGAGGGAAACTTTCCAAGTTGAATTTGTGGAATCAGCTGTGTGGAAGCCGAGAAAACAAACTAACCTCTAAGAGAGCCTCTTTGTTCCTCTCAGCCATCTCGCATGTCTCCTTACGCCCCAACAAATAGTTCTGCATCAGACAGGAGCAGGAGAGACAAATCACTGGTTAGCAGTTATTAAAAAAACATATATGTAGTTTTAATAGAATAAGTGGCCTTTTTGGTAAACCCTCCCATGTGTGTTTGCAGATGTGTTACCTGGGGGTTTTTGAACAGAGCATACTTCTCAATACGTTCTGTGAACATCAGACGGTTCTGGCTGTCTCTGGTCCAGTTCAACAGGTTCTCCACCAGGTTCTCATGATCCTCAAAGATCCGTTCTGCACAATTAAATATATCAATTAAATTTTCAGTTAACTGACGCTAGAGCAGAAAAATCAATATAAATCGGAAAAATAGGCCTAGTTATAGTTATAGTTATTTTTTACTCTAGACATAGGCAGTACAGGTGTAGGCAGTATTTGTACCACTATAGATCACTACACTTATAGAAGTATAATGCTGGTGTTAACACTATTTTGTACTTTTCTGTGATTTTAGCACAGTTTCTAATTTGCTATGGAATGAGGAAACTGGAAAATGAACAGGACTGTTATTGCAGGAACCTTCGCCGCTCATAACCCCGCTCTCTTCACTACTCAAAAGAAGCAACATGGCTTGTGGCAATCTGCTGTCCTCATTCTCTCAAACCCCAGCTCACTTTAAGTGGCTTTCAGATGTTTTGTCTGAGGACTCAAATAGTGAAAACCATGTCAGCCGTGACCCGCACTGACTTAACTACTACTGTGCTGACCTCACTAACAAAAGGTGCCCTTCTCATCAAGTACTAACTGCTACTTTTTAAGTGGGGCAAAATCTGCTATGCTCCTTTCTATGAGCGGATGTAGGAAAGTGGAGAGAGATGTGATTTTGAGGGGGGGGGGGGCTGGTACAGTGTACTATTTAAACCACAAATTAAAGGAGAAAATAATTCTTCCAGAATTTACCTCTAGAGCCACATGTGACATATTGTTTTCACAGGCTGAGTGGTACAATCCACGTTGAATAAACTGAACTTTTTGTGTAAAATTGGTGGTATACCCCTTTAAAACAGATTTGTCATATGCTGTCGCTTAGACTATGATAGACCAATAGAAATTGATGCTGGCAGGAAAGCAGGGAATTTGTAATCCTCCAGGAAGATAAGTGCTGAAACATTTAATCAGTTTATTGTTAGGTCAATTACACTTTGATTACGGATTACTCACAAGGGTCGTTACATAAGAACAGTTTCCTGTTCATTACTGTTCATTTAAGCGCCTTACAAAGCTGTTTCATGAATGAAACAAAGATCCAAGATGTTTTGCAACAGGGCATTTTGTGTAGTTTCCATGATTATTTGAGATATAGTCTATGATATAATTGATTATGTTATAAATAAAAAGCTAATGATTTCAGTACTGAGCCATTCTGTCCACTATCTACTGATATGACATAAAAATGCGTAATGACTTCATAATTATAAGGATTAAAACACTTTCCGAATTGATGAGATCAGATTAGAAACAGTGATGATAATGAAGACCCTTATACTACATTATTATATCATTATTATATGCCACTTTGTCATTTCCTGTAGGAAAAGCAGTAAGAGGTTAGAGGCTATGATCCTGATCGGAAGTCAGTCTCTTGCCAAAGGGCACCCAGCAGGGTGCTGGTGGTGCTGGTGTGTGTGTGTGTAAGGGGGCGCTTTCAAAGGGTTTGTCCCCCCCCTTTTCAGCTACTGATACCACTTATTCCCTTAATTAACACAGCAGCCAATTTAAATCTTCCTAAAGCCAAATCCTGGTCTTGAGCCTAGGTATTAGAACCGCACGTGGAGTAGATTTGTGTAAATAAAGAAGGGTTTAGATTTGGCTGAACATGGCAGATCAAGCTACACTTTACCTTCTCTTCCTCTCTCTCTCTTTCATAACGATGCTGACTGGCCATTCAGCAGAAGCCCTCAAGATGTAGGTTAGATCACACGCATCACTGCACAAGACCTACATAAAGACTGTGTGTATGTGTGTGTATGTGTTTGTCAAAGAGTGTTAAGTGGAGTTGAAGCTCATAGTACAGTGTGTGCTGGCAAACACACATCTTGACCCCAAGGGAGGTGTGTGTGTTTGTTTGTTTGTGTGTGTGTGTGTGTGTGTGTGTGTGTGTGTGTGTGTGTGTGTGTGCACGCGTCTACACATCTTTGCATCTGAATATTTGCTCTGTCTGATGTCACTGCTGAGCACAATGTCACTGACTGTGAGTACAAATTTACTAAATGATGCCCTACCCTTAACAAACACACACACACACACACACTAATACACCCGAATATCTGGAATGGGTTGCAAAACTACTGGTTTGTGTCAAGTTAGTTATTTACTAAATCAGGTAGGAAACATCTGTGTTAATGTCACAAGATGAGTGAAAATGGAAATCACTGCAGCATTTTGGGCTCAAATCAAACTTCAACAATGAAAGGTGTAAGATTACACAGTTATATGCCACTCTTTTCTGAAGCTAGGTATTTTAGGTTTGGTTTATTTATTTATGCATATATAGACAGATGATTAATTCATGTAGAATTCATTCATTCACTCATGCAGTTTAGAGTAGGAGGGACTTTGCTAGTCCAATGACACCATGTACATTAACCTCTACTCATGCTGGGCCAACCATATATAATTTAATAATGCATGGATTTCAACTTAATAAACACTTAGTAGGTTGAAATATTAAGAGCTTCCGTGACTTCGGCAACAAAACTGTATATATGCATTTCACTATTATTAATAGGACTAAGCAGCGTGTGAGTGTGTGTGTGTGTGAGTGTGTGTGAGTGTGTGTGTGTGTGTGTGTGTGTGTGAGTCTGCTCACCCATCTGCAGTTCATTGATGGTTTCCACCAGCGACCAGTCTGGACTGAAACCACAGTGAGATTTGTCCAGCAAACTGTCCAGAACCTGAAGAACAGGACACACTGTGAGCACTAACAGCATTACTACTGTACAATTACTGCTAATGATCTTACAACTACTATTAATGACACCGCTAATGCTAATGACAGTGCTACTGCTGACAACATAACTACTACTGCTGTTACATCTACTACAGCAGCTAATGATCCTTCAACCATTACTACATATGACACTACTACTGCTTATATTACTACTACTACCAATAATAATTAACAGTGCTGTTTATAATAACAGTAGACTGCTGCTGCTACTACTAGTAGTATAACTTTTACTATAGCCATATGTATTACTTCTGTCTAACGCAAATAATGAATACAACTGCTCTCACAATATTACTAATACTACAACGACAATTATTTAAACTGGTACTACTCACACATCTACCATTACGTCTACTGTTACTGCTGCAGCTTCAGCCACTGCAACACTGCTACAGGTGTGATGTGAGTTGAAGTCATACCTGTCTGACCGTCTGTCTCTCATCCACCATCATGGTCTTTGAGCTCTCGTCTGACAGATGAACACGAATCACCAACTATGAAGGGACAAAGAGTGGAGGATAATTTACATCATTACTGTCCAGTTATGACACTTGTATGTTAAATATCTGATTCTGACTGGTTGATCATCGTTATGCTGCCTGTTTACTGCTCTCAGAATAATCCAGTTTTGCATTTAACAAGACGATTGCATTTTGTAGTTTTCTCATCAAAATTAAATGGTGCTACCTTGTGAGTAAAAGACACCACACTCAGTTCACAGAGCTTAGAGCATAAAGTAGAATATTTACTACTACAGTACAACGACAAAACCACTTTTCTTTCATTGCCATGGCAGCAGCTGAGCTGAGCTAGTTTTTTGACTGACGTCTGCACAGCAATGAAGCAATTATGCACAATGAAGTATCCCAGAATAACAAAGTAAAGGAAGAGGGTATTCTTCATATACATGCATGCTGTTATTGTCTCATGGGACATGTATGCATACATACATGCATACATATACCCCCACACACACTAACATTACATATATACACCAAGTCCAAAGTTACATAACATAGTATAGTATATTACTATAGTATAGTAATGTAGTGTGTATGCAATTATTGTTGCTATAGTTACCTGCAATTTAAAATCCCAATCAAATTACACTATTGAAATTACAGGTTATTTACATGTATGATTTAAAAGTTTGAATTATAAACATTTTATTGTTTTGTCAACTCTCTGTGTCTTAGCATAAGTTAAATTTCAATTTGGGAGTCATAGCAGGATCCAATCCTGTATTTTGGATTTTGTTAGAGGGCAAACCATTTTTATTTTAGCATCACAGATTGTGCCTTTAATATACAATATTTTATGCACAAATTTTGAAGTGCTTATATTTCTCAGTTGAACAATGTTTTAAGGTGTCTGGTATGTATGAGTTTTGCACATTTTACAAATCAGTTTATGTGTGAGAAATTGTGTATAGTTTTCATAGTTATTATGCATATGCATCATTTGGCCCCTTATATTATATAACAACTACCAACCAATCAAAGGGAAGTATTTCTCATGGCTGTGCCATAAATGAGATTTGAGGCCCAATGAAATGAAAAATGGCCTTTTCATGTCCATTATATTTTGACCATCTTATCGTTCATTATCCCTTAAATGATATTGCTTTATGTGTGTGTGGGAGAGAGTCAGTGACACTGCAGAAAGATGCACTTTCACTGTTCTCTCATCGCAGGATATTATACAGGCGATTAGACTTGACATACACACACACACACACACACACACACACACACACACACACAAAAACACACACATCCAGGTTGTTAATCCAGTTTCCCTTTCTCCCTCTCTCTCTCTCTGTGGGATTGGGATTTAACTTGCAGTGGTCATTATGTTGAGTGCAATGTCTGTCTGTCTGTCTGTGTGTGTGTTGACCCCAGCTGTTATTGACCAGAGCTTTCAATGTGGAGTAACACTGACCTGACCCAGAAAACAGAGTCCACTGAACACGTGCCAGTCACACACACACACACACACACACGCAGTCAGATACACGTATCGCACACACCCAAATATACACTACAAACGTTTCTTTATCATCTCTTGGTCTTGTGTGTTTTTTGTGAACCAGACTCACCTTCTTCACTTGGGCCTCCTTGATCTTCTCCAGGGCAACTCTGATATTCTCTGCCTTCAGCTTGGCAGCCTGCTCCTCCTGCACACACATACACACACACACACACACAGTGAGGATGATGGCATAGAAATTATCCACCAGTCAATCAATATTATAAACCAATAACATTGACAGACACATTCCTGCAACACTCACTCCTAACAAGGACACACACACTCATTAAAACTCTTACCTACCTGATTCTTCCAACATGAATTCATTGTTTATTTCTGTTGATTTCTCTTTAACAGCCAACGCTTCTGTGTCTGCTAAGCATCAAATAAAACTGCGAAATGTGAATTTCAAGGAAAAAACAACTCCAGAATATCCCAGTGTTTACCAGCAGAGTTTGGACAAAGTATCAGTATATTCCCAGTCCTGTCAGCTGGCTGTGCACCATTCGTCCTAACACATCACTCCTGCTCAATTAGGCTTCCTCCAGTGGGATTTTTTTTTGTCATGCTTATAGTGTCCTGACAGTGAGAAGGAAGAGCAAAAAGGAGCTGATGTGAAAGCGGAGATTATTCCCCGAAACAGCAGCCCAGGTTTAGTCCCGACAAGATAGAGGTACGCTGCTCAAGGATCCCAGATTGTGAGGAATCATCAGAAATGTCTGGTTGGCAGCACAAATCCTGCTTCTCCTCCTCCTCCTCTTCATAATCATCATCATCATCTCTGTATTATTGTGGCTGCAGCACAATGAGATTGGATTCATGCTCAGACACTACATGCTGGCGGATAAGGAGGATTATCCAAAATTCCCAAACACACACACACACACACACACACACACACACACACACACACAGAGTCGAACTGGAAGTTATGGTAGTGTTTCTCTGTCACTGCGGCTGACAAACTAGAGGACAGATGGAGACATAAGAAAGTGAAAAAATCCGATCTGCTTTCCTCTGACAACTCAGCGGCGAAACGCTCCCATCTCCAATCAGAGCTTCTGTCTCTTTCAGTTTGATTCTGCACAAACACACACACACACACACACACACCCCGTTAGTCGACCTTCGACAAAACAATGGAGTCGAGATCTTCAGCGCTACAGCAAAAAAATCCCCGAAAACAAAACAGTAGAACAAAGCAGCGGAAGAGGATGGATGGAGGAGCAGAAGTAGTCAGACAGCCTTGAGTGCAGGCGCAAATGCAAGATCTGGAAGCAGAAATAAGAGTATAAACAGATACAGAAGTAAACATAAATATAGGAAATCTACAGATTGACCAACAGACTAACTGATCGCCTGGTTAGTGAAGCAGCTGACTGTGTGGTTTACCTACCTCACTAACTCCCTGACTGACAAGCTGACTGACTGGTTCCCTGACTGACTGGAAGATCAAAGTGAAAGATGCTACCTTGTCCCGTCACATCCTCCCTGGCCGAGCGAGATAGAGGGAATGAGAGGAAGAGAGAGGGAAGGATGAGATGAACCAGAGGGGGGGGGGGAGTGGGGGAGGGGCAGTGTTGCTGTGCCAACTTACATGCAGAGGCACTGATCTCTTTATCTCAAGCGCTCATGCTCTCTCCTCGCAGTCTCTCTTCTCCTCTCTCCCTCCATCCGACACAGTCTCTTCCACTTCTCTTATCTGACTTGTTTTTCTCCTCGTTTTTAGCCTCGCAGTTTTGTCCTCATCTCACTCTCACTGATTCACTCATCTCGTCTCGTTCTGTGCCGTCTATTTTAGGGGTTCTTTCCAGTCATTTCACGAGTGTCTGTGCATGTCTGTGTGGAGTTGCTCCAATTTAGCCAGTCAGCTTACACACACACACCAGGGGATCCATATTGTGAACGAGTGAAAGGACAGAATGAAATGAAGACGATGGGGAAGAGAGAGATTAACACCCAATCTCCTTACCAGCACCCCCCCAAACTCCCTGAAACACACACACACACACACACAAGACCCACAATCTCGAAGCAGCAGAAGCCAACAGTATAAGCTCTTAAACAGCTTCATAATGACTTGCCTACATTTTGTTGGTAAGGGTTAGCGCCTGTGAGCATGTGCAGCTTACCATGGTAGCCAAAACTGACATAACATTAACTCAATTTTGCTGTATAGATTTTTTTTTACACAGACTGTAAGTGTCAGTATGTAAATTTACATTTGAATCTCTCAAAAAGCACAAAATCAGTCATTAAATGGGGGAATATATATATATATATTCTAGTTAGTTAGCATTTAATGATATTTAAACCATAAAAGTTATATGTGATGTGTGTGGAAAAAGAAATAACATCAACAATATAGCAAAAAAAGATATATGCTGACAAATTAAAAGTGACATAAGCACTGATTTAAAATGGCCACAAAACAAGCTGTGATAGAGTATATGTTGTTATAATGGTAGAATGTAAATGTTACAATTTGTTAACACTATGTGCAATGTATCAATATCCTAGGTCACTTACAATTAAATATATATACATACATGTCATTTAGTATCAGTAGCTGTTAACATTTACAATAGGCAAAACTGAAAGGACAGTAAATGTAAAATATCAGAATTGGTATTGGTAGGTTACAGTGCAAGTTTCAATATATTTAGTCACAAAATTTAAAAAAATCTCTAATATTACTTAAATCCACCATTGTCAATTAGCATTAGCAGCAATTAAAGTACTAGTGATGTAAAGACATTAGACTTACATAACACCTATTTGAGATTCAGTACAGCTAAAAGTAGTATGTGGAGATTTGAATCTGACAAAGTAGGAAGGAAGGATTATATTTGACTAAATATATTATACAACATATCATCTGTTTGTGCCTTTTAACATTTGAACTAAAGCTGTAACTGTGGATTAAATGTCAACATTTTAATGACTGTTACAACATTTATAAAAATGTTAGTGTGTTTCAATGTGAATCAGATAGTACAGATAACCTGGGAAGGTTAAAACACCAGTCACATAACACTGTTACATCAGTTAGCATTAGCAATTTAACACTAACTCCATTTTCTATGTTGTGTCAATTACCTTAAAGTGTGTTTAAACTTGCATTGACATTACCGTATGAACAGGATATTACTTGCCTGAGGCAGCTAGCTAACGTGTGTCAGTTATGATCATGATCACCACCATCATAGTCATCATCATCATCATAATCATCATCATCAACATCAACATGGCCGTCAGAATCATTATTGTCCCGCTCAGCTCTGCCTTTAACATTTTCCATCATTGAACCCCCAACGCATGAGCAAGGCACTGCCCAGGGTTATAGGTTTAATTTCCATATGATCAAATGTAAGACACTTTGTAATTGTAGGGTGACTCTGGATCATTCTACCATATCTAAATATTAAAGAAGGAATCCTTATGCTTTCCTTCAGAAGAATTTGAACATCTTTCAAAACAATCCTATTTAAAAAAATAACAAGTCTCTATAGGTTGTTATTGCTGCAGACCTCATTTTCCATAATGTTAGCATTAAAATCAGAGTGCACCCAAGTCTAAGGACAGCTGAGCTTACAAAGTACATTTTACACAAGTAGAGAAGCCTGAAATTTTTTTTTTTTTTTTTTTAAATGGTCATGGTACAGAGGATAAACCAAACAACAAAATCCCAATAATGAATGATCAAAAACCTAATTCTGTTTAGTAAGTCTACATCGATGAGGCCCTTAAACTCGCTAAAATACCTCTGATTAACTCTTTATGGTCGTCATGTCCTCTAATCCAGATTTTACTAACATTAATCAAATAAATTGTTTCTAGTTGAGAAGCAAACAAAGCCAGCCATCCATTTTACCATGTTAGCAGCATGGCTCGACAACTACTCGATGGACTGCCATGAAAGTCTGTAAAGACATTCATGGTGCCAAGCGGATACTGACTTTGGTGATCCTCTGACTTTTATTCGAGCACTTATCTTCTGAAATATCTCAACATCAACTGGATGGATCGGCACTGGTTGATCATTATTGCCTCAACTGTGACACATTTCTTGTTAAGCAGAATGTGAAAAAATATTAATTTACTCTGAACATGAAATGTCTTAATTTTTTACTTCAATATGCCATTAATTTACCCATTAACAATGATGTAATTAAGAAATCTTCAATGGGATTAAAATGGGACACGTACATTTTGAGGGACTTATATCCATTAAAAATCCCTCAGTCCATTCAGAAAACCGATTATAATCCCTTCATATTTTAAAGTGCATTATTTTATCCATTTGTTAAACCCAAATCTGGCTGTACTGGCTCCTATTGGTTTGCATTAATCTGTTATGGCATCTTATTACATTTTCATTTGATCATAAAAATCTCAGCCTCTATTACATATTAACCGTTGTACATTTTTTTCCAGGAGTCACCGCTGTCACTGTCATTTCTAGCTTGCAGCGTAAACGTTTTCTCTCCATCTCATAGATATTCAGTTGACCTACATTATAGAGTCACTAAAATTAGCTTCTGCCCAGGAAAGATTGTGTAGCCTTTGAAGTTATGAGGAATATGTCCCTCCTGATCTACCACAGGCTCAAAAACAGCAGCTGAGTGATGCGATTTACATAGAGGCAGCAGAAGTGGGCCAGCTGTGTGTGTGTGTGTGTGTGTGTGTGTGAGAGAAAGAGAAAAGTGTGTGGGTGGATTGCAGCTATTGCTGAGGCAGTGTAACACTGACACAGATAGAATATGCTATACGCAGACCTAACAGCATCACATACAGTACATACATTTACACACAACACACACACATACACACACACACACACACAGCTGTGCCCTGGAAGCCGCTCTAATGAGTGCAGATAATTACACCCTCAGCCTAATCACTGCTGCAGGAATTAGACCGGCCCCTTAGCTCGTAATCTGCCTGGAATCTCGGGGCCCATTGTGGCCCCACCCACTCTAATCTGGGACCACAAATTAAAATAAAATCTCGTTTTTCAAAAAGGCAGCTCAAAGCACTTTATGCCACAAATCAGTGGAATCAGAATTACTGCGAAAAGGAAACACTGAAAGACGATGTGATGGGTTATCCTGGCTTGCTCTGCAGTAGAAAAGCTGGATTTGAAGCCAGTGACAGCTGCTCTGACATAAATGGATCTTAAAAGTAAAACATTAATCTGACTATATTCATTTAATTTGGATCCGCTAGACTCAGACTAATGTGTTGAGCCAGTATTGTGCTGTTGCTTACAATCCAATACAGTCCAGCACAATGGTGCATAAATGGGGAAAATGTCAAAAATATCAACCAGGTAATGTGAAACTCTTAAGATTGGATCAGATTTGTGTGTGTGTGAGATGCCATTACAAGGACAGCCAAAGCTACAAACTCCAAACGAGACCCATTGCCAGCCAACCGCTGTGTGTTGGCATGTTTGTGTATGTGTGTGTGTGTGTGTATATAATGCTACGGGGAATCACCCCCTCTCTGCTCCAAAGAGGATTATCCCTGCAGATCTGGCACATTCCTCCAACATCCAATCAAACAGCCTCATCTGCTTTATCATCCAATCAAATCATGACATTAGTGATCCAATCATAATAAAGCATCCTTACTTACTTACTTACTTACTTACTCTCTATCTGATGCTCATACACACAGAAAACACACACACAAACACACACAGATAAATAAAACTTTACCCTTAGCCATTAAGAAGCCTACAGCTTTAGCTTGAGAGCAGCTAAGTGTTTAACATTATGTCATGCTTTCATCCAAACACATTCTTGTACATCAGGAAGGCTGTACAGGAGAAAATTTTGATAAACCTCTCATAAAATTGTGATATTAGCTATGTTTACGCTAACATTTATTCTTTATCACATTACTTATGAGTCATTTCTACAGTCAGAGCCCCAGAGAGGCCAGTTTCCACCAGCATCCTGATCTGGGTTGACCAACAACAACAATTAGAGCACTAGCTCGTTCTATTATCTGCATTGATCGGTAATAGTTAGCACCAGGCCCATCTACTAATCTCCATAACTGCAACTGGCTGAGATCCAAACATCCATTGTAACTAGAGAACAAACCCAGGCTGTGTAACAACTTCCTCTCTGGTCAGTTTGGTTTATTTTAAGTCACCTCTACAGTGAAAATCATTTCAATAACATTGCACAATTTAACACTGAACTTATTCTCCTTGACTCCTGATTGTCTGCAGTAGGAAAAGAGGAAACATTTATTCATTGGTAAGATCATTTTTTTTACTATTTCTAGGTGCTGAAAGATAGAACTTAAGGGTAAAAAAAATGTCCACATATATCCCAGTTCATCTTCTGAGCTTAAAATATAAGCAAAGCTGGAGATACATATAGTACCAATCACTGCAATACAAAATGCCACACTTAGAAACAATAGTCTCCAAACAATCTGTATGAAAGGCTACATCTTCTCAACACTGATTACTACATTTTCATTTACACCAACACAGCAACTTTAGCAAAACCTTCTCCAGTACTGATTTTTGGCTCACTTTTCACAATTGTTATTTTTGCTTTTGTTGAGAAAGAGTTTAAATGTGTGATGCAAATGTATTTGTCATATTGTCAAATTGTGATGTTTGTGGTTTCTTCTTAGGGGTAAAGTTCAGACAGGAACACACAGTACAATCCCTGCTGGACAGATTCGTGTCCTCCTTGCAGTATCCGTTGATAAAAGCAGACACAGAAGCGTTGACTGTTACTTACCTCTATTTGCTTCCACAAAACATGCAGAATTTCTCTCATGATCATTATTTTCTCAAACATTTCACTGAAATCTGTAAAAACGTCTTAAAGCATGATCACACAGGAATGTTTTAGCAGCACAGAGTGACCTTCGTTAGTTTTTTGTGATGTTTGTTTTGTGTGTTGCTGAAAACTGTTCAATGAGACAGGTGCCTTCAATCACCGGCAGTTAATCTCTTTACTGTCCAGTCAAGGCCAGACTTGACTGGAGAGTAGAGAGATTAAGTACCTTGACTCAGACTCATACACTCACATGCACACACAGACAGTCAAATATACAATAAACACAGCTGATCAGCATGTGTAAACACTTGCTTTTTTGCTTTTACTACTCTTGTGTGATCGCACTTCACTCCCGTCAGCCACTGTCACATGACGGCAGTGAAGTTGTAATGCATCACATACATTACACATGCAGTCAGGTACAGTTTGCTTTCACTTGTACCATTTCTCATTCCTGAACGAAGCAAACTTTCATGCTTCATAGAAGGAAACCGAAATGGCATCTACACTTCACAGCAAATCAACATTGTCATTACTGTAAAAAAAAAAAAAAAACTTTTGCTGGGTAAAATGGGAGAAATGGCATCATGCAGTGGATATTTCCCTGTTTGCATCATTCATTTCATAGGTGAACACAGTAATGAACAGTATTCACAAAGCTTTACAGAATGAAGGATCAAACACAGTGACTCTGATGCAAATCACTTGTCGCTTGTGTTTCAGAAATGAGAACAACCTGGCAGGAGGGAGTAAGAAAACATTATCACTTATTACTCCTCTACACACACTCAGTAGACAGTTTACTAGAGACACTTGCTTTAGAGAGGCATTGATTCAACCTGATGGCCAATTTTTAGTCTGTAGTGCTGTTGAATTGTATTACACTATATTATTTGTATCAATGAAGGTGACTGGTAACATGAGATAACCAGCAGAGAACCAATTACCTGTAGCCAAAGTGGAGGAGCACAGGTCAAAAACACTGCTAAACCATTTATTCTGTCATAAAAACAGCAACAAAAAATAAAAAGGATGACGTCATTATGTTAAAACACCCGTTTTTTAATATACAAACAGTGATCTGACAGTGTAACTAGGACTGACGGATTTACTGAAACTAAAGTGCAAAGTAAAACTTATGATGATTTTTTTGCTGTACAAACGCCTTCAATAGTGAAAGTAAGTGTTTATTTATTATGTTTGTATTTTTTCACAATTATCACAATCACAATTTGCTCTTGCATGGAAATTAAGTTACTGTTCCATTTTATCCTTTTTATTTTAGAGTGTGTTCAGTCATTGGAAAATGCATCTGATGCGATGACACATTCCACAACATGACAAACCAAATGAACACAGATTGGTTGTCTTAATCGGGCTACAGCTACACTAGTGTTGTACAGTATTATGTTAAAGTGCCACAAGACTTACTATATATAAACTATACTACAGCATACTACTATCTGGGGAACTGCACGGGGACATCATGTGTAACCACAGCCTCTGTAAAGCTTTGGGAATATACACCAGTACACTGCAGCCAAACAACAGGATACGTCATTACATGACTACACACACACACACACACACACACACACGAACGGACTTCCCTCCAGCACTACAGAGGAGGACAGGCACAAAAAGGGAAGCGGAAAGAAGCGTAAACATGCACAGTGGCAGCAATGACATGCATAAAAGTATGAGGAGATAACAGGATGTTGACATGCAAAAGGAAAGGGGGGAGCGTGCAGAGGGTGTCACCTTGGTCAGCAGGTGGGAAGGTTTTCCTGCTATGTTTCTCAGAATCAGAGAGGTTTCCCTGTCCAGATAGGAGTGCTTTAAAGAGAAAGGGAGAGAGTCCCGGTAAATTAATCTGGTGTTTGATTGATTGAACGTGGCAGTCTAGCAGAAAGCTGTGCAGTGAAGCAGAGGTCAGCAGCAGAAAAACATCATCTCTGATGTGACTCAGAGATTGAAACCTGTGGAGAAATACTGCACATGTAATAAACACATTAAATAATAATACAGGTATGCTGAGATGGTAAGCAAATGTTATGATACATATTAACCAACAGTCATATAAAGTAACTTGGAGCTAATTTTCACCAAAACCAGATGAGTAAGATCACTATTGTATATCATCAGTCATATTAGCAGTTATTTTGTAATGTAGTGCTGTCATTTACATTTTAGTGAATTTACATTTTTCTTCAACCTGCCCTGTCTACTTTTTCCGTATTTTTTATATTGCACTTTAAAAATCCCAAGAGAGAGAGGAGATGCTAACATATATGGAAACATCTATGGCCTGCCACTTTGACCACTGCAGAAAAACATGAACGTGGAGTCTGTGACGTTAAAACTGAGTGCAGCTGTGATGAACACCCAGGCAGCAATCACCAAAGCTGGGTGTAATAAACTGAGACACCTAGTTAATGTTCCCAAACATCATAAACCCTTTTAAAGCATACATTAAACCAATTTTAGAGGTGCTGGGTTTTCCTATTGACTTTAGTTTGGTTGAGTTTTCTTGTAAATGACATCTTGTGGCCATTAACAGAACAAAGAATAAAATGCACACTAATAAAGACAATGTTAGTCTGTCAGGTTGCATTGATCAGTACAGTCTGCAGCTCTTTTGACATTCTTTTGAGAAATTCATTTAGAAACAAATGTACAGTCACCAACACTTCAGGGTATACTGATAGGGAACTGAAAGGCTAGACAACTGGAGTTTTAACTCCAGGCCAGCAGGATACCAGACAGATTTTGATATATTATTTACAGTATTTGCTAAATTATTTACAATACTGCTCATATTTACTGACAATGTCATTTGCACACTAAGAGACACCAGTGGAATCTGTGGCAAAGTAAGCTGTACATAATCCCACATACATGCACGTGCAGCAGCGCTGTGAGTCACCGGTTCACCCTGAGCAGGTTCCTACTGAGCAGATTGAGGTCCAGGCTCAGTATGGAGCCACAGTGGGTTCAACCCATTTTCATAGAGTCAATGACACACTGACAAACAAGCTGTTGTTTCTGGTAGATACATAGTGCTGTGATTGTCAGGTGGCGAAGCGTCAATGACCTTGGTCCTATTCCAGTCTGCTTTTCTATATCCTGTATATTTCTCAGTAGTTTTGGTTTGGAATAAAAATATCCACTTCCTCAAAAGACTTTTTTAATTGTTTGTTTAATTTAATCTTATCTCATTTTGTTCTAAAGAGATATTGTTTAAATTGTCTGAAATCTGACCTATTTAGTACTGTTAGAAGAAAAAAAAAAAAAACAAATCTTAAAACATCATCTGTTCCCATCTTTATTAATCTTGTGTGTGTTTCAATCACTAGAAACCATTTTATAGAAAGCATTAGTTCTCTCTTGATACTCACAGATTAAATATAATATTTAGGTCAATCACACACACACAGACACACACACGATTACGGTCAGCTTTTCCCTCTGGCCAAGATCTGACCAACCACATCCAAGAGTGCACGTGTGTATCTGTGTATGTGTTGACCTTCTCTTGGCCAAAGTAATCAAGAAGAGAGAGCTGGGCGGCTTTGTGTGTTTATTTTTGCATGTGTGTTTGTGCTTCCACTTGTTAGTATTGTGGTTAGCATTGTATGTAAACCTAAATGCTGTAATGTCAAAGGTTCTGTGCAGTCAAAATAGTCTAATTTAACTTTTGGTATATCCATGATTCTTTATGTCAGGATGTACACAGATGGGTTTTTTTCAGTGGACTTAAGTGCTTGTTCCTGCTGATAAAAAAATGCATCTTGCTCATTGACATCATCATTGTGTTTATGCAGTATTAGGGCTGGAAGCCACCAAGTAACTCAAAATGTGATATAATACTTACAGTTTTCACACTATAACAATGGTATCACCTCACAGGACATTTTAACATATACCATCACAAATAAATTCAAATGCAGGGAAAAGCTGCCAGTTCCTCAGAATATTTGCTAAGTCACCTGTGTATTTTTCTTAGTGTTTTTGCCCTTATTTAATTGTGACAGAGTGACAGTAGGGAGATTATGACATGCAACATGCAGGTCCCTTGCTGGAAAAACTGAGTGTGATGTATTTTCTCAGCAGGAAGAAGCTTGTTGGCCTTACAGTTTTAAGAGTAAATTACACTTCATTTTACAGGTGTCGTAATGTTGTAGTAATTTCCTGGAAATATTTGGAGAAATCTGCAGGTAATTAACAGTTTATTTTCACACATTTTATAGACAGTGTGGTCTTCATTGGTACAAACTATTTTAAATATGGAAAGAAGTGTTAAGTTTTGTTGGTAAGTACACACTGTATTATATATACACTGATATATACTGTATATTCTTTAACTGACAGAAAACTTTTCATTGTGTAGTTTGTGTTTGTGTTTCAAAGGATACATTAGTATTTTAGGTGGTTTCTTAAAAACCCAACTAAACACACCGACATTTTTCTTATAATTTGGCCCAAATTACACCACCTTTTCTAATAAAATGTCCTAAAAATGTACTGTACATTAATTCCAAGAAATATGTATAAAATGAAGTGATTTGTAAAATAAAGCATTACCTAAACTGTACCTCATACCTTCTTAAAACCTTAGGATAAGGCCATTACGTTGAAAGCCAGAGGATATTGTGTACTTGAATATCAGTGCAGCTGAAAAACAAGGACTCTCCTGGTCCCACTTCAAGCCAAGATTTGTGATAAAGTGCTACTTTGATTACAGAGTTTATATCTGACAATCAATACTCCATTTATCCTTTATTTCTCCAGGGATGACCAGCTGAGTTCTATAACCAAACAGTACAATGGGGACTCAGTGACTCCTTAGATCTTGTTATTTTTACTGCCCTTAATAGACACTCAGAGGGAGTGTGTAAGGGAGAGAAAGACTCAGTGATTCAAACTGCAGTAGTTCCAGTTTCTAATGAGCTGGACTCGTGGGAGCAGCATTCTGGGCCAAAAACTCTACAGCACATCCTTTCTCTCATCTCTCTCTTTCACTTTTCTCTATCCTTCTCTGTATTTGTACTCTTTAGTTTCTTTTCATCTGTGTCACTCACTTACTTTCTATATTCATCCTTTAGTTTCCACTATTGCTCTTTCCCATGGTCCTTTATTGTCTGCCGTCATTTGCTAACTCACTCTGTCCTCTCATCTCATTATTCTAATTTTATTCATTCCTTCTCTCCACCTCTTTCTTCTCTGTCTTCCCTTCATCTCCTCATTTCTCTCTGTCCATCGTTGGTCTCTCCCTGTCAGCTTTGCTGTAGTATCTGTATGCTCTGGATGAACTGAAGCAGTGCAGCTCATTGGGTTCTTTAGTTGGGTTGAACCAGGCACCAATACTGGCGAGTCTTAAGCAAAAATGTAAGCATTTGCTTGTGAAATGAAAAATGCAACAAACAAACCCATGATAATTGTTCAGAGCTTCTTTAGCAGTTTATCTTGCTCACATTTGGCTAGCACAGTTGACTACGTAGGTGATTCATGGAAGATTATGACCAAGCTTTTCTTTTCACTGCATGCTAGGACAGAAAAACAGAGCGCTTTTGATCATAAAAGAAGCGAGAACACAGCCTGAAGCAGCAGAAACTGCACAACCCAGCCAACAGTAGAAGAAAATGCCATCTAACACAAACACTGCAGCTGCAAAACCTTAAACAACAGACACTGTAAAAAACTCAGCAGCAAGTATAGATGGACTATTGTATCTACACATGCAGGTTAAGTAGTAAAAAAAATAGAATTGACGCTTTAAAAGACCCTTTGAGTCCTGATTACATCAGTAATTTTTCCGATTAATAACAGTTTATATTTTATAATACTAGAGTTTTAATCCTTAAGTAGTGTTTTTCCCACATTCCAGCCTGCAGCCGAATGATGTCTGAAAATCATTTGCTTTTGTGCTGACAAAGTTGTATGACTGTCACATGGCAATTCAGTTTTAAAATGTCTGCACTGCATTACAACCCCACAAGAAGTCACTTGGACAATAGTTCATTGTTATGGATTTCCGCAAATAATTTTCTGCCTAAAACATGGGAAATCCATGTAAAAAGTGCAGCAACTGGCTAAAAGCGACTGGCAGTAATGTCAAGCATATGGTCCTGATATGGCCCTTTACCTTCTTACCCTTTTGGCATAAAACTGAATGCATGTGTATAATTTGTCCCAGTTATTGGCTGAAGCTCATAATCTCCTCATAATCTGTGTAAAAAAAACGACAGCAGACTCAGCATAATAATCTCAGTCAGACGACAGGTGTGGGCCGTCAAAACACCATCAGGCCTAAAATATAAAATTAGCACTGAGGTTGAATGTTGTGATGGAGTTTCAGGTCAACATTACGAAACGTGCCTATGTCTAGTAGTTTCTGTCTATTTCTGAGTGTACTTGTGTTTAATGATGTTAGCTAGCTAACCAGTTACTGCTAAAGTTAACATATCTGATTAGCACTCAAGCTAATGTATCTAGTAGAGGCACATTAGCATGTTTGTACCATCAGTGTGTTTGCCGCGTAAACGTAGACGCTGCTAGCTAGTTAGCTTGCTAGTTACAACAGACAGTTTGGATGAGCTGAGCTGTCTCTTTATCAACACAATGCTTTGGAGAAAATACTGGGTCTAAGAAGAAGACGGTTTAGTGTTTGACAGTAACCATTTCTGAAACAAGTCTATCACAGTGTTCACTTTCATACAAGGTTACTGTGATACATATTTTTTCTTGTCTTGTTTATTTTGCCATCAGTGGACTTCCAACATGGTACCAGTCTAGGAAATGTGTTGCTCTTAAAATGTCTCACGAAGAGCTCTCACCACAACATATTTAAGCTATAGCATACTGTATTCATCATTAATTCCCTTTGCTCCATATTGCCTGAAAAAAGCATGTTGTGAGTCAGCAAACATACAGTTCATCCATTCTTTTGTTCATAAAAGGTGGGTATGTACCTCTGTGTTATCTCGACCGTGACCGGCTACTCCAGCTGGGAGTGTAACTGAACTCTGTTGGCTGTCTGATTCATTGGAGCGGAGAACGCTGTCCAATGAATCCATGGAGGAGGCAGAGTTAACAGAAACCCCAGATGCCGAGGTGACAGAGGAGCGCGAGGAGTGGACCATTGAACGCACCTACAATGGCGCAACAGGAGAAAGATTAGAAGAGGAGACAAATTACAGGTCAGTGAGCCCAATTCACCTTTTAGTGGCACATTTTACTATCTTTTGAATATCAAGCCTAAATGGTACGGATGCTTGCATTGAGCTAAGAGTTTTTAATTAGTGCTTTCACTGAACTGATGTTAATTAGTTGCAGCTGATTAAATCTGCCACAGAGAGTTTTCATTTAAGGTGGTGATACTGTTGTCCTCTAGCTCAAAATGAAAAACATGCACAGAATGAGAAATAGATTAGTTCTACTAGATACCATAAATCTGCAAGTTTCATCTTTTTCGTATCTCCATATTTTGTCTGGCAGATCATTTTTATGTCACTTGTCCCCCCAAGATGGAGGATATCTCATTTCATTTTTAAACTACATTTTAATGCCATTAGATCACTATAGAAAAAACAGTGCTGCTTAACTACCAAATTTAAATATATTAATTTTGTTCAGAAGATTCTAAACTAATTAGACTGGGTTTCATTTGTCATAAACATTTCATTACACGATAAGTTCTTCTATGAAAATGCAGCTGAGTTTTTCCTTATAGAAATCAAGGATGTATGGATAAAGATTTTGGGATTTACAAAATACAATTGACATTTAATATGATTTTACTCATAAGCCGTGAAAATGAATCAAAATGTACAACAAAAGTTGAGCTTTGTTTACTTCATGTTCGCTGACTGTGCCGACTGATCCTGTGCGTCGATGTTGGCGCTGGCTGGAGCCGGGGTGTCGCATTGTGGCTGACGTATAGGTGGAGGCAGAGCTGAGAGAGTGGGAGGAGGTCTGACGAGCAGCTTCATCCATACTAAGAGATGCCTGAAGGAAAGCAGAGCAAGAGGACAGAAGATAAAAGACGGGCTCATGCATCATGCAAAACAAACACAAAGGGAGCATAGATGATTCTACCAGGAGCTTTGCCCGACAGCATGAAGCCAGTTTCACACTGTGTAGATGAGGTAGTGTGATGATGAATATATTTAGAAATGGATATGGTAAATATGTCATCCATTACACATAACTCAGGCAAAACAACACAGGACTAAGATTTCATCAAAACTTTCACTTTCATGTTGTGGTTGTGTAATCTCAGATAGCCACAAATCTGATCAAGCCTATGATGATCTGGAGGCAACGGCTTCAAAAACTGTGACAGACAGAAGATGTCCTGAGTTGCGCTCCTTTTCTAATCTCTATAAACAGATACTGTATCTGCATATAAATGCAGAATCTGAAACATTCTGGTTGCCGTCTCTGTTTCTGTTTCTGGTTTTCTGTAAACAGTCTGTGTGGGGCGTGAAAGAGGCGGAATGCAATGGTCAAAATTTATCTATGTTTGTTTATTGTGTGAGGAAATGTTTGACTCATGTAATAAAAGACACAAATTGCTTTCAATTTGCTTGCAATTTGCTTTAGCTAGTTGCTAATTGGACTGTAAACAATGACCCGTGGATGGAAGATGAAAGTCTCGGCCCTTTTATGCCAGCTGCTACACCAGAAGCCTGAAAAATTGGCTGTTGCCCCCAGAGTTAATCCTCATCAATGGGTTCCAAGATTGGGAGAGCACTTATCCTACTTTTGTCGCTTCCAATTCTAGTTCTGATAGCTAAACTCAGGATATCTGCCAATACTGAACACCAATTTGATACTCTTTTCCCTAAATTTAAAGCATGTATACCTCACTGCATGGAACTCACTGGTATCTCACTGGTATGTAAGTTACATGAGGCCAGGGACTGCTGTGGGGCTTAAGACTTGACAACCAGACATGCCTTTTATCGTATGCAACAGATAGCAGAAACACTGAATTTCATCATCATACTGATGGAGAAATTTTACCCAAACCATTTAATAAGGTCAGTATTGATCCTGATAAATTGTCACCTTCACAGCCTGCACCTCTGGGTTTCCTTCAGCGCTACCATGTACTTGCTAGCATGGCTCAGCTGTTTCATTTTTATTTTAGTAAAAGCTGCACCGTATTGAGGACTTAGTTGCAAAACTTTGGCACTAGTTGTTATATGTAGAGGTATGTCTTTGAAAAATCTTTATACAGTTCTCAGTAAACACTGAAAGTGTTGGTGTCTATATGTGTTGAACAAGTGGTGCTTTGATGGTTGTTAGGAACACTGTGGTGCTTCTGTTTGTCACTGTTTTCACCATTCCAACTCTGACGTTTCCATGTAACAGGAAAAAACAGATCACAAAAGATGGTGCAAACAACACAGTTGGGAGGAAACCTATTGTTCAGCCAGAAAAACACAGAACTGAAGTTTCTTTCTTTGTTGAGCACCAGCACACAACTCTGCCTCCAGTTCTCTCTGACCTACATCCATTGGATTGCAGTATCAAGACAGCCCACTGAGTCTCTGTCCCTTTTGATCATAAATTTCTCCAGACCTCCATGAGTCTCATGAGCCAGTGGTTTGGCTACATGAGTTTAGTTTTGAAAGTTTAAAATTTTTACCTTTTGATATAGTGGCCTCATTAGGCCGATCAGAGTTTTGTTTTCAAATGCTGAAGCATGTCACATATGTTTATGTTTTATTTTTGAAAAATTTGAGTTTTTGTTGAAATGAATGATGAAGATACAAACACCAAGACATATACAGTACCAGTCAAATATTTGGAGACATCACCCCATTTACTTGAATGAGAAAGTTTGTCCAAACTTTTGACTTGTATTGTATATGAAATAATACAGCACACGTCCAAACAATTGACTCACACATTTATATTGATATTAAAAATAAAATCCCACACTTCCACGCACCTTCTCCAGCTGTGCAGTGATATCGTCCAGGCTGAAGTTAGAAGCCAGCGCCGGTCTCCCATGATGCCCGGCGGCAGCTCTGATGGTGCCGGCAGGTGAAGCTCTGGTGCTGCTGCTGCTACTGCTCGCCCCGCTGCTACCACCCCCACCACTAACACTGTTACTGCCACCACCACCACCGCTGCTGCCCCCTGCTGGCTGCCTGCTACTGCGCCCTGCTGGAGGCTTCTGACGGACCTGGAGACACAGAGAGATGTGTATATACTCAGTGACCACTAGCTGACTGTAGAGAATATGCTTCAGAAAAAACAAACAAAAAAAAGTTCTATATAGGTGGTTCTTTAACATTTTTCTGTAAAAAGAAAATATTAACGAACTAAACTAACTAGATTTTAATAAGCCTGAACCAACATGAACATGAAAAGACAACAAAACTGCTTTACTTGGAGGGAAAAAAAAGAGCTGGTTTGAGTCTCTGGCTTCACTGTTTTGAAAATGTTCTCATGCACAGCAACAGGAAACATGATTATAACCGATAGGAATGACGGCCAAAACTCCAACTATGAAAACAAAATCCCAGTTAAACTTTTCAACTGCTGTGGGCGTGTTTACCTTGGTATCAGTCAGCCCCAGACGGGCCATGCCGCCAGCGCTGTTAGGTTTGGCGTTGACGGTGCTGAGTTCCTGTTCGATGGAGCAGAGATCAGCCATGAGAGCGTCAAGATCCACGTTCTCCCCCTGATTCAACGCCTCTGCAGACGGACAAACAGAGAGATATCAGGATGTGAAATGAATTGATCAGCTTGCAAAGGAATTAAAGTGTATGTGTGTGTGTGTGTGTGAGTCTGACCGTTGATGTTGTAAATGGAGAATCTGTAGGAGAAGTTGGCCATGTTGGTCTCCTGTCTGAGGGGAGCTTTCTGCTGAGGAGGGCGCTCCGGGCGACCGTCATCCAGGCTCTGCACATACACAAAGAAACAATGTGTGAGTGTACTGTATGAGTGCAAACCTCTATCACATTTTAAATGAATAGTGTGGCAGAATATGGACAACAACAACAAAGCACTGGACTATTTATAATTATTCTTGTGACAATTTGTGTTTAATAAAATTAACCCAACAGGTAAATCCAGCCATGAGTGTATATACCTGTGTGAGTTTGTCCAGCTCTCCCAGCCAGGCTCCAAACATCTTATCCAGGTCCTGGTCCTCCTTATCGCTGTCCTCCTCTTCCTCCTCCTCCTCCTCCCTTACCTCCACCTCCTCATCTGACAATTGATCCATCTGAGGAGAACAGGAAACAAAGAAAAAGGAAGAGGAGAAAAGAGGAGAAGAAAAAGAAAGGGAGGAGAGATTTTGGTTCATTTTTCAGCAGTTACAGAACAAAGTGTGATCTCTCAGCTCCATCTAGTGGCCAACTCTATGTACTACACTACAGCTGTTGTACATTACTGCATATTCTGGGTTTGAGTCATTCCTGTGTGTCCACTCCTACTTAAAAAGTAGAAGTCGTCCCTGGATCACCATCTTTACGAGCAACCAACCGCAAGGAGATCACAGGTCAAAGATCATGGCATCGTGACAACATGTAGACCAAATAAAAAGGTTCCTCAAGCTACTTGGCACTTGGATTAAGTTTAAAAAGCTATAATAAACATTCAAAGATGACAAAATAGGCCTGTTTCTGACAGAACACAGCTGGTGGACACCATTAAAATATAATAAATGGACAGAATCATGAAATAACAGCAGAAATTCAACAGTGAAAGAGACAACATCCTGCTGTATTTAGTAAAACAAACAGGATGAAGACTGAATCCCTGAAATGTCACATGACCTCCCATTAAGGCATTTAACATTTCTTAATACATTTGAAGGACATTATCAGGCATTTTTGTCTTAATATGTCTTTTGAAAAGCCAGTCGGTCACCTAACACTTTGTTCCAGAGTACGATGTTTTGAAAAACTACTCACAAGAATGCCAGGAACATTGATATGGATATTCAGGATACTGATGGTTTCTGATGGTTTTGGTGACCCTGTGACCTTTCCTCAAGCATTATTGGCATGTACACGCAACTGTTATGACTGGTAAAAGTCTAAGAATAGAAAAATTGTTGGTGTGTCTTTAGTATCACTTTTCTTATTGTGGGGCGAAGTGAACACAGAAGCCTCTAGATTATTAAAGCGTTACACTACTGGACTTGTTCTTTAAACTGTCGAACTGTCGTCAAAGTTCTAACTATAACACATAGCAATGTCATTATAAATCCTGTTTAAAGGGGCTAAAAATCTGTTTGACTTCTCGACCCTTTGACTCTCTATTTTCTGGAAGACAGAGCAGTCTGTTCCACAGTCTAAAAACGATAATAATAATCATACACTTGATTTATAATAAAATAATACAAAGAAGCATGACAAGGCATTTCAGAAGTTTAGAGAGAGGTTATGAGGTTTAAGGTTATGAAAGATTAAGAAAGTGTATGTGTGTGTTGGCGGGGGGTATAAACTGTTTATAAACTGTAAACTGTTATGTAACCATGCTGAGAACAAGTCAACACATTTTGAAGGGAGTATTACTGTGATTAATGACGCCAATAACTAGCCTTCACCACGTTGCACACACGCACATGTACACGCACACACACACACACACACACACACACACACACACACACACACACACACACACACACACACCAGCTGTTGGATGTTCTTCGCTGTGTTGACAACCAGTAGCAGACTCCTTTGTAGCCCATGTATGATGTAGTAAGCTTTCAAATAATTCATTAAAATCTTAGGGTAGGCCTAACTACCGATCTATTGACTCGGTAATATCAATATTTAAAATGACTGATTGAGCGTAAAAGTAAAACTAAAGATATTGGACACAACTGAACTTAAATGTAAAGTTAAAGAAACTGAAATTAAAACAAACATTTTCCGACTCATTCTGTGTGTGTTCTAACTCTTCTGCTATCTATTGGTTTCTGACAAATATGTCAAACAACATTTAAAGAGTATTTCTCAAAATCCCTCTTTTTTCTGCTCTCGATATCAGTTTGCAAAATAGAGCGTTGTTGCGGTCTAATTTAGTCCTTTTTTTAACCTCCGCACTCTTTAATCAATACCATCATCATCACTTTTTACAGTGTCACCAGTTTTCTTTTCCTTCTCTCAGTCCCTTCTTTTATCTCTCACACTCACACTAGGTGTTTCTGCTCTTCTCCTCAGTCTGCCTTCCCTTCTCTTCTGACCTCCTCCTCATCCCTCTCCTCCAGATCTCCGCCTAGGTGACCCCAGAGTATCGCCCAGGGCAGAGAGTACTATTCCTGGGTAAGCCGCTTTGTCTTCGCCCCTCTCTCCCTCTCTGGGGATAGACAGCTAACCAACACACACACACACAAACACACACACACACACAAGATTAGAGAGCACAATCTCACAGACCCACATACAAACACACCGAAAAACACACCACACACACACATTGACACACACCAAGGAGCGGCGCTACAATTAGATCCCTGTGGTTAGCAAAGTCTGTCATTTAGACTAGAGGATAGGGCGACTATGTGTGTGTGTGTGTGTGTATGCGGTTTGGGGACTGTTGAGGGACTAGAGGAGCGTTGTGAAAACTCTCACAGCTGCGCTCTTGTACAACAATCTGCTATTTCCACGCTGGCGAGGGTTAAATACAGGCCAACAAATTAACCTTTTTTCTTCGCAGGCACAATTTGAACCAGAAGAAAATTCACATCATATTGTATCTGAAGTCTGCCTGCTCCTTGGATAGACCAAGAGAAATCATGGATGCTCTGACCGCCAAAAACTGCACCACACAAATCTTCTTCCAATCACATAAACTGATAAAGTGTGCCATTAATATTTCAGCTCCACCATGCGTATGCGTGCATAGGGCTGGGTGATAATTCTTACAATTTATCATCCCTCTGTACAATCATAGAAAACACTGTACCACGATCTGTCATATTTTAATAAACCTCAGATGAAGCCCGAGGAAGCCAATGGAATGTAGGCGCGTGTGGCATTCTTGGAGATGTAGGAAAAGTCGAAAAGCCAACAGGGAGGAACTATTTCCATAAGGACATACTGTACAATGTATTGAATGGGCATCTTTGGATTCAAAGGGGACACACTATACTTTTTCTGGTTTTCTGTTATTTATATACTGTTATGATGTTGGATGTCTATGTTAAACGTCGTCTAAGTTCCAAAACTTGAGGTTAATGTACGTAGAAATGTTCCCTGCAAGTCAAAAGCCCAGCCTTCAACGTGCTCTGAACGCTTCGTTTGCAATGTTTTTTGCACATCAGCTGACGTCAGCTTTTCGCATATGCCCATAAACGGCCATTTGTTCCGTGTCCTTGTTTGTTAAGGGGTTGTTGCTAAGGTTTTTCCACGTGTTCTTGGCGTTGTCCACTCTATATTTCAGATTGGATTTTGGCTTGAGCATGTACGGATGTATTTGAGAAGTTGCTATTTCAAATAAAGAATGAGAAAAAGCGGTGAAATTATACTACTATTGTTTGTTTGTTTCATAGTTTATTGACGTGGCCTCCCAAGAGGCTGGGAGTTGGCTGTGACGCAGCTACTGGAAGCTGACCAATCAGAACAGAGCGGGCTCCTCTGGAGGTGGCCCTAAAAGAGAGCTAAAACAGCCTGTTTTAGACAGAGGCTGAACTGAGTGGCTGCATAAGGAGCCAGTATAAAATAAATATGGAGTTTTTTGAATTGTAAATCATGCAAAGATATTCCAGTAGAGCCCCAGAATAAAAAAATTGACCTGGAAATGAGCATTATATGCCCCCTTTAAAAGACCACACTGCCAGGTTTGCATGGTTCAGTCAATTAGCTGAAATTTTTACATTACAACTGACCATTTCCTAACACCTATCATAAGTTTACTGTTTTGATTTCCCAACTGTGCCTTTCAGGTTCAAATTTATTTTAGTATACTATGAAAACTGAGTTTTAGAGAGACTTGAATTTGCTGCAGATAACTAATTTATTTTTTGTAGATGCCATCATCACATGATGATGTAGTCCTGATGTTGGTAGCAAAGCACTGTTGAATTTGGATACATTTTCTGTCAGAAAACCTAACCAAAAGAGAATAAAACAAAAGGTAAACATGGACACATCTCTGTATTATACTGGTTGCTGTTCAGCTGCAGTTTCTTCACTCTCACGTGTCAGACTGCTGTTGAATGAACCACCCGAAAGAGTTAAAAACAGTTCTGTCAATCTCTGTTCCCTGTCAAACAGAGCTGAGACAGCAAGTCGTAGTGATGGGCTATAAGTGCTGTGCGTGTGTGTGTGTCCAAAGTAAACAGTAATTACTTTGCTGCAGCAGCCACACTCCTCCTGTCTGACTGACTGAAACCATGCAATCATCCTCCCATCCTTCATTCCTCCTACTCCTTCTGTTTCTTCATTTTCATCTTTCCCTTCACTTCTCTCCCTCCTTACCGTCTATTAATGTTTTTCCCTCCCTTTTTCTTCCTGCTCTCCTTTTCTTCATTTATTTCCTCCTTTTTCCATTAACTCCAACTCCCTCTTATCCTCTCCTTCATCTGTCCTTTTCCATCCCTCTTATTCTCTATCTGGAAATATATCTAAAAGTTCTAATTTAGTCAAACGTGTAACCACTTGATTCTGTTTTTATCAGGCTGGACGGCGCTATAGCACAATGCACATAACACACAGCTCTCTCGGCCTGTCATGACAGCACACATGGTTTAAAGAGAGAAAGTTTAAAATAAGCTTTCAAAAGGCTTCCAGCAGGCACAAACAGTGCTTCCTGCAACCATTTGTTACACACTGCAAGCTACCACAGAGAGGAAGTGACCCAAACCTCCAAACCCTGACCTCTCATGTTTGACCCCTCACACAGAGTTAAATATGGAAGTTAAGACAGCTGTTTATCTGGCAGAGAGCAGACCGACTGCTAATACAATATTACACTGGAGTATTTTTCGGGGGGGAAATACAGGATCTATCCAGGTTCCCCGTGTTTAGCTGAGACATAAGACTCTAAGGATAAAAGAGGAGAGGAGAAAAACAGACTTAAAAGAAAACTACAGTCTCAAATCTCTTCTATGTGAAGCGCGCCTCTCTCCTGACTCCATCAACATCTGCTGCTTTAGTGCCTTTGAGCGTCACACTGCATCTGTACAGGACATCTCCCAGTTTCCCACACCACTACACAGAGCCTCAACTGGTCTGCTGCCATAACAAAACAACAGCAGAAAAAGCTCCCTTCAACTGCTTTCAATGTGGCCTGTTCCCACGGCTCTATATCAGGCCATCACACACACACACACACACACACACACACACACACACACACACACACACACACACACACACACACACACAGAGCATGGTATTTTTAAGCCTGGTTGTTGGGTTTTGTGGAGCGAAGCTATAAATCACATCCAGAGAGAAACGAAGCAATGAGTGAATCCAGACAGTTAGTTGATATGTTTACATGTACATTGTAATTTTGATTATATAATCTTGTTACTCTTTTATTTTTATTTTTTTTATATACCCGGCATAATGACAAAAGTTAGTGACATAATTGTTTCACTTGAACATGTTTGATTCTATTTCCACACAGACATTGAGTTTTAATGTCTTCTTTCACGCTCAACTAGACGCTGTAAATAAACCACACACAGTGCCAGTTTGTGTGTGTGTGTGTATGTGTGTTTGTGTGTGTGTTTGTGTCTTGCCAGGGTACATAATTAATCTGAGAATTCACACTGTGACATCAATTACAGGAGCGAGCCTGTGTGTGTGTGTGTGTGTGTGAGGCCTGAAGGGGCTGCCAAGTCAGACGGTGATTCTGCAGTGAAACTGTTTAATGCTTGCTGGTCTCTCTTTCATACAGGAGACATGCATATTAAGGTGATCTATCTGCTTGGACCTTGTGTTCCAGTCTGGAAATCAGCCAATGTGTAGAAACAAACTGGAAAACACAGAATGGATTTCCAGAACCAGATTTCAGAGAACAAGAACAACACTACCCACACTTTAAAAATACTGTGAGGAGCAAATAAAGTAATTTTCAGTAAATCTTGAAAAACAGTTTATAATATATTGCAATATTGCAATGCAGTACAAAGACAACACAAACTCTGTCCTTGAGGTGACACCTGTTTATGAATTTTGTTCAAGACTTTGGACAAAGACTGTTTTCGTTGCACAGTTAGGTTTTTTGGATAGCAGTGTAATGAAAAAAAATACATTTACAGACTTTTTACATTACAGACTAATAGAATTAGGCGAAATACTACCTTATTTATGGCATTTACACCCAATTACACTACAGTTAAATGCACAGAAAATGAATCGCCAACTATTCTGATAATCAATTCATCATTTTGTGTCATTTTTTAAGATTTGTTTTTCTGATTCCAGCTTCTTAATGTGAATATTCTCTGGTTTATTTCGTTTTCTATGATAGTAAACTAAATGATAAAAAGTTCTTGCACATTTTATAGACCAATTGACTAGTCGATTAATCAAGAAACTAATCGACAGATTAATCGATAATGAAAATAATCATTAGTTGCAGCCCTTAAACGCATCATCAGGAGCCGCACCCAACTTTGCATCAAATTTGTCCAAATGTCCTTTAAACCCCGTAAGTACTTGTCAGTTCTGTGTTTTACTTCTTGTTAGTGTCTCTGCTGGTGTCTCATAGAATCATCTGTGACAAACAGAGTGTCATGGATTATCACACTTTCAAAGTGTCAGTCATGACCCTAGGTCAGTAAATGCCGATACTCTGCTGATCCTTCCAGCCTGGCTCCTGACAGCTCTGCCAGCCCAACAGTCAGTCACACCGGATAGCAGCAGAGGAGGCAGAAACAAGACTATGTGTCCCAACTCTACATTACATATTAAATGTACACAGTATGTACTATATACTAATACTCACAGTATATTGTTTTTTGCACTTAGCATACACCAAGTCAACATACTACATCATTTTATACTACAAGTGCCCTGTGCAAAAACAATCACACATTTGCAGGCAGTTGGCTGACAGTGGAGGGTCGTCAGTTCACGTGGTTCACCTAGGCCCTCCACGATATAAAAGCTGGCCCGTGTGCTTGTGGTTTGCACCTTAAACACCTCCACAGCACATAGCCCACACAGTCATGCATTGCTTTCACTGCTGGGTATACATACTCTTTTAATAGCCCTGCACCTGCATGATGTGCATATAATTGCACCCCTTCTTTTCAGTATGCATACCATCTGTTTTGTGTATACTTCATTTTGTCACTTTCCCAGTGCAAACGCACCAATACTGAAAACCTGATTAGAATTTTTGTCATACATGAACAGTTCATGTATCACCGACGTTATTAGAATTCATCCTGATGGTTGTAAGAATTTGTGTACCAAATTTCAAGGGAATCCTTCCAATAGTTTTTGAGATATTTCAGTCTGAACCAAAGTGGTGGACAGACCGACAAACAAACTATACTTTGCCGTCCATGGGTGTGTTGCAGAAAAAACGTGTCTTTTACAGACATTTTGTCATTTATGAGTGTTGTATGAATATAGTCACTATGATTCTTAAGGTAATTCATGACTGAGGCGTAACTGCGGTGTAAGTGAAAAGAAATGTGTTGCTTGTGTCACACAGGAAGAAGAATGGACCGAGAGCGCAGAGGAAGCAGAGGACGAGAGAGGAGCCGCCTGCTGACCAAGCAACAATGATATCACTTCCCTTGAGACCTACAGGAGGGATTACATCATCTCCTTCTTGTTTCCCTGCTTCGTATCGACATCTGCCTCTGTCTCTCAATACAAGGAAGGGGAGAGTAATACAGAGAAAATGAGTGGGAGGTAGAGAGACGGACTGAGTGCTCTTACTTTACTTTGCTCAGCTACACTGGGCTGTATTTTACTCTGACTGTACTGTGCTAGGTACTGTGAAGTGCTTCATATTAATGTTACCTGCCTACCTGACCTACACCACATTATGTTCTGAACTCGCAGCCTGCGCGTCAGTGTGTATCTCTGTTTTCCAACTTCCATAGCTACAGTGAGGTACAACTGAACCTACTGAATTAATACACACAGCCATGGGATTACATTGCAGACAGGTACATATACAAAGTAAGGCTACAGAGGTAGTTATCCCCAGTTGTTTATAGTGTTCGACATTTTCGTCATTTGTTGGGACAGGTCTGGATTTTTTGTGTGTATGAGGAGTCATAAGGGCCGCGTCAAAGAGACGTCTGTTTATTTTGTTGTACATCGCCAAAGGTAAGAGCACTGTGTGAATCACAAGAACACATGCGTACGCACATGTACTTTTATGAGAAAAGAGATACATATGTGAATGTATGCATGTGATGTGGCCCAAATTACATCCCATTGTGTCTGTGTATTTGAGCCCCAAGGCCCCAGCAGATCCCAGAGGTACTCAGCTGCTGCCGTGTAACATGATACTGAGACACTAATACACGCACACACGCTCACACTAGTGTGTGCCAGATTTAGAGACAGAACAAATGAACACTGGGTTCTATTTTTGCTTCAAAAGAAACAAACAAAGCAGGCAGCAGGAAGTTAATTCTACTGTACAACTGAAGGGATTTACCATGAACATATTAAGAGAGATGGATACGGTGTGGCAGAGTCATCTTTGTTGCCAATTTGCACAAGCGGCCCAAAATATCAAAATATTTTCCTCAACTAGGCTGGCAAGTTGAGGTTACACTATATGTAACTAGAGCTATAAGTGCAGCCCCACATGATGGATGGAAAGAAGAGGCACAACTTTTCCATTTTTAGATCCTTACCACCAGTGGAGCCAAAAATGTGAAATCAGATTTACATGACAGTCATAAATATTTTGCGGCAAGATCATTTCATTTCAATAGAATTGCTGCCATCAGTGGATTTACTCGCAGGACTGAAATAAACCTGAATAAATCATCTGCAATCAACTTTGGTGATTTTTGACATGGGAATTTGCGATACTGACCAATAACAAATGTCTTGACAGTGCTGACCTTTGAGGGAACAGAGTCAGACAGTCCAAAATGGAGGAATCTATAGTAGCTTATTTGATGTGTTGGACCATCTACTTCTGCGTAACTGTCCTCCAGTATAAACACCTCCACAAAAGAGGCATGGTTATAGATATGCACCAGGTGTCGACTGTAAAAACGTGTCTCTTGAACAAACTCTTATTGTCCCATAATCAACAGAGTGAACACGCTTACTAACAGAGAGTTGCCAAATTAGCCATCTCTGAGAGTTTGACATGATTGTGACTAGTGCTACCATGATCCTGGGTTACAACTCTCACCAACAAGCCCTGGAAGTACTCACAACCTATTGTGGATTACTTTTGCTGTGATGCTTCTGGTAGAAGAATGGCCAAAACACATCAGACCCTTCCTCTAAAAAAAAACAGAAGTACTTCCTCAGTTTCATGGTATTTATGACTTTCTATTGGCACTGGAGGAAAAACATGCCCTTATCTTCATGTTCTAGGGACGATGGCTGTACTAACTTTCACAGCAATCCACCCTATAGTTCTTGATATTTCACCCACTGCTTATATTTGATATATTATATGATTATATATTTCACCAATTACAATTCCTAGAAAATACTACCATGAATATCTTTCTTAAAAACCTTTATCAGTCAAGCCCAGTGTTTATATGTAGCCTACAGTATGAGACCTGCTGTGCTGCTCCACTAATGCCCTCAGCTTCACTCACATCCTGTTTTATCCTGATTAGACATTATATATTTTTACCTTGCCAAACCCATGAAGTTCCTTATAATAAATGAATGAGAAACATGAACCACTCCTTTACAACCGCCCACAACCACACACTGTATGTATATATAGTGTGAGTATATTTATGCGTATACACACACACCACTCCACAAACGGAGCAGCTGTGTATGCAACTAAACTCACTCTAAAACTGAATGATAACAGGGCAGCATCCTACACACACACACACACACACCCCCCTTTAGTTTATGATCTTCACAGAAAAGCCAACATTCCCAAACTAAGCATTCCCAAACCACCTCTAAACCTTCTCTCTCTCCACATAAACATTTATGTACATGTTACTCCGCTACTTTGTCACCCAGGGAAGGCCTCAGTAAAGACTGGTGGAAGTTGGAGGTTAATGTTGTGTTTCAGGGCTTTGTGAACAGTCCAATGTACAACATTAGAGTTCAAACTGTGCAGCAGTAAATTTGGATGAAAAAAAAAAAGATCAAAACAAAAGATTTTTATTAAACATAAATTTTCTTCTTGACCTTTGAAATAGTAAAAGGTAGTGGCTATTGGTACGGATTCCTCCGTGTCAATAGTCTGTTTATAGTTAGTACAGAATTATTACGCATGCGCATTGGTGCATTGATTGCACAAGATCACCTGATCAAATCCATGCTTCCCATGGTGCGGATTAAAATGGTTAGGTTTAGGCACAAAAACCACTTGTTAAGGGTTAGGGAAAGATCATGGTTTGGATAAACAGTAAAATGTGGTAAAATTGTCCCATTCAACAGCACTAAAATGCCTGACGTGACGGTAAAAATGTTCAGTTTTGGTCTACAAGAGGTCCAGCAATAAATTCCAGAAACCCAGTCCATAACAATAGAACAAACAAACGGCACGAAAAACCAGTCCAGACCAACAGCCTGTGAACTACTGGCATGGAATCCCATTCCGTGTCAATAGTCAGTAAATTATTGCACTGGTTCTGAAGCTGTAGCCGGTGCTATAATAATAAGAATTTTTTGTTGCCTTACGTTTAAGCGTACGTGTTAGGAATCATGTTGGAGTTAATGATGCAGCAGCAGAATAAGGAAAAGAAAATCCAGGTCAAGCGATGAATTCATTAATATTAAAGGGGCCCTGTGGAGTTTTCTTGTAAACAAACAAAAGTTATGGTTATACTGAGTATTGCTCACCAGAAATGAATTCTGTGTAATAAATGTGTTGAATAAATTTCCCTCCTCATAAAACATTTGCAAAGCTGATTTTTAAAGTATATAAAATCCTGAATAGTTTACATCTTCTTCCCTGCCTTTGCTGGCGTATTTCTGCATTTCTTGATGCATTACGACCACCGATCACTGGAATACTTTGACACTACTGGCAGGACTGTGTACCGCGTTATCCTCGTGCATGAGCATGAGACAAACAAAACTTAGCCCATTAATAATAAAACTGCTCCATAGTGCTACTAGAGGTCAGAAACTCCACAGGACACCTTTAACTAACTGAAAATTGGATCTAACAACTAAAGTTTAAACATACAGAAAGACAAAAGCAGCACATTCTAGCTTGCATTAGGCAAACAATAGTAGACTTGAAACAGTTTAATTGATTAGTTAATCCACAGAAAATTATGTGTCTATGTAATTGCCAAACATTACCTAGTTCCAGCTTTTCTTTGTCTTATATAATAATAAACTGAATTTCTTTCACATGGGTGTTATTTTTATATTTGGTAACCACATTTAATGCGAACATTTCTTTGTTTGAGACAGAAGAGAAACATAACTCTTAAAAAAGAAAAACCCAACACACAAAATCATGTTACTTTCCACTATTTATACCAAACTCCTGACATGACTTCTGTCAAGTATCCAAGAATTCGTTTGCACTGACCACATTTATAACACAGGCACTCGGCTAACTGTGGCTAAACGTTGGAACCTTTTGCCACAGAGACATTTAGTTTTCCACAGAGCTCAATAGGGATGAGACACAAGCATTAAGAGTACAGAAGCTCATATTTGAGGCTGGGTATTATTAATAGTGATATCTGATGTGAATGTGGGATAAATGCCTGGCCATACAGTCAGTGTAAGAACATTTATTTTGGACAACTCCACATAGCTTTAAACCATCAGTTGAATGCTGGCCTGACATTTTTTACAACTGGTTTGATATTTACAGACTCTAACAGAATAACAGACATACAGAATTATAATAGCATAAAACCCAGACCAAACAGTGTATGTGACATAAAAGCTGCTGTGCGATATCTGGGCATGTCTAGATTACATAACTCTGTCAGCTGAACGCTATCAAACAATCAAGCACAGACCAGCACACACAAACACAGAGCAGAAGTTTCCACAAGTGACGGAGTGATACAAAGTGATAAGAGTGTTTTAATGCCGTTTACCTTTGGTCTGCTGCTGTTCAGCCACAACACAGCACAGAGTGGATTATTTCACTCACCCTGCAGACACAGCGAGAGAAAATGTATTATTGTACATGATCACATTTCCTTTGGACGGATGGAGAAGCAGAGGCACGGCCTTCTTTCCTGCTAACAGCGCTATGTGAAAACCACACTAGCCCTCTGACGTTGGGTTTATAAAAGGCTGATGTTTAACTATTTAGTGATTGTTTTGGTAGCCATAGTTTTTTGAAAACATGTAATTTTGGGGAATGCCATGTTTGCTGTTTCACCTATAGAGTCAAATGAGAATGTAAGTTCCATCTTTATGGTCTAGCACAGAGACTGCATACAGCAGGGGGAAACTGGTAGCTCCATCAAAAGGCAAAAAAATACACCCATGACAAGCTAAACTACAGAAACACACACACACACACACACACACACACACACACACACCTAGCAGCTGTACACACACCAAATGTACTATCAGCAGGTGGCACTAGCGTGTGTGTTTCTATCATGCTGAGCAGTCTGGATGTGTGTGACCTATAAATAACTGACAGGCTACAACATTTAAATTCACTGCTATAGTCTCTCTCCCAGTGTGTCTCTATCTCTCTCGACCCACTGCTTACCTTCACAGCCTCTGTGTCTATACATCTGTCACTCTCTTCACCTGTATTTGCTGATTCAGCTGAAATCACTGACATTTCACAGAATTGCCAGACCTCATTATGTCAAAACCTCGTCCAGACAGATTCAATTATGCTCTGATCACTTCTGACCTTTTTTTTTTTTTTTTTCGCAATTCATGCAGTGAAGTAAGTGTGTGTGGAGGGTAAATATGAGTGTATCTGGGTGAGTGTTTCAGGAGTTGCGTCGCTCTTGATTTAATCTGTCACATGGATACATATGTGTGTCTGTTGGCCTTGTACAAGCTAACCGTTGCATACAAATACACAAAAAAATGTCATCACATCACATGCACAGTTACACTGTTCCAGATACACACACACCCCAATCCCTGCTTGCATAAGATCATTAGCAGGTCTCATATGATCAGTAGCTGATGGCTGAAACAACAAGAACACTGTTGTTGGGACAAACACACACAAAGTATCTGCGCTCTACCAGCGCACTGCTCGTGCTGAAGAAGATTAACTCTTTGATCTCCCCAGTCATGTAAACCAGACCATCTACGTAAACCAGCAACCGTCCAGTGATGAACCGACATCCTGAACCTGGACAGATGACTGCATTCCTGTTTTAGAAGATGATGCTAGCATTATTTAACGGTTTGTTATTTTCAGCGTATCGCAGAAAATGACCAAATTTTAACAATGAATTTATCCCACTGATGTGTGCGGCTTAATCCAGATGCAGAAAATATTTAAGAACAAATGTGTGCTTGCTTGCCTGCCTGCCTGCAGGGTTTTGCTAAGTAATGAAAAGGTCATACAGGTACATGGATTAAAAGAATTCTGCCCTACAGTAACTACGCGTGTGCACAGTTCTGCACACTTCCACTGAAAAACAGGGGTTGGCTGTTGAAGGGTTCACTGGAAGCAACTGTGAAAACAGTATTTGGGTAAAACACAACAAATTCAATGATAGTGACTACAAATCAGAGAAAAAGATGAGATACCATTAAAAAGAGTGAGACAAAAGGTATTGCAAAAAAAAAGAATTAGTACAGTAACAAGAAAACTAGCTTCACAAATTATAGCCTAAAGCCCAAAAGGGAGTAAAAAGACAGTTATATTGTTAGACAAAGAGCAAATTGACTGTTGTCCAATGTGTTGTAACAACACAAGGGGCATATAAAGTCAATGGTAAAACATGAGTAGACGTGAATTTGCCTGGGGCGGCATGAATTGACGTAAAGGAAAAGTAGAGCCCCGGGATAGGCGCTCAACTTGTTTCAAATTGAGCAGAAAACGCGCAATACGTGTAAATTTACACGTATCCCGGGGCTCTGCTTCATAACCGTCCAGAGATACAAGATGGGAAAGGAGAGAGACTGAAGGGACACAACAGAAATAAGCAGAGTTTCCGCTGAGTTCTGAGTTCAGTTTGAAGCTGACCAGAACGACACAAATATGGTTGTGACATAAAACTTGACATTTCCATCACAGTCCAGGAATTTCAAACTGATGTGTCATTTAAAAGTTTAGTTCCTCATCCCGCTGTGTTGCAACAGATTACTTCACAGGAAAGTATTAGGAGGAATTAGCTAATAACACTGCTTCAAAACAGCTCATGGTCATGGCCATCTGCTCGCTGTAAATAACTATTAAGAGCTTGGTGTCTCTTGCTTAATGTCTTTGATTGTGGATTAATCACAGTACTGTAAATATCATTCTTTCGCCGTTAGTCTCTCTTCATGAATATCATTCATTCAGATTTTTAAGCAAATATCTTTCTGGGTTTTCTGTGGTTCCCTTTTGTAAACATATTAAAGGTTTAGCAGTAAAATCTCAGATAATATGTAGGAAATGTCAGCTGGAAGCAAATACTGACCCATTGTTGATCATTAATCATTTCAACTCTGAACATATTATTATATTATATGAATTATATATTATACTAGGCTAGAGTGTACTAAGCTCTGAATCCTATTTATCCAAATTAAGCCTAAATCATCAATATGATGTTCTTAAAAGTTCTAATTCCAGCAGAATATAATCAGCACATGCACAGAGGCAGTTTTCCTATTCTTGTTTGTGCCTGTGGTTGGGAAAAAAAGTCATTTTATTCCACTCTGACAGTATCATATATTCTATTATCAGCATGTTTAAACTGAAGCTAAATTGTGTTTACACTGAGTGAAATAGTCATAGTTTTTATGGCTGCAGCATTCAATCAAATGGTAATCTTTTCAATGTCACGTGTATCATTTTACACACAGTGTAACATATTTGGTGTCTATGGAAACTGTGGGATCTCTATTAGAATTTAAAAGAAAGTTCTTTGGGTTTGAACAATGTTTGCTGCAGAATAAGTTGAGGTTTCAGAAGTCATTTTGAACTCCAGACAATGTCCGGAGAATCAGGTCCGGACATTTTCCAGAGTTGCTCTTTCACACCTGGATAGAGTGTGCAGGAGGCAGGACATGATGCAAAAAGTAAGCTGCAGTTGTAATTCAGAATTTTTAAGCTTTTCACCAGAAATAAAATAGCTTTTATTTTACAAGAAATCACAGGAGGTCCTCTCTCCCATTAGTACTAGCTTCACACATCATCAACGCGCCCACTCGCTCGCTGTGAATTCTCTGGAAAATGAGCTGCTCTATTCACACATGGGCTCAAGTGGACATTCCATGGACTTTGTACTAGGGAGTTGGCAAGGTAAAGTCTGTTTAATGTCCAGTCCAACTGATTGGGACATTTGTGTTTACACATGCAGCTCCTTCGGGTAATATCCAGAAAATTTCAGGGTTGTAGTGCACGTGTGAAAGGGGCTCTATTGTCCATAAATCACAGAATAAATGTTAAGAAACTAAAGCTGACAAAAATGAGAAATCTTATACTGTATCTTTAGTTTCAAATGGTGACCTCCAAGTAAATACTGCTGCTTACCTTATCTTGCATCATGTAAATCTGAGTGAACTTAAATACAGCAAATATGAGTTTAGAGTCAGCCATGTTTTGATAACACAGGCTAAACTTGGAACGGGATTTTATTTCTGAGATAGTCATCGTCATGGTTGGAAATAACATTACTAAAATCTTATTGGACTTTCTTCACTACCTTTACTTTTCTAATATGTTGGTAACGTATTTTTGAGGCTCTGTAATGCCGAGGCTCTCCTTCCCGGCAGAATGATGACTCCTGTGTTACCCAACAGGCCGCATTACAGGGTATTATGAAACAACATGGCCTGCCAAAATGAGACTGTAACAATCTCTGACTGAAAAAAATAGCTTTACCTCTCCATGATTTCACTCATAATGAGACCTTGGAAATGTAATTTAAGAGGGCTACAAAGTTAATAGAGTATATAATGTCATGATGCTAGTTTCCATAATAAATCAGAATAATTGGCAAACTGGGAAACATTTAATTGACAAAGGCCACTTCAAAACAATAAAGACATTGTTACAACATTTGTAATGCATTGGTCAATCATTTTTATTCTTCATAACATCAAGAAAAATAATCCTGATTGCAGCACAAACACAGATCACTTCGTTTCCACCCCGGCTCCACCTGGGTCACATTTTATTTCATGGTTTATTTTGATAGTTTGGTGCTGCTATGCAACATTTTACCATGTGACTGTAATGTGTCAGTAAGAAGTCGACTAAGTGTCAGACGGTGTATATAGAGCAAAGCCGCAACAATTGATTAATTAATCAAGTAGTCGAGCTACAGGAAAATGCCAACTATTTCGATAATTGATTAATCGTTTCAGTTATTATGAAATCTTTGATGGTTCCAGTGTCTCAAATGTGAAAATGTTTTAGACATGATGATGATTAATTAAGACGGATGAAGTGGAAGATATTGATTACGAAAATAAGGTTTGAGGGTAAAAACAGCAGTGATTCAGCTCAGGAAAAGGAAGCAGACACTTCAAAAGTCTGCAGCATGTTCCAACCAAAACCAAGGTTGCCTTTTAAAAATTCAGACCACAACAGACACGACTTGCAACACAATTTAACCACAGAGTAATAAGGAAAGTAATATGCCTATATGAAAGCAAAACTGTGCAAGACTAAGACTGTGCAAAGAAAAATTCAAGTGGTTCTGCTGGCCTACAGTTCATTTACACAATTTATCACTTTTATCACTATTCAACACTGAAGTAAAAACATAGAGATTATGTGTCCAACTCCAAAGCTATTTGGGAAACTGAGGAAAAAAAAGAGCAATAAATGCATTTTTAAAATATGAATACTGAAGCTATACCAGCCACTGCACGTGTTAACTTGTCACGTTCTGTAGTCTGGTGCTCATACTGGGACTGTTCATTGAACACCACATAACTGGGAAATATGAGTTCATTTGAGCCTAGAGGATATGGACACTGTGTGTGTGTGTGTGTGTGTGTGATATTAGCAACTGAGAAGTTTAAAGCGCAGGGGTGGTAGACTCCCCCCGACACACACACACCTATTTAGGACAGCTTGTCTCTTGACAGCAGACAGTTTAGTCTACCAGCAACTGAAGGCCGCAGACATACAGAGACAGGTCGACATTTTAAATCTGGTGCCACTTAACTCCTCAATGCATCCCTGATACTGTAAAGATGATGTTACTGAAGCAAGCTTTACAAAATGTCCTCTTGCTGCCAGTATTTAACAGGTCCAGTGGGAATCAAGCCTTCAGTCCTGCCAGTGTCAACGCCCTGCAGCTGAAATACAAAGAGAATGAATCCCTAACTTATGAATATTATACAGGTCTGCCTAGTAACCAGCTAACACACATATAACAACCCACCCTGCCTAGACTAGGCCAGCCGTCAGGTCACATTACTCCGTACATTCTCCTACATTGCCTACTGAACTGACACACACACATTGCCTGAGGTTAAATGTGCAGCCTGTGTTTTTTTTTTTTTTTGTAATTCAAATAGGGCACATACTGCCAGGACTGGAGGGCAGAAAAATAGAATAGAATAGAATAGAATAGAATAGAATAGAATAGAAGCTGCTCTGTTGGCAGTTCCTTCTTAAATTGAAATTCAAGTCAATAATCAGAAAATGTCACTTAAGTAAGCATGAATGAGAAATGAGACCTGCTCCACACTGAGCTAGATTTAGATACATGACATTTTGATTTGTAACTGCTGGATATAAAACATCTCCAAAACATCAGCTTTTCAGGAAGTAAGTGGGCGTTCACACTGCAGGCAACTTGGTTGATGGCTGATGTTATGACATATCCTCTACATCTGGCATGACTGACCACTGGAACTTCTGCTGCCACACTAAATCTGTGCACAATGTTTCCTCAGTTAGGGTTATAGTACATATTATTTTTTTCCTTTCTCCATAGGTCAACAAGGAAGCAGTAAATAAATTCAGATTCAAATAAATACATAGCAAAAAAACAAACTAGCAATATGGCCGAGTCAATGGCATCGTCAGTGTGCACGTACACACAGAATTATGGTGACTGGCTGTTGATGGTGAAATGCTTGTTGAGTCTTGCAATAAGAAATAAACTGCCTGTGAGCCCACGCACAACCCCTCAAAACCAAGACTGGTGTTAAGAGGCCTCTTCATGATTGTTATTCAGACACAACTGCAAGCATAAATGGAGGCACACGCACACACACACACACACACAGGTTTACAGTTGCTGCAGTGGAGTCGGTCGCACTGCAGAACTGTCAGGAAGAATCACAGCACTCTGCTTTTCTGCTTTGACACACACACACACACACAGAGATTGAGCACTGTCTCATACACTCAACACAAGGTCACTAAGCTACTACTGGGTTAAACTACTGCTGAAGAGCAGAAGAGCAAAAAAAGAGTTAGACTGGCAAGGCTGAATGCATCTCAATGTGTATCCTATATCCACTGCACACATTGGTGCAAAAGGCACAGAAAGACCCAACAGTTTGCTCTTGGATGATCATATCATATTCAGAATCATTCAAATAAGCCTTAGTCTACATCACTGTGTAATTAGATTCAGAAGAAACACTCCTCCACACCTGACAAAAACATAAAATCTGGCCATATTTAGTATCAATTCTATGTTAACCACCAGTTAAGTGAGCTAGCTGAAGGGCCAAGTTTAACCTAGCCGCCTTGGACTGTCTGTGTTAGCTTGTTAGCTAGCCAGCTAAGATTCAAACCTGAACTGTTAAGTGCCACTAAGTTCTGGTAACAAGATTTTGACTGTTAAAGTGAATGGGAAAATTTTCTCAAAGTTGAATATTTTCCACTAAAAGCTTGACTCTGAGTTGCAACTTTCACTTAATATAGAATAGAGCTGCAATGATTAATTGATTAGTTGCTAACTATTAAATTAATTGGCAACTATTTTGATAATCTATTAATCATTTTGAATCATTTTTTAGAAAAGAAATTTTTCAAAATTCTGAATCCAGCTTCTCAAATGTGAATATATTCTAGTTTCTTGCGTCTTCTGTGATGGTAAACTAAATATCTTTAGGTTGTGAACTATTGTAGACAAAACAAGATATTTGAGGATGCCACCGTGGGCCTTGGGATACAGGGTTTGACATTTTTCACCATTTTTTTTTTACATTTTATAGATCAAACGACTTGACTTTATTATCGATTAATCAAATAAACATTAGTTGCAGCCATAATATGGAACATCTTGGTGATGATGAAGGAATAGATTGACATTTTGTGATATACACCTTGTCTTGTATAGAGTTAGATGAGAAGATTGATACCACTCTCAAGTCTATAAGGTAGGTAAATACTGTAAGAAGCAACAGCCAGCACCCAGTTAGCTTAGCTTAGCTTAGTGTAAAGACTGGAAACAGGCAGAAATGGCTGACCTCATTCTGTCCAAAGGTAACAAAATCTGCCAACCAGCACTGTTTTCACAGAAAGGAGTTACAAATCAGATCAATACTTCCCTTTTTCTGGGAAAACACAAATCCCATCTTATATCTGCATGAAGGTAGTTGATAGAAACATGATTCACATTTTATTCTGCAGAAATGTGAAAAATTCACTTAAAATTGGCCCAAAAAGTTTGGACACAATACAACTGACGATAACTGATACTAAATAATACATTTTTCTCAATCATACTAGCCAAAAAATAATCAGTATAATATGGTAGTGTTAGTATTTTGCTCCATCAATCGGGCCCTCTGAATATCTATACTTTGTTTAAACTCCCACTACACTGCTGACATTTAACACCCCCATCAAAAAACCTCCAAAAACAGACCAATTTTAGCTCCCAGTACATGACAGTGGTTTGAGAGTAGAATTTTCCTTCAAGGCACACGCAGTGACACCCAAACCAAATGTCTCACATTATGAAAAAAGCAAAACTTTCCACTTCAGTCTGTCCACGATTGAATTGGTTCCTGCCAGAAACAACATCTGTGGTAGGTACGAGAACCTTTCAACATGAAAAAGAAACAGGAAAAGAGTGAACCAATAATGACAGAAAATGCATTTAGTGTGTTTTGTGGGTGTATGTGTGTATTTTATTTACTATTTATGTGTGGTGTTGTACACCCTATGTCTACTTTTTGGCCCTTTGGAGGGAACACATATACTGCAGTTTTCAGTAAGTAACTTTCTAAGCTCTGCAAATAGCACAAGATGAGAAGAAATAGACGAGTAATTACTCTTCACTACTGAAAAACCTGCTCAGACACACATATCCACACTTATATAGAGTTATGGAGATAATCATAGAGCAGAATGAGTGACTGAATCTGACTCAGCAAAAAAACATCAGACCAGCTCCAGTTCTAACAAGTCCTCAGTGAAGACGGTCCCAGGCCCAGCTCACCCTAAGGACTTTCGACCTACCCTAACACTTGAACTTTAGAAGAGATTACCAACCTGTTGCAGCATGAATTTGGATTTATCCATATATCAGAGTCAATGCATACCTCACCAGACGTGCCAATATATCTGCTGATAGGCCAGCTATTGAAAGTATATCACAGCTTGCTTAACACAGGATTACAGTACATCCCATTAGGCAAATGCTTTTTGACTTCAATTTGTTTCCCTACATACAGGTATATACACTGGGAGCATTTACAGATCAGTGTCTGGTGCACAAACACATGACATGTGGATAGGAGGAGCTGTGGACTGCGCCACCAACATTAAGATTAATGGCCAACCAACTATGTACAGTTACAGTCACCTAGTCTGGTTTCAGACCTCCGAATTGCGGCTCACATCTCTGATTTTGGAGCTGAGGAAAGGGGACATTATTTTCCTGTTCTACATCCAGAAAAATGCCACAATTGTGCATGAAATTAACAGAGCTATATAGGTTGTCGACTTATAGAAATAACTTGGCATTTGTCTTCAATGGATATGACAAACATCAGCTGCTCCTAGCAAACACAATTGGCTGTGTTGGCTGAACATGATCTTGACAGGACGGATACATCAGTCACTACTGATTAGTTGGGGCAAAACAATCCCCACAGCTTTAGTTTGAATCATAAAGTAAAAAAGAAATAGACATTCAAATTCTGATCATTACACAAATTATAATTCTTGCATGCAACTTCCAATATCCATCAGTTGAACTGTCAAAGAGACAGCAAAACCCAGAGAAAAATATTACTACATAAGCATGGTCCTTGTCCTTCCCCAGGCTTTTGAGTTATTTTAGCACCTCCTAGTGGTGGTTTTGTTACAACAGGAAATAACCTGTTTATAAAGAAAGTAGTTCTCATGTGACCTGAAAGCAGCCATTTCTCCTCAAGCAGACATGCATCTTATTTTTTAAGCTTGTGAAAGCATCATCTGAAAGTTTCTGTGTTATTTAACCTCATATTGTAATTGTATTTGGTGATATTTGCGAGGAGGATGCTTTTGTGAACTTTGTAAGATATATGCTGTAATTGCTGAGATGTAACACGTGCTTGCCATTTCTGACATTTTGGCTTATTTAAAATTCATGTAGTATGTAGCAGTAAGCCATAGCTACCTTGTCATTGCACCAGCTCTAACACTATTTAAATTGCTTATGTATTTTGTTGTGTTCTTCTGCAGTTTCACTTTTGATTCATGATTCAAAAGGCAAAACTAAGATGATCCCTGACTCTTATGCATTTATTGGACGGAGTTTGGCTTGCTGTTAAAATGAGTTGCAATATAATGAGAACAGTAAAGTCCTACTCAACTATGTTGCTAGAAATATCTGGATATAGAGTCACATCATAAACCCTATCCGATTGGCCAGTTTACCACAGGAAGAAACACACACTAAGCTGCCAAAAAGGGAGGAAATGTTAAATACATCTGTTTTTAACGGAGTCGGAGAGTTTTGGGCAGATTTGTTCCTTGCTGAAAGACACCTACACAGTAATTTCTGAGGTAGGCGAGCATATTCCTCCTTCACTTTCCATCTCCACATTTTTCCAAACCAGTTAGAGGATTTGAGTTGGCAACTTCCCATTCAAGAGTCAACCACATTGAACTCTTACGTAGATACTGTGTAGTGAATATTCCAAAATAAAAAAGTTTATTTTGCACAGTAATTCTCAGTGGGCTCTAGTTCAGATACTGCCATGAGTGGTGTGAGTTTGAACTCTGACCTATGTCACAGCTGATCCTGTCGTGCAGCTTGGCGGTACACAAGAGCCTCACAGTATTAATCTTCATCTTCACTGTTTTGATTCCCACTGAGACAAAGTCGGCAGACAAAAAGAAGGCTCACATACTTTCCAGCTCCACTAGAGAGCCGTCTGGACGTGGGAGGTAGCTGTGGTTTGGTATGGACCCGGGTCACGTGTGAGTGCGTGTGTTTTCACAGAAAAACAGTAGCTGTTCCAGGCGCGCTCCAAGTCATTATATTAACACACATGTCAAGCTACACACACACACTCAGGTTAAATGCCTGTACTTTTCTCACTTAGTGTGAGCAATGGAAAGCAGACAGGCTTACAGTTTTTTCAAGTCAATCGACTCACACACACCATAATAACATCATCTCCATCACATATTGCTGACACACAACAGAGGCTGTGTAGCAGAGCTTAAGGTATAATTACTGTGACTTGTTTTACTGCTTTGTACTACAATGTGAAGCTAACATGCTAACAGCTAACTTACCCCTTTCCATTTGTAATTGTGCTACTAGTGGATTATATGTTTAGCTGTGTCCACAGGCCTTTTTCAATCCGTGTCCATGTGTGTACTTGTGAAATGCCATCAGTCACGGCTCAAGTAGCCACTTCAGAATCTCCATTTAGGTAAGTGTGGTCCAAATGACTTGCTCTGCTTGTTTTACCAAGGATACTTGTGTGAACTTGGGGTGTAGCATAATGCATTTAGCATCAATCAGTGGTGATGATGGAGAATTTCAGCCAGGCTCATAACTCTTAGAATTTTTGTGCAACAACTGTTATTGTGTCACTTAAAGTTTTTCAGGCGAAAAACGTAACCAGTTAGATTTCAAATATGTGCTCAGTGTTTGTATATGTATGTATATGTATATGTAAATTTAGTATAGCACTCCTATAACACTGATGTGTAAAATTGGTGGAGTAACCCCTTTAACATCAGCATCGTCAATATGAGCATCATGGCTGTAGACTCTCAAGCTTTTAATGGAGTGTCTGAATTCTGTGTGTAAATTTATCCACTATATACAGTTCTATGCAAAGGTTTGGGCACCCCTTGTCAAACAACATATTTTGGTGAATTTTTTAATTGAAAATATGTAAACACAGCCTCTCAAGGATATAGAAAAAATATTTTCAGCAAACATTAATGCACAGTTACTGTTATGTCATAAAGTGAACAGCAATAAAAAAATAAATAAAAACATTGTTGTGGCATGTGCAAAAGTTTGGGCACCCTAAGAGTTCCAAAGTATCAGATTCTTTCTACAAGATCTCAGAACTTAATCAGCTCATTAGGCCTGAGGTATGTCAACAATTGTCATTAGGAAATGTCAGCTGGTGCCAATTTCAAAGCTTTACAAATTGTCTGACTCTTAAAACCTTGTGTGGACACTCGGCAACCTTCCTCTAAGCAGCTGTGTAAGACTCTGAAAATGAAAGTTATTGATGCCCGTGATGCAGGGGAAGGCTACAAGGAGGTGGCAAAGCACTGTCAGCTTGCAGTTTCCACAGTGTGAAATGTAATTAAGAGATGGCAGTTTAGGGGAACTGTGAAGGTCAAGATGATCTGGAAGACCAAAAGCACTGTCCTTTCAAATCAAAACCCCCACTAGACTTCAAAAACTAGCAGACGCAGGAGTGGTGGTGCACCATTCTACTGTGCAGCGATGCTTACACAAACAAGACCTTCAAAGAAGTGTCAGTAGAAGAAAACCTTACCTGCGTCCTCATCATAAAATCCAACTTCCGTAGTAGCAGAACATCTACAGAAGCCTGATGTTTTTTGGAAACAAGCGCTGTGGACTGATGAAGTTAAACTAGAATTCCTTGGCAGCAATCAGCAAAGGTATGTTTAGAGAAAAAAAGGAGCAGCATTTCATGAAAAGAACATCTTGCCAACTATTAAGCATGGGGGTGGATCTATCAAGCTTTGGGGTTGTTTTGCAGCCAGTGGCAACAGGAAACATTGCACAAGTGGAGGGAAGAATGGATTCCACTAAATACCAGCAAATTCTGGAAGCAAACATCACACCGTCTGTAAAAAAGCTGAAGCTGAAATAGGGATGGAGGGTATAAATGGTATAGAAAGTACACCCCTATGAATTTGGCCTACAGAATGAATTTTGAACACACTGTGCTGACTGGTAGAGCCCTCACAGATCCAAAGTGGCAATGATGTAACTACACCAGTGGGAGGCAGCAATGCACTAAACCGTACTTAATCTGCTGGAAAGAAGATTCACCGTAGGATTCGTCGTTGGAGAATGCATCCTCCGCGAACGTTAAGTGAATTGTCGAGCAGCGGTGGGAAGAAAAAAGCTGGCTCTGCAAATCAGACATCATTTTCTCAGGCATTTTCCAAAGGCTGTCCTTACCAGGAAAAAAGTCAGCGATGGCTCGACATAACAAATGCCGTCACTGTGTACATGAGTAAGGACATGGTTCCTTTTCAAACAGTTGACAGAAAGGGCTTTAACGAAAGAAAGATAGTGTTATAGTTAGTGTGATAGAGACTATGTGTGTTAAATGTAAATGAATGTTTATAGTGTCCGGTGATTGTTCTGTGTGTACCTGCCCGCGAACCACAGATGGAAATTAGCTAAGAGGTAAATCTGACCCTGGCTGAACTTTGCCTACCTCCTCACCGCTTCATTACTGCAATGCCAACCAGATGGGGGTCTTGACAGAAAATGATCCAGATGGCGATTGAACAGCAGAAGGCCGTATCTCAGGTCCTTAAAGTTGATAAGAAAACCCAGCACCTGGCACCAACATGGCAAGAGATGGATATTTTGGAATCAGTGAGCAAGACCCTCAACCCCCTGATTGATTTCACAGATGCACTGTCAGGGGAAGAATACATCAGTATGTCATACCTCAAACCTGTGATCCATCTTCTCAATAACACTGTTGACAGACCTGACAAAAGGACATGAAGAGGGCCATCCTCCAGTATTCAAATGAGAAATAGTCTGACCCTGCAACAGATGACCTGCTAGACATGGCCTCCCTCCTAGATCCACGTTTCAAAGCAGTTACATAGGAAAAAATACATCAAAACCTAAGCTGCAGCAGAGATTCAGTTACTGCTAGAAAGGCAGGTAACTTCCACAGAGGAGTCTCCACAACAGACTAGAGAAGCTGCAGAAGGAGGAGCTGCAGAAAAAGCTGCAGAAACAGTGGCACCAAAGAAAGCAAAGCAAAGTCTGGGTAGCTCTTTCAAAAAGACTAATGTTCAACAACCTGGCCCAGTTACCCTCTCCAACAGAGATGCAACTGAAGTTGAGCTCAAGAGCTACCTGCAGGCACTGGAGGTTGATGGTGAGGCAGATCCACTGGAGTGGTCGAGGCTTCACCAAGCAAGGTGGCGAGCTTGACCAGGAAGTACATTTGTACTGGTAGCAACACTGGGATCTGCCACAGATCCACTCTGAAGCGAGAGACGGTTGACAGATTTGTTTTCCTGGCTGATAACCTGTAGTAGCTGCTATAAGCAATGAGGCTGGCTAAGTAAACCAGCACAAACAGGAATGTTGACAGTTAGTATATTGCAGAACTAGAAGCTGTTTGCCAGGAAGAATGGAAGAAAATCCCAAATAAAAGAACTGAAAGACTTTTAGCTGGCTGCAAAAAGCATTTGCAAGCTGAGATATTTGCCAGAGGGATAGTTACTAAGTACTGACTATGTAGGGTGCCCAAACTTTTGCACATGGTACAATTTATGACATAAAAAGTAACTATGCATTAATGTTTGCTGAAAATATTGTGTTTTATATTACATGTCTTAGAGAGACTGTGTTTACATCTTTTCAATTAAAAAAAAATATCACCAAAATATGTTGTTTGTCAAGGGGTGCCCAAACTGCATACAACTGTAGTACCCTCAAAAATTCTACAGTTTAAGGAAAAAAGTAGTGTCCATGACATGTACACTACTTTCTGCTAAGAATCTCGAACTCTCAACTTGCTGCTATTACTAACTATTGAGTGTCTATTATATAGAGAGGGGATGATTTCAGATACAGCTCTTGTTTCTCTGTGCGTACGTATTTTTACTTGAGTTACGTCAATGACAAGGCTATTTCCATTGCCTTCTGATGGACAATAAATTTGAATTTTATGTAAAGAGTTGGAGTGCTTCTCCACCACTCCTACGTCAAGAGTGTTCATGGAAAGTATGAACTTTAAAAACAAGGGAAACAGAGTCAGCCTCGACGCAACACAGTCAAAATGAAAGTCCTGATTTCCAGCTGCACAGCCTGCTCCTGGATCTCCATAAGGGCTGAGAGACATAGACACAGGAAGACAAAGAGAGAGAGGGTAGGAGAGAGAAAGTGGCTTGGCGAGAGTGATGCTGCTCAGAGGAAAAACACGAAGGGGAAAAATAAAAGAATTAAAAAAAAAAAAAAAAAAAAAAAAAAACAGAAGAAGAAATGAGATTGAATTTTCCAAGAACGAGGTCTGTGCAGTAACACAGCAACAGCAGCCAGAATGACTCTACATCTGTCTGGAATTAGAGTGAGAGACAGACTGCTGATTTTGGTTGAAAACTGTATTTGAACTTAAGTGTTTTGTTCATGCTGGAGATGAAGGGAGGCCGTATGAAAGCCTGTCCAAAGCTTCCTGCCACAGCAGATAAACGCTAACATTCCTCTCTCTGAAGTATTGTTCAACACACTAAAGGACAGCATAAAAATAAAGGTAAAGCCATAATGTTGCTATATTTAGAAACTACATTTTCTCAATGCAACTGTCAAAAATATTGCTTTTACAATTGGAGTTCTGCAGATAGTGAATATTAAAAGGGGGAAAATTTGATCAGGCTTACTGCTGTGGCTAGGTATTCAGTCTCAATACTTTACTGGTACCGACCAAAATGTGCCCATGGCACAGAGTATCAAAAAACTGTCAAGTACCAAATGTTTCTTTGTTCAAAACACATGCATATCTTTCTTGTCTAGGTCTGGGAGTCCAAAAAAATGTTTTCAGGTTATTTCTGCTACCCTGTAGAAAGCTCCCCTCATTTTTTTTCATGACATTTTCAAGCCCAAATTGTTCATAAGGCACAATGTTAATCTCAGTGAAAATCTCTTGTCAGATTCATATATTTTACAATTTTGCCTATTTCAGACTATTTAATTAAGAGAAATGCAAGGGAAAATGTAATTGTTAGAAATTGTATTTTCACACAATTGTCTGACATTTTATACATCAACATTATTAAATTAAAATAAAAATATGAAAACATAATCAGCAGATTAACTAATGATGAACATAATTATTAGTTGCAGCCGAAAACCTTTGGCAAATGTCTTATTTTGTTAAATGACAAAAGGGGTTTGGTATCAGTACCAAAACTTATGTGTGTTATATCTGCACTAATATAAAAGATTTCAAATGATAACAATAGTTTGTTCTAGGGCTGGTTAACATGTGGTATCACAATGTGTAGCCACAGCAATGGGAATCAACAGAAACTAAAACACAACACAGCTGTTGGAGCTTGTCTACAAAAATGTTCTGCATCTTTTTGATGAACTTGCTTTGAGTCTACATTTTTGCTGCCTGTGTTAAAAGAGTACTGCAATAATTTAGCAATGCACTCCTATAACACTGTCGTCGACACTGACTCACGATGGACAGTTTGAAAAAAAGGGATCAAAATTGATACAGCACAAATGTTGTCTTTGTTTCCACACAGTCTTCTTCCATGTCAATACCTACCACCTACTAGAGCCCAACCAATATATCTGTCAGCCAATGTTATCAGCCGATATTGGCCTATCACAGATATATCGGTATCATAGTTATTTATCATTTTTATATTCCCAGTGAAGTTAACTGTTTCAGTGCACTGATGTCATTTTATACAATAAAGTTTATTGTTAAACTGTAAAATATCATGCCTCCGTTACATATCTTTGTGTTTGATAACCACATTTGAGAGATCATTGCAAAAAATGTATGTTTATGTATATTTTCTGTATATATAAGATTATTGGCCAATACATCGATATCAGAATTTTTTTTACTCCCTAATATCGGTATCGCATCAGCCCCAAAAGTCCAGTATCAGTTGGGCCTTACCACCTACATTACCTACAATGCAATTCGACTGCTGACAGTTCGATCTTAGAGCGGTGTCTGCTATGCTAGTAACGGCTAATGTAACCTCAATCTGCTAACTGCAAGCGGAGATGAGAAGTCTACAGAGGTCTGCTTCCTAACTCCAGATTTTCTTTCATTTTCAGACTTGTCAAGTGACATCACCTGAGGCCATTTATCAGATTTCACATTCCCTCTGGAGCCACAAAAGGTTTTAAACAACTTTTTTTCCAAATATGCAGTAATACTCCGACAAACAGACTTTGAAAATTGGTGGAGCTTTGGTTTGTTTTCCAAGACTTGTTGTTTGACCACGTCACAAGGACTATGAGAGGAATGTCCATCACACCAACACCAGCCTTCCAAATGACATCCCTGACCTCTGAACCCTGAGGAATTTGTATGGGGTTTCCCTGATACACATACCACAGAAATAGTACCACAGAACCAGCAAAATCCCATTTCTACTGTTTTGGTAAGATGAAAGTCTTGAAAATGCACCTAACACAATTTTCTAAATTAGTGAACACACCATCAGAGTCCATTTCACTGTTATTGCTCTGTTTGTCCTCTGTGTTTTTTTATGTTCTTATAAAAGGGACAGTGTACAGCTTTAACATAAATGTCACCATTTGATGCACTGTACCAGAATATTGCTTCAAGCTAATTCGCATCTGTAGTCCCTTGGCAGGTCAGAGCAAAGAAAAAGCACGCGCGCACACACACACACACACACGCGCGCGCACACACACACACACACACACACACACACACACACACACACACACACACACACACACACACACACACACACACACACACACTACACAAAATACCACATCACAAATGTATGTATGTCAAATAAAAGCTCAGTAAATTGTATTTCTCCACCACCCTACAGTGACGGAAATGCATTGTTTGTATTTGTTCAGAGTTTGTTTGTATGAGGACTCAAGAGGTCTGTTTCACCAGCCTGCCCCCAACATGTGATGCAATAAGACATATGGGAAAGGATCATAGCATGCATAATTATCTTGGCTGCGTCCAGAGAGAGACAGTTTCCGTCTTAAATTCACTAAGTTGTACTTTATGGTTTTAACCATTTTTAAACATGTTTCTTAAAGTTTAAATTTGGATCCAGTACCACGACGAGATATTTAAAATCAGTGACTATGAATATCAGCGTTAGAAGGTTGTACCATGTTTACATTTAGACTCAGACATGATTGATCAAGCCAATGTGCAACCGTTTGCTTGGCAGCTGCTAATTCAGCTGTTTTGGCATTTGTGTATACAACAGTGTCATCTGCTTAAATCTTCAGTTCTACATCATGACACTGTTGAGGGAGATCATTAATATACAGGCTAAATAATAGGGGACCTAACACTGACCCTTGTGGAACACCCATCGTACACTTCATGTTACTGGACATTGCGTCACAAACTTTAACACATTGCATCCTGTTAGATAAATATGAAGACATCCATGCCAGTGCTCTAGATGAGAAGTTAAATTTAGAGAGTTTCGATATTAAAACATCATGATTGACTGCATCAAATGGTTTACGCAGATCTAAAAATACAGTACCAACTACTCTTCCTTTGTCGAGCCTTGATTTAATTTGCTCTACAAAGTGCAAGGTAGCAGTTCCGCTGGAAGGATTTGCTCTAAAGCCAAACTGCATACCAAGTAAATTGCTTGTATTAAGAAATGTTGTCAGTTGTTCAGTTCAATGACAACTTTCTCAGCAACCTTTGATGGTTGAACCTTTGATGATATGGTAACTGGCTTCAAGGTGGTCTCCAGATTTAAAAATAGGTATGACAATGGCACATTTCCAGTCATCAGGGAAGAAACTGTGCTTAAAAGACAAGTTAACCAAATGTGTTATGGGGGAGTTGTGTGACAATTGTGTGATTTAACAAACATGGTGTCAGCTTTTTAAGTTGCTGATGATTTTGTTTACTTGTGACTCATTGGTCTCATTGGTCTCTAACAGCTTGTTTGGTTTATAGAACAGTTAACTAGGGGGAGGCAGAGGAAACCAGAGCACTGTTACCTCATCTGGATACTCCATTAATACAATGTTTGTCTGTATGTGTGTGTGGGAAGGAGAAACTCACGCAGGCTGAGTCATTGTATTCAGCACGCGCACACACACAGATTCAACATCAACATTAATATGAGATATAAAGAGGAAACAAGATACATGAGACTCTTAATGCCAAAACTTGCAAGACACACACACACACACAGCTGGTATATCAGTCAGTTCAGTCTATAAAGAGAGCACAGGCAGCTTGTGTGTTTGAAATAATATCGTGTGACCTTAAAATGTCCTTAAATGGCTTCAAACAATTTTAATCAGTGAGTCAGTGAGCTAACACTCACTGCTTTCTCTCCTTGTTCTGTTGTGTACTTTTACTTTTTAAAATCAATTCACCTTCCACTTGAATCATCGATTTTAATCACTGTAGATGTTTGTTTGAATTCAGTTTCCTGGCATTGGATTTTGACTTTGTTAAAAAATTAGATGCCAAGAAAAAACAAAAGGTTTTCTTTAAAATTTAATCCAATATCTAATCCCAACTGGATTGAAACTATACCATTTCATTAGTATAGGCAGTCGTGTTATTGCCACATAATGACAAGCCTTTCGTCCATCTCAGCTGTCCAATGCACCCGTACAACAGCTTGTTGTTGTTTCTTTCCATTCATTCACTTTCATCTCCTTCTAGACTTGTCTCTTTCATTGGCTATTGTGGGTTCCGCTCGCAAAGCAGTGACATAATCATCCAGATTTTAAATCCTAAATATCAAACATGTTTGAAATTATCGGGGTGGCCCTGATGAGTCTGTGAGCAGTTCTGGAGATTTAAGATTGGATCTGTAAACCCCTCACATTACCAGATAATCTGGGCCGAACATTAGTACCAACCAAGGTCCCAGACCAGATTTCTCCTCCAATTGTCGGGAGGGGTGAATCGGGGATAAATCGGCCCAAAACTCGTATACTGTAGTCTGAGCCTGTCTTAAGTGTACTTGGTAATAAACTGTCAACGGAGTGCATCTGAACAGCAGTCTCTACTGGTGACAACTCATTTGTGGAAGGAGTTTAAATTGTGAGAAGGAGGAAGGCAACATACTGTCACAGTCACCATGACAGATATTACCAATGAATATCAAATTAATGGCAGCCAGTGAAAATGGAAATACTTAATAGAGGAGGAATTTTGAGAACCATCACTTTAGAGCTACAACGATTAGTCGAACCACAGAAAATGAATCACCAACTATTTTAATAGCCCATCGCTTTGAGTCATTTTTTATGACAAAATGTCAAAATTCTCTTGTTCCAACTACTTAAATGTGAACATTTCCTAATTTCTTTAGTCCTCTATGACAGTAAACAGAACATCTTTGTGGACTGTTGGTCAGGACAAAACAAGACATCTGATGGTGCATGTAGGGCTTGAGGAAACAGTGACATTTTTCACCATTTTTTGACATTTTATAGACCAAACAACTGGAGATTGAGAAAATATCTGACAGATTAATCGATTAACAAAATAATTTTTTGTTGCAGCCATATACCACTCATTGAATCTAGACAAGTATGCAGTGTTTAGGTTAGCCAGTAACCTGACTGAACCTCCAGGTTCAAATTAGCCATACTTGCCAGCCAACATTAGGCGAGTTAGCCAAGAAGCCTTGCATTTTATCTACTTGGCAACCCTTATCGCATTGCAATAAGCAAATAGGCACTCTACACCACTGCCAACCAGACAAACTGTCCATCACACACACACACACACACATCTCCAATTTCTTGCTCCAGTCCTAATGCAGTTTAATGTGTGAGTGTCTCTGCAGGGTTAGCACTGACACAGCAAAACAGACTGCACTATAGACTACTACACAGTAGTGCTGCATTACACTATACACTACACTACAGCGTAACAGACTGTACTGTATGTTAGTAGTATTCATGTACATGTGAAATGATGTTTCAAATGTGGTAAGTGCACATTTAGGCACATGTTTTCAGTAACGGGTGTGATAAATTTTACATGTGCTTTTTCGTAGTGGTGGTTGCCTCTTAGATTAAAATGATGGATTCACAACTGCCAGATGTCTCAAAATGTCTGAGCTTTCTTGAACACACCAACCAGGAAAAGTGTCAAAACACTCCCTAATCACAACTGCCTTACCATGCTAAAATAGTGTTACTTTCAGAACAAAATAAAAATGACTAAATAAGAAATCAAGGCCTGGAGTGGAGTGTCCCTAGCAGATGTACTCTGTTGTTCCTTCACACCCTCTCTGCCTGTCTTACCCCTGGGACGAGGAGGAATTTCCTGAGAAAAGGAGGGATGACTTTTCCATACACTTGGCAAGAGGGAGACACACAGAAATACAGACAGAGAGGAAGAAGAAAACAAAAAAACATCAGATGGTGACCTGGTTTGACCTCTCGTAGCCACCAGTGAGAATATACTGACAAACTGCACCAGAGCAGCTGATACAGATGTAACCAGTGCATTGATATTTACAAGATGACTGCAGTTTCTGCCAGAGGAAGCACACAAGTCCCACATCGTCTCTTTACACTTGAAGGCCTGCCTCGTGACTAGAAATGCAGATGTACAATTCCCACAACAGACATCTAATAGACATTGCAAAGTTGCAGTTTGACTGACATGCGTCAACTCAAGTATTATATTATTGCCGGTTAGTAGAAAAGAGTACAAACAGATTTCTTATATACTCTGCTGAAGAAACATTATATTATAATAATCTGTATGCGACACATACTGTATACAGTAATTATGTATTACTGAAATAGGAAGCAGCACATGAATATCAACAGAAGATTTAATGAAAATCAATAAGTTTTGACAAGTAGTTTTTGAGATAAATGGTTTTAAACCAAAGTGTGTCAATGTGAAATTCAGACCTGACGGTGGCACTACAGAAAGGGCATGCAAAATCATCAGGTATTATCGTGAGAGGAAGAAGAGGAGGAAGAAGAATCAGTCCGTTCAGTTTTTACAATATCTTGCTCAGAAGAACTGACACCGCACTGTTCAATCACAATATTATCAAAAGTTGGGATATATGCTTAATTAGCATCTGAGAAAATGAATGTCATATTGCATCATGAGGTCCCTGCTGATTCACCTCAGTATTGGTGAAAGCCAAATGGCAATGGTGCTCAAATCATAACTCAAACACAATCAACAGAAAACCCAAACTGCTTGGTTGCCATTTGATGGATCCCTGCAGTACAGTGCGGAAAACACAGCAGCAATTAACGCAATAAGTGAAAGATAGTGAATAAGGACACAAGGATCCTGCGGGTGTGAGGCTGACTGGCTTGCCAGACACAGTCAGAGCAGCCTTTAGTTGAAGTAGGGCAGTGGGGATTTTTATACTCCAGTTAACCCTCAACACTACTGGGAGATACGGAGTTCTGCCCCACTTTGCCACATGCGAGTGTGTTATAGAGGTGGAATGTCTCAGTCTGTCAGAATGATTACACTTAAGCTCTGATGGGCTCGATTATAGATTACAATGCCGACAGAATCCTCCATCACTAGTCACTGAGAGTAAATTTGATTCAGAGTATTGGAAACTGTCGGGTGCTGAAAGCTCAAAGCATCAAATCTCAGCTTGCTTACTTATGCATTGATCAGATAGTTCCTGATTTAAATTTTAAAAAATGCCCATGATTATTATATATTATCAAACCATGTTTATATTTCTGAAAGTAAGATATCAAAAAAGTATCAGCTTTGTATTGGATATCAAAAGTAAAGTAATTAGCAGTAGTGTAGAAAAAACAAATACCGAGCGCTAGAGAGGGTTAGGAGGCATTCAGCCACAGAAATCCCCGCATCAAAAACAGCCTCTTTATTCATTTCAACTCTTGCAGAAAAAGTTGATCCTAGCTCAACTCTTCCAAGCTCATCTGGCAACAAAATGCATTAGCCAATCAAATACGTGCAAGGGCACAATCCAGGTAGAATACCCTCTGTGTCCCTTGTAGAATTGTGCCAGAGATGGAGACAAAGGAAAAAATGACAATGATCATTTTCAAGGTTGGAAAGTCCTGACTCAAAGCAATATAAACTGCTGCCCATGTCTTCACAACAGACTTCTCACCAGTACAATACAACCAGTGCTGCACTGCTTTAAATAGGTGAAATCCTATGTTGATCTAGGGCTGGGCGATATGGACAAAATCAAATATCACAATATTTTTGACCAAATACGTCATTATCGATATTGCAACAATACTGTAGGAATGACTATTGGTGCTTTCACAAAATATTTACATAATGAGATTTTTGATATATAATCACCAGTAATGTGGATATAATGACTAAGTGGGTAAAAGCAAATAATAGAACAGCTAGAACAGTCTGGTAAGTTCAGAAAATGACATCACTTTACTGTAATGCAGCCTTTAAAACCAGGAAAAGACAACACTTATAACAGATCACAATATTACAATATCCAAAATCTAAGACGATATCAAGTTCCATATCACAATATCAATATAATATCAATATATTGCCCAGCCCTACGCTGACCTATCAATTCCTTCATCAGAGGTATCTGCGGTGATGAACACCGTGATGCAGAATCATGAATCTACCACTGGGGTTAGTGTTGGTTAGTTCAATCTGCAATCTAGGCTCACGTTTTTTAAGAATTGGACTTGGTAGACAGAGAAAAAATAAATAAATACAGATGGAACTTTACTCTCCAAACTAATACCCAAACATTATTGCTCAACATCTTTGATCTTGACATGAACATTTTCATCTTAAATGCTAAACTTAACCATCTCAAGACTTCCATCTAAACATTAATAATCATATTATTAAGCCTAAACCCAAATGTTTGGAGTGGCAGGCTGATCACAATACCCCTACACAAAACCCTGTCAGGTTGCTGAGACAGTGAGACAGGTTTACCTGCATGAAGTCAGAGACAGTGAGACTGTCTACAGCAGAAAGTCAAGCTGGTTAGACAGATTGAGCAGAAGGAAGACAGACAGACAGACAGATGGCAGGCCTGCATGTCTGATGATGCTGAATTTAAGATGACTTCAATGAGACTTGGAGTTAACCCTGTCCAGCTTGCCTATTAAAGAGAATACCAATAAAAACGACACCACATAAAATTATCTTATTCGGGAATATACATTAATTGTAATAAACTAAAAATGCATGAAGTCAGTAGTATGGCAGCTGCAGGGGAACACGCCCATAGCTGTGTAATGCTATATGAATGCCACGCCTTGCTTGTGTCAGCTCTGCACGCCTGGCCTCCGAGCTGCAGCGCTGAACCTAAATATTCCGGCTGGAGAGGCGCTGTCAGCCGGCTGCTGCTCCCCGGCGAACCTGCGCATCCAGGCCGGGAGTGTGTGTTCTGCAGGCCCTGCGGCGATTAATAATACAGCACCGAATAACACACATGCACAACGAATAACGGCGCTCACCGGGAGAAATCAGCCCTGTGCGCACATGCAGCCACCACTGAAATGCATTTAACCCGCTTAAGTGAATGAAAGCCTTTTTTTTCTGTGCAGCTGGTCGTTTTCTGAGTCACCCCCCCACCCCTTCTCCTTTCTCTGCATACACATGCAGGCACTAACGGGCTTAATTGGCTTTTATTCCAGCGGATGTTAATTAAAGGATCTGCTCTCCGTTCGCCACACAATAAATGTCTCGGTTTGAACAGTGAGGAGTATAAATCCAAAAAGCAAACAGCGAGGAAAAAACAGAAAACACTGAATGTGCTGGGATAGAGATGCGTTTAGGTGAGGGGGGATCGGGCTACTTACCGTGCAGATGCAGGGAGATTTCTGGGAGAAAAGCCGCAGCCAGCAGCGGGAGACAGCGGACAAACCTCCCGGTGTGACGGTCAACGCTTCGTCGGGATTTCTGCCGGTTTAGTCCCGGTTTTTACCGACTCCCCTTTCCCAGATATCCCAGATTTCCCTGATTTCCCCTACTGCCACACTGAATCCCAAAGCTGCTGTCACTGCTGTCAAGTTAAAGGCGAGCAAAATGGACTACTTCCGGGCGTGAGTTTCACAATAAAATCTCCCACAGAGCCGTGTGAAATTATCAGCTGACACAAACGAAAAAGAAATCAAACAAACTGACCTTTATTGACCCATTATTATTCAGAAAGTTTTCAAATAAAACCTACTAATTAGATTAACTTTTCAAAGTGAAGCCTTAAATTTTTCAAATATTGTCCATAAATAAAATTTCACTCATTTAAAGGTGCATTGTGTAGAATTTAGTGGCGTCTAGTGTAACAGATTTGGCAGTATGTTTTACTGCCAATAGTGTATAATCCCCTGAAAATAAGAATCGTTGTGTTTTCGTTACCTTAGAATGAGCCCTTTATATCTACATAGGGAGTGGGTCCTCTTCCATGGAGCCCGCCATGTTTCTACAGTAGCCCAGAATGGACAAACCAAACACTGGCTCTAGAGAGAGCCTTTCGTGTTTTTTGCAAGTTTCACGGCCACTGTAGCTTATTCTACATGCTTGGAAGGGGAGGGTGAGGGGAAGGGTATTCATTTGGGTGCAATCTGCAACCTCAGATGCCCCTAAATCTCACACACTGATCCTTTAATCCTAAACGTATTTATCTTTCTCATTACATTAAATGTGATTTCTGCTTCTTTGCACACACCCTATACCACATATCCAGCCTTTTCAGACTTTTCTTCATTTGTTGCAATGAAACACACATTCACATTGTCATTCATATTCTTTATTGAATTTATTTACGTTGCTTTTATAGAGTGCTTTTGTCCAAAGCACTATGTGATGTGCAGCGAGCTACCATGCAAGGCACTGGGGAACCATCAGGACCAACTGGGGTTTGGTGTCTTGTTCAAGGACACTTAAACATGTGCACAGGAGGAGCTGGGGATCAAACTGCCATTAGTGGACAATGATCTGCAGGTCTACCCTGTACTATGTCTAGATATGTTGTTAACATTTCCAGATGAGCAGTGCTCAGAGCCAGGTGAAATAATAGCCTGTAGTATCAAAATGATTAATATGGTTTCATTATTATTTTAAAATATTAATAATTAAAAAATACGATCAAGAAATAAAGAAAATGCATTTTTGATATTTTATTGTGAAAGTGAAATTACATCACTTCCGGCATTCCACAGTCTGGCTTGATGTATCCTTAGCTCTTTACCGGATCCCAAAAAACTCCGCGGGAGCGCGTATCCATGCCCTGCGCGTTCCCGGTGCCTTGTTTCCTGTCGTGCCCAACCCAGAAATCAGCCTTAACCAATCAGTCCTGATGAAGTCATTCTATTCTTTTCTATTCTATTCTATTCTATTCTATTCTATTCTATTCCGTTCTGTTCCGTTCTATTCTGTTCTGTTCTGTTCTGTTCTATTCTATCTATCTATCTATCTATCTATCTATCTATCTATCTATCTAGATATAGATGTAAATATAGATATAGATAGATATATAGACAGACAGACAGATTAAATTAAACCTGAATAAATGAGAGGAAAAACATAACAAAATGCAGATGCTTCAACACAGGTGCACTATATGGTACAATTAAGCAACTGACATCCAATCATGCTCTGTGGCATGTATAAAAATGCTAAGGTCCAGTTGATTCTGAGGATGTCAAGAGGAAAATATCTAAGTGACTTTGAAAGAGGGTTCATTGTTGGTGTACAGATGGCAGAAGCTTCAGTCACAGACTACTCAAGAAGCTGGTGTTTCATCAGGAACAGTGACTAAAGTGACATCTGCATCTAGATCTATGGGAAAGACATCAGTAATTACAGTCAGAAATTGTGGTCAAGATGCCCGTGCATTAGTGCAATATGTAAGCAAAAACAGGAGAGCAACTCTTCTTGACCCCTACAGTGAGGGGATCCAGTGGCTCTGTTATGTTGTGGGGGGCATTTTGCTGGCATGGTTTGGATCCGCTTGTCCCCTTAGAGAGAAGGGTCACTGTTAATCAATACATAATACACAATAATACACTATACAGTTATTGTGAGTCATCACCTTTATATTATGATGAAACATTTCTATCCTGATGGGAGTGGTCTCTTTCAAGATGACACACACACACACACACACACACACACACACACACACACACACACACACACACACACACACACACACACATACACACACACACACTTAAGTCAGTACCTTGTCCAGTCTTTAAAATACTTTTTATACCAAAGTCTGACCTCTAGTGGTCTGAGTCTGGTACGACAGAGAACTGAAGGGTGAGGTTGTCAAATAGGTTGTTGAATCACAGCTGTACAAAAGTGTGTGCATACAACACAGTCACATGTCTGTTTTATGTAGTTACGTAGCTTTTTCAAGCTACATTGACTATCTGGCACATCACTTCAATGGCACATTTATACTGTTAATGGTTATTAGTTAAATAGTTATTATTTTTAAATAAAATGAATCCATGAATTAATTAACTGTAATAATGATGTAATTTTTAAGTAGGATTTTAAGGGGATAATTAATGGATTCTTTAAAGCATTGTAACATATGGATTATCCGCAGTTCAAGGGTTTTTAAGGGGTAAACCTTTACCCCATTAAAATCGACTAAACATGATTTTTTTTTTTTTTTTTGCAGTTTAATGTCCTCCTTGTAATACTTGATAAACTTAAGATAAGCTTAGCTTTCACATTTTCAAATGAAGAGATCTCTATAACATACACCAATACCACAACACCTTCCCCCACTGCATAGACCCAGGACCACACCTGGGAAGCAGTCCTAGTTGAACCTAACTGATAGGTCAAAGGTGGGAAGCTGGTGAGGGATCATCTTGCTCTAACAAATCCTGCTGGTTGTACAGGAAGCTTGTGTGGAGGAGGGTGGAATCTGGGGGTGGATATGAACTTCTCATTTCCTCCATGAGACGCTGGTGGGTGAAAAGAATCGACTGGTAACTCTATGCTGATATTGTGTATTGTGGACGTACATGGCTGCCCACACCCTCCCAGAGTCAACAGTAACATTCTGAGTGCCAAGGACATAGTGCACAGGGAATACAGCCATTGGAGAAAAAGGAAAACACACAGAAAAAACACAAGCTTCACAACACAGCTGCAAAGGCAGATAATAAAAACAAAGGAATCAGGGCTGGCAAAGGGTATTATTTGATCCCCTCTCCATCCATGCTGCTATGGCTAACAGTAACAGTAAATCCTAGGAGAAAATTAGGCACTGCAGGCCAGACCCACAATAAGAAAACATTGTTAGTGTATTGAGGGTATCCTACAGCAGAACAATCAGGCAGACAGCAAAGAGGAAGGAAGAGGAGGTGATATGAGCTGCAGCTGTAAACCACAAAGCAATACTCCACTTGTGTATATGTGTTACAGTGGATGACAGTAATAATCATTGTTGCCGAAACCTCATAGATTGTGTTAACCTTTTAACAGCAAACATTGTATGCATATATGTGAAATTTAAAACCTCAACCACAGTTTTAAATCAGTACAAAGAGACTCCACGTCAATCAAATGCTTGACGTCATTTTTCCATCATTACAAAACTGAATGTTGCAAGAGTGTGATAAACCACAGAAGCACAAGCAGACAGAGACAGAGGCAGACAGATGGTTTTCTGTAGGTGCAGTAAGCAGACATCCTTTGTTAGCTTACAATAGAAAGTTGGTGGAAAAATGAATAAAAATAAAAAACTTACATAAAAAAACAATATCTGCATTACATACCGTATCTCAGTGCCTTGACAACCTTTCCAGTCCACAGCCCAGATTGCTATCTGAGCCCGTCACGACACAGGCAGTTGTTTGTGCTAAGCAGTCCATCAGGTGATTTTGTTCAGAGATAGAGTACTAGGTAAACACTCGTAAACTCACTCTAAATGCCTTTTTACACAGAGTTTACAACCTCTCTATGACCCCAAATCTACATATACATCAGAGTAACTCATATAAAAGTGATGGAAATCATAAGAAAATGCATAAAGTCTCTCCACCTCCAGTCAAAAATGTGTTTTTTCTTCTTGTTCCTTCAGCTGGATGTTTGAGATTCACTGTGCAGAATGATGTATGTGCAGAATTTGACACTAGGGGCTGTTGTTACATTCATCTGTTAAAGGAGAAAAGTTTTTCTCTGCTCACCGTAAATATGAGTTTTAGGTGTGTACCTGCAAGCATGATTTGTAACATCACAATTAGTTTGGAGCCAACTGTGGTCCAGTATGCAACTTTCACAAGTGTGATGTGGAAATTTGAAGCCTCCATTATACATACACTGAGAATGGACTTTTAGTGAAGTTGGAGACACCTTGTTTCCAGCAGTAAAAATTTTTGAAATTAAAAATATTTGTATATTCATAGATTCAATAATATTTAATGAGGGAGAAGGAGTAGATGTCATTTTAAGGATTTTATTGACATATTTGAACTTTTTTTGGAGGAAAAACTGTATCAGAGGCAAACTAGTATTCAAAGTAGAGTATTTTATATACATCACACATAGCATAAAACAACGCTAATCATTATGTCACAGGGCGCCACCTCACATGAACAAAAGCTCAATTTCTCTTTGGTAGCAGTAAACACAACACGTGCGCCTGCAGATAACTGATATATCCTCAGCTTGCATAGACATTTAGGGCTGTTAAACAGTAATAGATGCCATGTGTACAGAAGACACCGGAATAACAATTGTAAAATTACAATTTGGAGAATCAGAGTATTAACACAAGTAAACATGAATGAAGAATATGTATACTTGAAGGTGTCAAGCAACTTTCAGGTGCCGCAAAAGCTGGTAGGACCTGAGCCACTTGACTTCCTGTTAAATCACAAGTCTTTATAGTTTTTTCACTCTTTATCATGAAGACACAGAAAGAGGGCAGACCACACATACACACAGGAGGCAAAACCCAAAGACACCACACACAGAGGGGGAGAGGAGACACACAGTCTGTTTCTCACAATCACAGAGAGCCTCTCTCTTAGTAGACAGACACTCACGCAGCAACTCTTACTTCTGGAATGAAGTTTTAGTCACTGTGAAAGGACTGCTGGACTCAGTCTGTGCGTTCTGAGTGCATTTTACACTTTTTTTCCCTTATCCAGATAACGCATCCAGATACCTCTACATCATCAGTGAGATTTTTTTTTTTCCTGAAAAACCCGATGCACACAATCAGACATATGAAGTGCACAGATAATCCACCAAGGTGCAAAAGACATGCAACAGCGGACCTTCTTACTTAATATTCTTAATATTTTGTAACTTGTTTTATGATAAAATTGTGTTGAAATTGTGTGTATCAAATTAGATATAGCAGGTATATAAGATCATTTATCTGTAAATCTGTCAATTGTCACTTTATTGCATTTCATGCATTAGGCATACCATAAAGCTACATACACTCTTTTGATTATTTAAGGAAACTAATAAAAGACTTAAATGACATAATTAGATATATTTAGAGTATAAATTGAGATACTTATAGCCTATATTGTATTTTTTATATATGCAACTTGATGATCGATGACTAGTTGGATGTTGCCATGGCTCACTTGCTGATAACTGTCTTTTGCTCATTGATATTCACTAAAAACTGACCAATCCAGAGATGAAATACACATTCACAATACATAAATAATTTGTTTTTGGTGTCTATTTTTAGATGGCAAAAAGGCACAGTGTTGAGGATGTCCTGAAGATGATTATGGATGGTGATACAAGTGAGATGGAGCAGATACGGGAAGATGATGATGGTGAAGAGGAATGGACTCCTACTGCAGTGTGTACTGACGGAAATTCAGATGGTAGTGATGAGGAAGACTTGCAAGATGAAAGAATCAGAAACATTCAAGTTCATGGGAGGATGTGACTTTCTTGATATGGTGCATATACCTGCACTACAAGTTAAACTTCAGATCCTGAATATGGTATATGTATATTTGGTGGCACACTGTCAGTAATCAGTAAATGGAAGTAATCAATGCATGGAATCTCTACAGAAGAGACCAGAAAAAAACAAAACCCAGGCAGAAACCCATGGCCCTGTGAAGGTTTCAGGCTGCAGTTCATACCTCACTCACAAGCGCAGAAAAGGGCAAAATCAAGTGTGGCAGACCACCATCCTCTCCAGAGGCAGGAGGAACACCTCCCTGCAAATGGTCAACCTCTAGTGTTCCCCCTGATGAGAGAAAGGATGGAACTGATCAGTCCCAACATTGGAAACCCAACAGAAATGCAAGGGCTGCACAGGCAACCACTTCTCCAATGTCAAAGTCCTTCTGTGCCTGAACAAGAACAGAAACTGTTTTCTTGTGTACCACAATGCAAAATAGGTTGTGAAACAATGAACCAAAAAATGAACCAAACTAACTGAAAGGTACCTTTTTCACCCTGTCGGTCCCATTGTCCAAACGCCATTTTGGATTTTTGGAGCCAGAAGTGACCATATTTGGACAAGAGGGTGAACCTGGCCCTAATGCAAGTGGCTAGCTTGATTAGCACAGTGCATTCATAATTGACAGTCTATGGCTTCATCCAAAACATCATAGTGACATGCTATTTAGTACACTAAAAAAGTTTGTGAGATTTTTTAGTATGTCCGAAACCTTAGTATGAAACCAATGGTACGTGAACTGCATACTATTTCCGGGGAAATATTACAGTATGCAAGCAGGCATACTGTTGGCATAAATATCCCACAATGCAATGCAGTAGTGACAACAACAACAATAACATAAAAGACAATGGTGGACAGCGACCAAGGCAGCTCTTGCGTTATGTCAATAACTCTTCAAGTAAGGTTTCACTTTGTTAGATGTATTATATATTTTAAATTGGTTCAGAGGTTACATGTCTCCAACCAGCAAGGAAGCTCTCAGGAAGTGATGTGATAATTACAGCTCAGTGTGTCCAAAAAGATACATACTACTGTTTATTCACACAAACGTATGTTGAACGATAGTACATATATTGAGTATGTAGTGCAAAGTATGTGATTTTGGACACAGCATATGGTTAACTGTGATAATGCTAATGCTAATTTTTGCTGGTGAAAAACAGGCTTAAAACCATTAAAACAAAATGTGCTTAGCGGAAAACGTTGAACATCCGACTCTTTAGGGGTTCTGTTAGTACAACCAAACACTGAACAAGATCTTTTTAGGTGACCAAAATGTTAAAATTCACTTTCATGAACTGAAAACACACTGAAATAGCAACTGAAATGGTTACGCCTATACTCTGTGAATCATGGTTACACCATGGTTATGTTACCTAACCAATGTTGTGGCGGTGGTAGTGACTTGCCAGTTATGGCACCCAACTGTCACCAAAGTGGCCATGCCCTTAATTACACATAATTTTAAGCCTTAATAAAATTTAAATGGGTGAGTTATATAAAAATTCACTCCGTGTACTGTTGTCATGAACAGGGAAAGTGGCTATAGAGACCAAAACCATTTTTTGTACTAGGCTGTAAACATGTTTATTTCTGCTGTAAAGTTGGGCATTTTAACATGGGGTCTATGGGGATTGACTCGCTTTTGAAGCCAGCCTCAAGTGGCCATTCGAGGAACTGCAGTTTTTGGTACTTCCGAGTTTGCTGCTTGGTTTCAAAATGTAACAGCAACATTGCTATACAAAAAGTGTCCTGGTTACTCTAAATAATCAACAAAACTATTTTTACTTTCAAAAGTTCTTACAATTATTTTCATAGTGAGGTAATTGGAACATCGTCTCTTGAAAGAGATGCAGTTAAATTTTTTGATCATCACAAGAATTATAATGTGTGGCTCCAACTTTTGGCAACAATGCATATTGCAATTTAGAAATATCAACAAAAAAAATTACAACAACCTGGAATTAGAGATTAGTGTGAGGGGGAGCTGGCAGGTATTTCAAAACCCAATCAGATATTATCAAAATGATCTGGGTAGCTGAAAATCACTCTGAACAATTGTGGGGTTTTGGTGTGTATGTGTGTGTGTGACTTGGTTCAAAAAACCTTTTAAAACTTGAGAACATGTTTTTTTTGTTCTACTTAAACATTTTTAGTCAATACTACAAACCTGAGTTGAACATTTCACCAGAATTGTAAGGAACATATCAACTTATCAATATTAACATATATCTAGTATCCATGTTTTCTTGAAGTTTATCTATGAATTGCAAGCAAGCAAACAAAAGAGCAAATGAATCATCGCTCCTGCTGCCTCTCTTGCTGTGGTAAAAAAAAAACAACCCACAGACCCTCCCCGGTGCATGCTGGTCCTATATTGACCGACCTACCTATATAACTTGAGGTGATTATAGTGACACGCATTTCACAAAACAAAACAAAAATAACACAAAGGAAAACAAAATACTAGTAAACAAAAACTAAAAGGGCAAATAATCAAATTAAACAAATAACTAGCAAAAGAAAATACCTTAAAAATGTACTCGAAATAAAAGCTAATATCTAGAGTCATCAAACACTCAAAACAAATACTAATTATTATTAAACAAACTAATAAATAGCTCCTACAACATTGGTATTAAAACAATGCTGTGATGATGATCACAGTGTTATTTTTGTCCACCGCATCACCTTCTCATTTTACCATTGTTATTTATCATATTACTTTATCTTTTTATGCTCAGTCATGAATCTTTTATGTCCAGGCACTAAGTCCATAAATCTGTACTTTTTATTGTCGCTCCTTAATGACCACAACATTTTTGAACACTCCCTTTAAAATTTCTGAGAAAAGGAACCCCCCCCCCCCGGGTTTTTATAGGGGAAGGCTCAGAATGCTTCTCTAGAAAAAGTCAGAGGTGTGATGGGAAGCTCTTTCATCTAAATGTGGGCGATATGGTGGTTTATAATCCCCCTCATTGCCTTTATATTTCTGTATGTGTATGTTTGAGGCGAGATTGTATTTGTATGCCTTGTGCATGTGTATAAGCATGTTTACATGCATGGGTGTATGTTTGTAACAGTGTATATAGATGTGTGTTAGTATTTAGATGTGTGTGCATATGTTTGCAGGCTTACCTGTTTTGTGTGTATTTGTGTGTTGCACACTTGGGTACATAATATATACGGTTTCACAGCTTCACACAGGAAGTGCTCCTATCTGGTTCAAGTCACATTTCTCTTCAGTTGCTCTGTGTTACTGAACAGACATGGTTTTCGTTAGTGTGTTGCCACAAACCTTGCTGCAGTGAGTGTTGTACCAATCCCCTTGCACCTTGTACTGTGCAGGGGAAGACACTGTTCCTCGATACAGCTTAATATTAAACACTGAATTATTGACACAAGGACAAGATGAAAGCGGGAGTCCTGTGGATGGTGATTGTGTGTCTGAGTGATGGAAAGGTCACAACATGCTCAGGTAAGCAGAGTTAACTTCAGATTTACACTTGGGCTGCGTTCAGCAAAGTGACGGCTGAAATTGTTTAGACAGATTTTTTAGCCAACATCACAACTTTCAGAATGACTTTCATGTGGTCAAACATCTGGAATCAGATCCTGATGTCAGAAAAAACGGAGTTTGGTAAAATAAATGCTAAACCTATTTGATAATTTCTATGCTCACCTCGGTTGTACTGAGTATTTTTCTTCACATCACGAAGATCTGCAGTTGATCTCAGAGCACTTCAGGGATTGTAAGAAAATATTAGAAAAGATGGCAAAATTATACTGATAATGGTTTGAGGGATTAATTTCAATGCACAACACTTCCTGTAACTTGTCAATCAGATTCAGTAAAGTCTCCTAGGCAAAAGAAACTGATTTTACACTCGACATTCGAAAATGTAAATAAATGTTGTTCAAAATCGATGAACACTTATGACATATAAGAAACATAGCATGACATAGCAGAAAACAATATAAATTGAACTTACATGATCAAAACATGAATACAACTTGAAATCATTTGTTCCTTGGAATTAAAAAAAAATCATAACCATTGAAACCTACAGACCACAGACCTGTAGTCATAAATACAAATAGTACAAGTACAATAGCTCTCACGCACACACGCTGATTAACCTTGGACAGATGTATTTGGCTGATGCAGCTGTCATTGTGAAGGAGCAGGTAGTTGAGGTCTGAGCTGTGTAATGGTTTAAGGGATTATTTACACACTGAGTGCAATTTTTCTTCACATTCTAATAAATAAACAGAATAAACACTACATTATCCCGTTTCCGAGTCATGTAATACATACTGATATCAAATTGTTTTTGGCAGTTGTCAAATTGAGACTAATAGAAAGGCTTTGGAACAAAGACAAAACATATTTGTATATACAGCATATTTTTTTCTTGCTTTTTTGCAAGCTGTGAATGAATCTTTTGTGCATTGCAATGTGGGAAAATGGTGTCACAGTAAATTTGTATGTACCACATGTTGACATCTTGGACTATACTTCACAAAATAATTCACACAACACATGCATGCATGTGAAACTCCGATTTGAATTAGTATTCACTATGGAATCATTTTCACTGATAACAGGTTATTTGGAGAATAACAACTTGGTGTCACTTAACACACAGGCTGACAAACATCACTCATAAAGCAGAGTTGTTTCAGTTCTGCATCCACATAAACATTCTCACAATCATGGGCTACAACTGCAACCTTTCATTCAGGGAGACTGCAATAGGCAGTCAGCCACCCTACATGCCTTTTTTGCAATGTTACCAGATTTCCACCCAGTTGTGCTACTTTTCATCTGATTGGACAGGTAAAAATTTGGGGCCAACTGCAATTATTTTGGCTACTTTTAGCACCATTTGCATTTTTTTCCCCCAGTAAAAAGTAGGGCTCAATTCTAATGAATGGGAGGGCATTGAGTTCAGTAGACTTGACACACACTGACTGATAACTGATAACAGAGAAATCCCAGTGACAAAAACCTTGTAAAAGCTGTTACATCAGGTCATGTCTCTTATATCTGCTTAATGTAACGTTATCCAAAGGAGATGGTGGATATAATTTCTCATATTTACTGTGGTCTTGGATATACATGCAATATTATTAATCAAATATAATTGTGTTTGGTATTGAGTAAATATAAATTAAATGAGACCATTTAGAGTTATCCATTTAAAATGAGTAGATTCAAATAGAAAACAAAAAGGAATTAATTAAAACCTAAACAATGATATTGAGTACATATGAATCACAGAAACTTCTAAATGTGTAAATGGTACTAATTAAATTAATTTAATTATACATATCAATATTATATATTTGAGTAATAATAATCTACATTAATCACTGCATTGATGCAGTAAATTAAATCTAAATATTCTTCTTTCTTAGGAACCATTGCATTTCTTAACATCTCCATGTGTTTATGTTGTGACCTACATTTTAAGGTAAGATTAGAGTCCCAGATAGTACAGAAGAAATAAAACTCAAAATACTACAAAATAATATACAATGACATTGAATGTTTGACAAAACACTTTTAATCATTCAAACTTTGATGTAAGTAAGAGCAGGTGTGACACTGCATTTCAAAGCAAACTTTAAATGCTGACCACAAACAAAATTCTTGTAAAAACAAAAATGAATAAAACTGTCATATTACACAGTGGTGATCTGTCCATACACAGATTTCTTTGTATGCTTTCTCAATTAGATCAATACAAACACAATTAAAAAACCGACCACAATTGAAATTTCATTTACATTCGTGGGATAGAGTCAAAAACAGTACTAACTTACAAATTTGGCACTTTCAAATGTGCAATTCTCAAGCAATGTAGAAGCTGAACATTGTGTAGCACAAAAGTGTGCACTGTGACCACAGTCTCATTTCAAGCATAGGTGCATAGGTCAAGCCAAGGAGTAGAGAGCAAGCCCTGGCAATACCTTCAAGTCCTGTGATGACTTCCACTCGCTCAATAACAGTTCCAATGTCCTTTAGGCTGTCACTTGCAGAAGCCCCAGCCTTTGTGATCACAGTAATTGCCATTATGAGCTGTTTTAAAGGGCCTCTGTGTCAATGTATGGGTGGATGACAAATTAAAGCAAAATTTCAAGTTTAAGTTTATTTAGAGCCCTGAAAATCGTCGCCATACATCTGTATCACTCTACTTGTCAACAGCATCTAATCAAGGAATTACAGTCCTTGAATTAGTTTAATGCAAATTAAGTTCACTTATGTTGAATTATTTGATGAGATGTCCCCCATGTTCTCCAAGGTATTCTTTAAGGCACCGAAGGACAACCTCTCTAGTCTTGACAAGTATTGTACATCCAGCAGTTCCATTATGATCGTCAGTCTTTGTCCAAATGCTCCACCTTTGGCACAAAAAACGAAAATTAACTAAATGGGTTTTATTTCTATAAAAAAGGCAAAACAACAGTGTGGACGATGGGCAAGTAATGTAAACAGTGTATAACCGGAACCCATGTATCACCAGTAACACCTCTACACACAGCAACACGTTTAGCTCAGCCCAAACCCTCCCCTGCTACCCAGCCTAACAACTTTTCTGGCGGGAACTCCGCTGCTGGCTTAACAACAATGCCCCCCCATTTCCGTGTTCGTACGTTTTATACAGAACAGCAAGGCAGAATAACGGTGCAATATTCCTGCCTGTGTAAAAGGGGCTACAGTCTCTACAGTATACCTAGCCTAGCGTGACAAGCTAATCTACATGGCTGCCCTGCGACACACACAGGCCTCAACACACTTCTCTCCTAATTAACAGATGTATGCATGAAAGGGAATAAAATTGCAGCGCTAAAATGTAACCAAAAACCGAAAAGTTCCGACAAAGTTCCGACACAGACGTGTGGCAGGGCAGTTCCGAAAATAAGATGCTTGCTATACTTCCGGTGATAACCCCCAACATTTCCCTTTATCAAAAGGTTTCTAACCCTAACATGGAACCCAATATACTTATTTACACATCTATCATCGCACATATCAACAACACTTCAAGAACATATGATGCATGATAGCAGAAATGCTAATACTGTGCTGAGTCTCTCTCTGTGGTCACTAATTTTGTATTGTTATATAGCATAAGTTATTATACCACCATAAATGTGTTGTCCTTACCAACCCAGTGAAAACAAAATAAGTTTCCTTATCTTAGATGAGTAATGTGAAATAAGAGGGGCATGCGCCTTCTGCACTTTCTTCAAATGTGGCTAGATGATAGCCTGCCGCATTCAAAAAAAGGCACTTTGACAGGAAGTGCTTTTCAATTAAAAACTGCCTGATTTCATTAGGTTGGATTCACTCAATATTCTCTCTATTTGGGATCATATAAACAGAATGCTTATGTTTTATTTAACTAGAATAAATGGATTTTATTCCAAACATTTTTATTTGATATTTACTTAAATAATTGCCTCAAACTCAAGGACATAATTATATTGAATATACTTTACAGTAATACATTATTTAAAATCTACATGACCACGGAATCATTTTTTTACAGTGTACAGTACCAGACAAAAGTTTGGACTTTCTCATTCTTCACATTTTTTGATGCTCATTCTATTTGTACGCAGCACAGTATTTGAACCCACTTTTTCCAAGTTCATTGTTCAGTACAGCAAATGTTAAAATGTCCTGTGACCTGACATGGTAAGTACTGTATTTAAATGTAACCAGAGAGCAGAGGTAATGAGGCAGTTTTTGCAGAAGAGCCTTATAAATAAACAACATACAATGTTGCTCCTTCTTTTAGTGAATGAGGACCCTCCCACCTTTTTCGTGTAAGATGCAATGATGAGTGAGGAATTTATCAGCTATGATGAAGCACAGTGCACTGTGAGTCACAAGGCTTTAAGGCAGAGGGAGAAGCAAGCATAATATCACTATAATCAAGTGCAGACATAATTGTAGATTGTACAATGGTCTTCCAACTGGCAGATGAGAAACATGATTTGTTTCTCTTCATACAATAATTCAATTTTGACTTTCAGTTTGCTCGATAGGTGTTCCACATGGCTCTTAAAAGTGAGTCTGGTATCCGGCCAGATTCCCAAGTATTTAAAACATTCAACAGTTTCAGTTTCAGAACCCTGAAGGGTATGGATATGGGCGATAGGCTGGATACGCGTCAGTGACCAAAAGAATAGCATACATTTAGTTTTGCTAGAATTTAAAACAAGTTTATTTTTGATGAGAGACTTTATTGTATCATTAAAAACACACACACATACATACACATAAAAGAGAAAACTCTTGATAAAAGAAGTAAAAGCAAGTCTATCCATTGTTAAGTGAGGCCATTCTGTAAAAGTCAGTTTCAAGACAAGATTTAAAGGCAGCGCGAGTCAGCTGACCTAATGCTCAGTGGAAAGCCGTTTCAGAGCCAAGGAACCGGTACAGCAAAGACTTCATCACCCTTTGTTTTTAACTTGACCCTGACCCAAACTGGCAGACCTGTGGGGCCTCAGACAGTAAGGTATAAGGAGTTCAGTTATATACTCCAGATCAGGCAGAGCCTTGTATGTGATTAAGAGTACTTTAAAATTTGATTCTAAAGGAGACTGGAAGCCAACGCAATGAGGTCAAGATTGGTGTGATGTATGAGAAATGCTCTGTTCTGGTCAGCAGTTGATGAATTTTGAACAATTTTGAGCTGCTCCATAGCTTGACTCTTCAAGCAAGTAAACAAGACAATATTAATCGAAGGGGGAGGATATAAAAGCATGTATAATTACTAAAAGACAGAACTTATTTTCAAGAGATTCCTCAGTTGATAAAAACACAACTAGACTACTTTCTTTACATGTTGCTTCAGGGTCAAGTCACAGCCCAATAAGATAACACCCATATTTATTTTAGCTGACTTTATGTTTTAGTGATTTTGCCATATTCCTGATTGTTGCAGATTGCAACCAAATGAATACCGCCCCCCTCCAAAAACCTCAGTGTGACAGAAGTGAAGAATTTTATTCATACATCATACAGCAACTACACACCAGGTGTTTTAACATTCAACACATTTGTAGTAATACTTCCTTTGTGTGGCTTTATATGTAGTTTCTAATAATGTTCAAGTGGGGAACTTCCCTTGTCACTGACAACTACAAATGATTACTCTGCACTTGCTTCTGGTATTTTGATAACCATTTTGTAAGCCTCTTGTATGTCTGTTTGTCTAACAGTGGAGACCACCGTCACAGTGTCACACCTCAGTAAAGTATCCATATCCTGTCCGTCAAACATGGCCAATTCCGAACTCAGCTACCTGCTCCTTCTCAATGACAGCTGCATCAGCCGAATACGTCTGTCCAAGGTTAGTCAGTGTGTGTGTGTGAGAGCTATTGTACTTGTACTATTTGTATTTATAACCACAGGTCTGTGGTCTGTAGGTTTCAGTGGTTGTGATTTTTTAAAATTCCAAAGCACAAATGATTTCACAAAAAAAGAAAAAACTTATATTCATTTTTTGATCATGTAAGTTCAATTTATATTGTTTTCTGCGTTATATGTCATAGGTGTTCATTGCTTTTGCACAACCGCAATAATAACATCACAGTATATTTATTTACATTTTCGAAAGAGTGTCCAATTAGTTTCTTTTGCCGAGACTTTACTGAATCTGATTGACAAGTTACAGGAAGTGTTGAGACCTGCCACAATATCTCACCTCTGCTGCAGGACTGCACTGCATTGAAATTCTAAGCAAGTGGTTTCTTTACAGAGTAATTTCACGCCGAATCCTGTAGGCGTGAGCTGGGGTACATCACAGTTGTACTGAACTTCAGAGGCTGTGGACAGTGCATGCAGTGACCGACCACTAGATGGCAGCACAAACTAGGTTGCTGCAATGGGTTAATGGATCCAAGTCTCTTGATCCCTTTACAGCACCCAACATCACTGCTAGTTGTTTTCAGAGGTGGGCTGTTGTACTTGTGACCACACCCACCTGTGATGTAGCATAGTACTGTAGCATCAAATGAGATCACGCCTGCACAGATTGTGGAAAAAGCTTGTTGTCACCACTAGTTGGCAGTGCAAGCAGGATTATTGGACAGGGTGCAGCCACTCTTTTAAAGAGCAAAATCCTGTTTTTGCTGACCTCCAGAGTTTGACGTTTGCATCTTGCTGCAGTGATGTTGAAGTGTACTCAGGATGTGATCAGGAACACTTGTGAAGACACTATGTTCAGATCACACTTTCTGTTGCTGTTAAGTACGTAACAGTGTATGTACTCTCACAAAAGCACTTTTGGCTTGCAATCCAGTCTACTGAACCCAGGCACTACAAGGTTTCACAACATTGTAGGTGCATGAGCATGACGCCCCAAATTCAAACCTCAAAATTCTCAGTTTTACTATGACTTTGAGCATGACATCATTGATGGTATCAAGATAAGGGACTGTGGATATCCCCTCAAGCCAAGCCAAGGACACATCCAACCACATACTGTGCCACCGTTGTGTTGCATTTTACATTAAGTATTGGGCAAAAACAGATAAGTTAATTTTTTTTTTTTTGCAATCTACAATCACTGAAACTCTACTTACAAATCTAGAGAAGCAATATGAACCATTTGATATGTCATGACATCCTAAATCTGTTGAAACAGAGCTACTGCAGTGCCTACCTCTTTATTTCCATTTACATAAAGAAAGGGAATTGAAAAAAGGAAAAATAAAGACTTTGAGATGAGACAATTGTGTGAGCCTTCACATGATGAAAATACTGTAATATCCCACATTATGTATTTAAAACAAATTTAAAACAAAAACAGCTTGTAAGAAAGTGTATTGTTCCTCTTTGGATGTTAAAGCACAATGTATGTCTCAAAATACCTGTCCTGGAGTGCACTTTATCATCCCATATAAACTGTGCATTACTGATAAAATCTGACTTCATATGGCTGAGAGTCAGTTATGAGACTCAGCTGTTATGGGCAGCATACAACGCATGATTATCTAGTACTCTCAATATTTTTCTGACACAAATATTAATCCATGTTCTCCTTTAGTGTGTGTAAAGATCACATTACAAATCATATTACCATCCTAATCATCAGGTCCAAATCCTTACCATTAACACATCTTAACTTCTACTTTAACACTATTACTTAAAATTCTTAACCTTACTGTTTATTAATCTGATGGGGGCAGCAGCTGAGACTTAGCTCTGTGACAGAACTGTGATTTTACAAGTCACCTCCTTCAATTCTAGTATTACTTGCAGTCTTTACTCTGCAATTAATGTCTTGCAGTATAAAGCATGATCATTTCCCCCTCTTCCTTTATGCAGGAGTCTGGTTCTGGAGTGTTCTCCAGTCAGTATGAAATCACAGCCAACAACAGTGGAGTGTACATCTGTAAGAAGGAGGTGATTTATCCTCCACCATACAAAGAGGAGTGTCACTCCACTAAAGTAATAGTGGCAGGTAAGACACAAAACCAAAAATGTATATATATTATATGATATTGCATATATACAGTATATAACATATAAATCCCATTCTGATTGGCTCATAGAAAAGCAGAAAACCAATGAGACTGCCCTAGAAGCCAATCAGAGCTGCCAAGTCAAGTCTCCACTCATCCCAGAAGTGGTGTTGTGGGCAGGATGTGGTGTTCTGTTGGTCTACAGCCTGTCAATCACATGCATCACCTGCAGCATTGTTCTACGGGTGAGAATGAAAGGATGAATTGACCTCACATACATGACCTGAAATGCCCATTAGGTTTAGTAAGTGAAGGAATCCAGAAGTGTTTAGCGTTAGCATGTATGTACAAAGCATGAACAATTCTTCTTTTATACATATGAAAATGACTTGTGATGATTTCTCTGTCTGTGTGTCGTATTCCTCAGAGGAAGCTGAAGAGGGATGAAGAGGATACAAATGAGTATGTCAACACCAGACCTGGAGAGATAAGGAAACACAGCAAAACCTAATGACAATTTATATTGTAATATACAATAACATATCAAAGCTATTAAATTGATGATATGTGAGACTTTTCAATACATTGGAGAGTTGATTTAAATTACAAATATTGTAATTTAAATCTCAGTTACTTGTTTTTTAGTTAAAAGCTGACATTAAACTACATGAAAGAATTAATGCATATATATATATATATATATATACATACACACACACACACACACACACACACACACACACACACACACACACACATATATATATATGTATTGTTTTGTCATTGAAAATATAGATGCAACACTTGGCTAATACAGTCAATATAACTGTTTAGAATGTTTTTTTCCCCTAAATCATTATGTAATGGGGACTGAAGAAAAGATGTAAATGTTTGTAATATTTATGACCAGCATGTTTTTACTGTGCAAAAATGAATTGTGCAGCATGTTCTGCAGTGGAGGTAATCAGTTAATTTGGTCTGGATGAGAAGAATGAACACCAGTATCCATCAATTCCAGGGTATCTTTGCTCAGGTTTCTCAAATAGACCTCGCCTCATGTTTTGTGATTGCAAACTGAAAAAGCTGAAAATACTCAGCATTACTCTTTAAAACAAAATGCTGTCTTCTGTCTGTATTTTTCACATACAGTTGGAGTTGGACAGTGTGTATTTGTTCAGTGGGCAGGGATGTTCATGATATTATGTCTCTTACTTTGCTATTATTACCACATTTTCTTTGTCAAGATACTGAAATAAAGATGCAGTTTAACAATGTGAAGAGCTATTGAAATATTACATTGCATGTAAATTGTACATTACAGAACCCCTAAAGTCCCAAAAGGTGGTTTGTTTTTTTTTATCTTGTGCGCACAAGTTAATATCATATAGGAACAAGTTATTATCTTGTGTGCACAAGATAAAAAAATACCACCTTTTGGGACTTTAGGGACTCCGTAGTACACTGTATTCTCAATATTTTCTTTTAAAAAATTAAAAAAAAAAATAAACGCATAAAAATGTTTATTTGAAAGTTTTGTGCTCTTTGGAAATATCTAACAGCTTAGAAACAGCTTTCCTATTATCATTTTAACTGTGATCACGATTTGAATTAATCTTTTTTGTTAATTTTGAGCACTTTGGGACTGTACTGTGAACGGTTTTGGAGAGACATGAGTAAGTTTTCCTCGTTCTTAGTCAAATTACAACTTGAATAGTTCAGAAATGTCACATTCGTCAATTTACTTTGAACTGATGATGAAAATTGTGTCTCTGTGGTAAAACATTATCATAACTAAAAATAACAGCTTTCATGCCCACACAGGAAATGAGCAGATGATTGTGACACCTTACAAATTATGCTACAGGCATAAGATTTTGTTTTGTTTTGTTTTCTAGAAAATTTTAATTATCAAGGAGAAAATTGGAGCAGTTTACAATATGTGTTGCATTCTCAGTGATCCTGGGTTGGTTCCATTAGTTCCACTACTATATAAACTGGGCACAATGTGGAAAAGAGGCTGACTGGGTTATTGGTGGGAGAAATACAAAATCAGCAGGTGGATTTGGGACGAACTACAATAATGACCATGTCATGACTGTGATTCCCCTTCCCCCTTAGAAACAGACACAAAGATATTAAATGGAGCAGGAGAGAAATTTCTTTGAAGACAAAATTACCTCCTCTAAGCACCATGAAGCTCCAAAACATGAACATACATCACCCCAAATATAATGACACACCCCAAATATACTGTCAATCAGATGACAAGATATGTTTCAGGAAACAACAAAAATGTACTCTTTATGTGTAATGAAAGGCCTGTTTTATAATATATCAAACAACAATGGGAGATGTCAGAGTAATCACTCGTGGTGATGCACCTTCAGATAATTATCACCCGACTCTGCAGCTCCCCTCGCCTTTATGGAGCTTTATGGCGAGTTTCAGCTCATTGTTCACAGTAGCTGTCCAGCCTGCAACGTTTACAGAGAAAGAGCTCTAAAAACCCACTGTACACAACCTGCTCAACACCAAGCAGACTGACACAGCAGCATCTAGCTAGTGAACATAGTGGAGAATTTAGCGGCTAAAGAGATATTTCTCTTGGGAGTGGTAGAAAGCAAAAACAGAGCTAAAAGCGAGTGAATATTGGACTTACATTCACCAGGTGGACAGAAAGACAATTCCAAATGAATGATAATGTTGCTCCATAATCAGCCCCGGCATTATGGGCAGGCTCTGGGGGGCCAGGCCTGCCCATCCAGTTATTTGGCCCTCCCAGGAGAAATCAGCATCAACACTGTTTTAATGCTTACTGGTGCTCAAGCCACAGGCCCAATGATGTAAAAGGGCCCATGAGGCCCTGTTGAAAACACCAACAGAACATGTAGGTGTCCTCCTAAAAGTCTTAAATTATCGTATGTTCAACACAGTATATATTTGTCTGGCGCTTTTTGTATTACATTATGTAAGTTAAATGGTGTCGCCAACAACATTCACATTTCCTCACTTATTTTTCTGACATTAATCTTTTTAAATGGCTTGCTTGAGATGAATCGCCAAATCTTGTTGCAGTATCCACACTGATGGTCACAAGTTAAACAGACGGTAGGCTGGTCAAACCCAGTGAATAGTGACTATGTCACCACACAGTTTACACAATATTTAGCCACAAACTCTACTTTTATTGTGTGCACCATGACAAAGCAGGTTAATTGGTTGAATATGGGCCACTTTCCAATTAAAGATAACAGTATAAAATCACAAGATTGACCATAGCTGCACCGCCAATTTATAGGCTACGTTTTGTTTCCCACATAATAAGAAACATTATGAGGCAAACGCTTCTTGCTGAGTTCAGTTGAACTTCCGTAAATGGTTGGTGTAGATAATAAACACACTGATTGATTGATTAAAGTAAAATTGATACAGCTTTTAGGAGCCAGCTGCCAACAATACGGGCAACCACAACGCATTCAGCTGAAAGTTGGTTAAACCGAAACAGGTGCTTGAGTGACTCTCAGGGGAATGTGTCATGGTTGTCATGGTGACGGCAGCTGTTGAAAACACCAACAGAACATGTAGGTGTCCTCCTAAAAGTCTTAAATTAACGTATGTTCAACCCATAGAAACCAACTACCTGACCAGTTACTTTCCTCTGGTGCCAGGACTGTCCATAACTGCTGGATGCAACAACTGTTTGCCAAGAAGTTCACAGATGAACTTGATAAGTTGCGTTCACCACAAGAGTGTGAAGTGGATTGTTCATTTAGTAGTATTAATTTGCTTCCATGCACACAGTAGTGTATAGTGACTGTTTAATAGTTTACTGATCTGGTGTGTAGAAAAACAGAGAGGTAATAACTAGGTGAGGTTAGATCCTCCCCTCCAAGCATGTTGCCATATCTGAACATGATCTGAACATCTGAACAGGGTTAATTAGTTAATGTTTGGTTATGTTTAGGCAACTAAAACAACTTGATTAAAGTTAGGGGAAGATCGTGGTCATGGCTAAAAGAAACTAACATTGACTGGATGCAAACCACAGTCTCCAGTGTCAAAGTTAGACACTTGTATGCCCAACCATCCACCTTGATCAGCTCCCTAACAGGTTTGTGCGAACACAAGGGTCACTTGTCAGGAAAGCATAAACTTCAGTTAATTTTAGTGTTTGAATGAAATATCAGTGCTATTGCTTTTCTAGTGAGGACACTACTGGATAAAGACTAGTTCCCTAATGCCATTGAGTTTGTCTTTTGTAATGCTTGTTTGGCCAAATACTTGGACAGTGAGAGATATACTACAATGTTGTCAGAGTGATGGCATACAGTACAGAGAGACTGGAAAATCAGTAATTTTACTTTCTCACAAAAGAAGCAAAATTCCTTGTTTCTCTGTCACTAAATCAGGGTTTCACAATCTTTTCTAGACTCCTTTTCAGTCATCACAGTCATAAAGTTGTCAAGTGAATTTGAGTCTGACATACTTCTTAGCCATGCTAGTGGAAAGCCTCTTGGGATGGCAATGTTGGTCTGTCGGTCCATCTGGTTCCACAACTACTTGACGGATTGTCATGAAATTTTGTACAGACATTCATGGTCTTCAGAAGATGAATCCTAGAGAATTTGGTGATCCTCTGACTCTTACTCTAGTGTCACTGTTAGGTCAAAATTTCAGTTTGTCCCATACTATGGCTTATTACCCAGAATCTGTAAAATTAATGACCCATCATCCTCAGCTGCATGTTGTGTTCTGTGCTAGTTACTGCATGTTAGCATGCTAAACTAAGATCATGTTGAACATGGTCAGGTCAGCATTATACCTGCTTAACATCAGCATGTTAGCATTGTCATTATGAGCCTGTTATCATGCCGATGTGAGCATTGAGCTCACAGCTGCCGTAACTATGGGCAACCACAACGCATTCAGCTGAAAGTGGCCAGTTAATATGGTCACTGGTTAAACTGTAACAGGTGTTTCAGGCCTAAGTACAGCCTGGCAGAGCTGCTAACATGGCTGTAGACTCTTAGGCCACATTCAGAATGACATATACCTCTATGTACAAAACAAAGACCTCTCCTTCATTTGAATGGTGGTATTCAGTGTTTGGAAAGCCTTATTGAGCATTTTTTGTCGATTATTATAGAAGACATGAAATTATAAAAAATGTAGGCTGAAGAAACTGTATTTCTGTAAACTTGCTAGTATGACTGTTGTTGCTCTCATTCATTAGTTATAATAATGGCTGTAATCACGGCTTATGTGACTTTAAGTGTATAAAGTTTTTGAGTGTGCTGTGGGAGTTTAATCTTCTTAATACAGATAAAATTAACACAAGCGTTGCATTAGCAGGAAGCAAAGAGATTAGATTTGTGGCTCTATTGGAGATAAATCACACTGAAACTAGCTTCTTGCATTGCATTTCCAAGACTGACTAACTGACAGCTCCTGATTACATTTTTGAACTTCATACTGAACCATACTGAAACAATGACACAAGCAAAAAATAAACCACTGTTTTCCGGGTGACTGAAGACTGTACTGCTGACTGTTACTTCAGTAAGAATGGGGCTTAAACCCCAGAGAGTGTTTCCAGGCAAAACACATATGTGACGTCAGGAGGAGGCCAAATGTCATAACATCAGCACTTTCAATACAATGTATTTGAAAACACATTGACAGAATTAGCTGTTTTCCACAGTAAAGTGGTTTGGGTCTGAACTAAATGTATGTCAGACGTAACTGCAAAAATGATTTTAATATTCCGAAGAAGAAAAAATTGTGATGATATAATAGATACGGCTAAAAATAAAGAGTCACTCACAATATTCCATCAGAGTCAAATGTGAAAAATTTGCATTAATTACATCATGCAGGAAGCAATGAAAAAAAAAAATTCAAAACACACATACAACATATACTGTATATTACAAATTACATTATTTATTTTCACGGCTTTTTAAGCAATGATCAAAAAAATAAAGATTTGATGATTTCGATTGAATTGTCTGCATTGACAGCATCTACATTCCTTTAGTTATTTGAGTAAATGAAGGTTTTGATTATGTGAATTGAAAAATCTTTTCACAATATTAATGTGCATAGAAATAGAGGCTATGTCTTTCAATAAAAAGCTTCATGTTACAGTGTAGTGCTGCTAACTGCTTTTACTCCTCTGCACTGTCACAATGATGTGATAAAGCCCACAGAGACTAGTGTACGGCTGTGACTCATGAATTTGTTGTCAGTTTACTGTTAGCATTTTGTATCAAGATCTATTATTAGGCCCCTGGCCCTCAATGTTGAGGGGTGCTTGACCTTCATAAGCTCACTGCTTCCAGTACCTGACTCAGTGTCACCTCAGAAAGTACATGTGACATTATCATGGTATACTGCGTCCTCTTCTCACTCTGTCAAATGAAGACAAATGAAGGCCTCTGAAGAAGACAATTTATCCATCCTGCTGATCTCTGAGATGGAGGAGCTGTCAGAGACACAATTTGGCAAGTTAACTCATCATCACCTCACAGCAGTTGTCAAAAAAGAGAAAATTTATTTGCATCTCATTTTACAAAGTCTTTTTTTTATGTCCTGTAAATGATAATGACATAAAATGAAGGACCACTGTTCCCCCTTTACCCCTCACTTACCTTAAAGTGGTGTACCAGTTGCTATATTTCTAGTTTCGTCTATGTTATCTGTTGTCTAAAGGTTGCATTTTTCACTTTTCTCCTGAAAGCGGACCTATAATAAGTATGAAATGTAATAATAAATAAAAATGAAATTTTTGTTGACAAGCTTGAGGCAGTTCAACGCATCTTACTGTGCTAAGTAGTTCTGTGGAGGTGGTTGGACAAACTTTATTGTGGTAATGGTCAGACATGTTGGCGGGCAAGGACAGCGCTATCAGTAATTACCGTACACATTATGTCAGATATTGATGGGCCTCACTTTATCTTTCCTCTCTGTGGCAGCCGATTTGGTGTCTTCAACATCCTCCTGTGATATTAAGTGATACTTCAATGCTGGTAGCAAACAAACTGTTGCTGAATTAGTTACATTTCTATAGCGAGAGACTACAGCAGCACCTCACTCAAAGCATTGTGTAATCACTCTGCTCCCACCTACTCCTACAGAAGCTTTCTGCAGTATTGTATTCTCATAATGAGAGAACATCCCTTTCTTCTCTGTAGCAAATACTGTGAATGCTGTCTGTCAGCTGCATATTATTAGGTCACCACAGTCAAAATGATACAGATTTGGTCTAGGGAGTGTGAACTGAAGCAAAGACGTATATGCTTGAGTGGAAAATGTCATAATAGAAACAAAATTTGATCAAAAAAGATGCATGAGTCCCTAAAGTTCACAAGAAGATCCGATTTGCTGTTTGGAAATACATTTATATCACATATTATATATAATTTGAAAGTGGTATACAAGACATATAAATCAGAATTTCTTTTTTTAATGTGAAACAGTCATAGAGACAGAAAATTAACAAAATTTAGTTGTTTCATTTTAATTTTTATTTTTGATGACAATATTATCTAAATTGTATGTGGTCTAATGGAATTTATAGTGGATATTCTCTTTTATAAAATTTTGAACATTAACAAATAATTTAAAAATCTTGTTTCTCATAAAAGATAATGAAAGATCTGCCATAATGTTGAGTAGATTTCATTTGTTCCAGAGGTATATAAACCTGTTTTAGTTATCTTAAAACAGCAAATCTTTCCACTCAACACTGTTGAAACATCTGAAGGCAAATGCAAACCTATTTCACTGTAGATTTTATTTCCAGAGTGTTGAATGAAAAAGCCTCTGTGGGTGGAAGTGTTTTGGCAGTGCATTAATCAGCTGAAGACACACACACACATTGAACACAGTTTTTTTTGCTACAGTATGGGCTCCAAAAATGTTCAAATACAAACTTTAGGTTGTGTTTTCATTTAAAGGTTGTAACCATGGTTTGCTGATCACCTCTTTTGTTATTAAAATTGAAGACATAGACTTGCTCAACCAATTTTCACCCCAATCTGTATTTTCTTGGTTTCCATGATGATACAAGAAAGTGGTTCTTTTTGAGTGCTTATTCAGAGGTTTACTTTTGTTTTTTGTTTTTGTTTTGTTGTTTTTAAGTGATTTTGATTGCAATTTCATTAGCCTGGGTACCTGGTTTTACCATAATATTTTTTATGTGATTAACTGTTGTGTGACACAATAATATGTGTTTATTGTACAACTTTTTGCTTGTTGAGCTTATTTCTTTTTACAAGACAAAGAGGCTATTAATAGCACTAAGACTCATTAAATAAAATTACTTAGTTAGTTCTCAGCTTTCCTGCGGTTCTGCAGGAAAGCTGAGAACCAAGTGAAGCGGTTACCGGCACAACCTCATCATCATTTCCTGTGCTGCGGCACAGTTTCCATGACAGCTAAGGGAAATTTATGAATATAAAGGTGAGTTTCACCATTTTTGCTGTGTTTTAATCAATTTTGTTCACTGTGAGGGTGTGTGTTCACCACAGTCTTGTGAGTTGATAGTGTACGTGGCTTTGTGTGCTGCTGTATAGAAACACTGTAGGATGGTCCTGACTCAATTTATGATGGAATGGATTGTGTTGACAGTCCTCAGCCTCTGTCTGCCTGTGTGGAGTGGTGAGTATTAACAGGCTTTTACTGATGGGATGATACTGATAGACAGTCAGTTTATGGGATAGTAATACAGTGCACAGTCCAGTGTTAATACTGACACTTGACATTTCTACTCTGGTAACACAAACACTGATGTTAGCCTAAGGTGACTTCATTTTATTCCTCAGCTAAACAACTTATTGAAGTCACCATAACCACAGCCTGATTGATAAAAACTGTATTCACAACATAGTGAGTTTAAGCTGAAAACTACACTTACATTGATATGACTGATGACAATTTCACAAATAATATGTGGCAGCTGGATTCATTTTGTTTTAGTATGAGAAAGAACACATTCTGTGACAGTACAAACCTATTCTCATTCATATTGTCGATATGCTTATACGGTATTTTCCCTGTGCAAATAGCAGTATATTAAGGCAGTAATGTAATTGATATAGGAATTGGCATTATGAACCACATACTGTAATCTGGCACTGAATGGATGCTTTTTATATTTAATATTGTCAGATTTTTGGCATTTGTCCTTTATTTGAGTGTGACAGTAGAGGTACAGACAGGAAATGGAGGGAGAGAAAGAGAGGGGGATAACATTCAACAAAGGTCCCACACTGTGATGTTGCGACTGTGTGGTATGAGACTTAAACTGCTTGGTTACTGGATGCTCTGTACTTTAACAGTGATGAGTTGTGCAGAAGGTTACAATTTGAAATTCAGTCATTACATTGCGGTTACTATTCTCAATAATGCTCCTTCATTTGGATTTTATCAGGAGTTGATATAAGTTTTGTCTCTGGTCTGGACTGAGCTGTCGCGAATACATGGTATTCTGGTTCTGCCATTTGGTCCCTCCAAAGTTGTGTTAAATACATATGTTTGGACCACTGGTAGGCCTACATTCAGGAATCATCTGGTTTTGTTCGGTGTTGGGAGAGTATGTGAACACTGCAGGGCTGCTGGGTGCAGTCAGACGACAACACCTTGTTTCTTATTTCTCCATTTGTAAAAGCAGAAGAAGTGAAGTGTGGTTTTGGAGCTGCTCTGAGTGACAAACAGTATTATATATTACATGTTGATTTTTGAAAGGTGGCTCTAAAAGGTTTGTAGCTTCCTCTTTCACAGACAGATGTAGCTGCAGTCAGTTTGTTCTCCCTTAAGTTGCCATTCTATCCTAAAAAAGTAAATCTGCAGAGGTCTTATGTTTTGTCCTTTGGATTCAGCTTATTATCATGAGGTCAAAACTCTCAGGAGATACAAACACAACAGTCCATCTCTCAACTGTCTCCACCCACCCTTCCCTTTTGACAGCTGTGAAGGTGATTCAGCCATACAGAGTAGTGAGCACCAATGGTACGGCACAGGTCCAGTGCTTTCTCCAACCTCGACCCTCCTATCACCAGAGCGAACCCTCCCACGACCACACTCTGCCATATCCCTACCCCGACCCTGAGGATCTCCGAGTGAGTCTGCTGAAAGGCCTCAACGGCACCCAGAAATTCTGCTCGTGCAGCCTCAACTTAGGGCTGACAAAGGCAGATGTGAAGAAAGAAGGAGAGGTAAGTCTGTAAACAGATGGATGTTAATTCACTCCAACCTGAAGCAAAACAATCTAACCTAACAGTAACACCTAAAACTATGGCAAAACATATGGAAGAAATGTTATTTGATGAAAATCAAAGTGGTTCATCGTCCAGGGAGTGTGAATGTGTTCAGCAAAATTTGTGGCAATATGCCCTTAAAATTAGGAGATAATTTGGGTTGATAGCTGATAAATTGTTCTTAGAGTGGCACTAGGGCAGTGGTTCTCATTTGGGCCAGCGCCCCCCATCCATTATTCAGATCCCTTACCACCCCCCATCAATTAAAGTGTAGGCGAACTGTCTTTCCTCAATATTAATGTTGATTATTATTCTGTGTTATATCATTAAAAAAGCATGTCATTGGATGCCAAATAACAGATTTGTTTAACTGGACAATTGGAATATCATTAACATTAATTTCCTTGGGAGCAAAAAAGCCATGTGAATGCGTGTTACACAAATGCAACGATTAAAAATGTGACGGTCAAACTTTAATTAGGTCTTGTTATTGATCATGAATAGCAGCCGATCAGAAAGCAGTAATTTGGTGCCAAACAAGAAGCATTCGTATTAATTGTTCCAACAGAAAACAAGAGCAGCCAACCAAGGAAAAAGTCTGAGGCTAGATACGTAGAAATGTATCCATAGTTAAGGTATTTAATAGAATACTGATGGCATTTTTTCTTGTTCTGCGCCATTTTGCTGGTATGATTGTTGTTGTTTTATGATGCTATCCAGTTGATTAAATGATTATACCTGCAGGTCAGATATAACCAGGTCAAAGGCCCACAGGGGTTTTGGTTGGGGAGTTTGGGGGACCTCCCCCAAGAAAATTTGATGTTATTTGACTAAAAACTATGCATTTTCACATAATTTTGGACCATTACCATTACAATATTTGTTTAAAAAAAAAACCATAGTGTGTGCCAAAAATAAAAAATAATAATCACAAAACATTGGTAAAACCAGCTTATAGTGATTGGATTTGAAGAGCAATTTTCTCATCCTCTCATAGTCAGCCACTAGCCAGCTGTAGGGACGGGTATGGTTAAATTTTTATCTTAATCTTATCCACAGGTCTACACTTGTCAGCCTGGTTCTTTATCAATACTCAGTTCTTTTTAATTACTAAAGAATTGTTTTTTAAATGATCTTAAAAAAAAAAAAAATTAAATAACAACATTTTTCTACAGCAGCAACAGTAATGTTTCTATCAGCAAAGTCACTGTATAAATCCAATAATATTTCACTAGAAAGAAATCAAAAATGTCAGTAAAGTAAATAACATTCCTGACCTTAAAATACTGAGTGACGTTTAGAAAGAATGAAGAACACAGACATCAGTCACGATCTTCATCCTGTCCTCCTCCTCCCTCTGCTGATGGTTGAGAGAAGGGCTGGTATCAGCCTGCAGCTAAGTTCACAAGAATTTGCCAAATTTTAATATACGTTACAAACTAACCTAAACACAAACACCGACAAATAGAGCAGAGGAGAGGACAGAGAAGAGCTAGCGCGACCATAAATGACCGGGGCGGCGTCACAGCTCCAGGAGGCGTTCAGGTACAGTGTTGAGCGTAGGGCATCCGCGTTTTGGAAGCGCTCAGAGCCTCATACTCAAATTTGACTGTAGTTATGCGCATAAAACGGAGAAAAATATACTTGACAACGCTGTGAAAAATATAGGAAAAGCCTGAAAACTGATGATAAAATTGTGAAAATGTGCATTAGAGTATAGGACTAAATTGATATTAACACACACACACACACACACACACACACACACACACACACACACACACACACACACACACACAAACGTCCCCCAAGAACACAAGAACACCTAAACGCCCCCCTTTCAACAATACTGCTTCCGGCGCCTCCCGATGTTCTCTGAACACCCCCTTGGGGGCGGTACAGGCCCTGTTGAGAAACGCTACAGTATGTTAAGTAAAGATGAGAGTCTAATGGCTGGGCCAATACACTATAAGCTTGGGCTTGGGCTAAAACAAAATTAGACATATAAAAACACCAACATATATCGGCACACCTGCCCTCCTCAGATTATCTTAACACACCCAAACAACTGAATGTTTAATACACTACTCATGCATGAAGGCATATTAATTTGTTTGAAATTTCTCCCCTTCAAGAGCACCACTGGGTATAGAAGACACCAAAATCATTCCTATCATCATAATTTTCCTTCAATTCTTGGAAATTTTGGCCTTGTTTGGAATAATTTCTATATCACCCATTTGGAGTCTCCATATTTCTTTTGGACTTATAAGAAAATGAAGAGTGGACATGGTCCAGAGAGGGTTAAGAAACTGGTGTTGTGTGTTTCAGGTGCTGTGCTACGCTCAGGTGAGGGAGGGTGCTGTGGAGGTGACAGTTTCCGGACTGAAGGCAACAGACACAGATGTGTATCACTGTGAGATAGAGGTCTTCTACCCACCACCATACCTGAGATTTACTGGCAATGGCACACTCATTCATGTCCTAGGTATGACACCCACACTTGACATTCAGACACATATGTGCTTGTTTCCTCCCTGAGCTTAAAGAACACAGAGCTTTTCAACTTTTTTTCAATCTTTCTTTCCATCCATTTCCTTTATCAACAGACAGCTCTGAGTGTCCTGTGCCAGAGGCTCAGAGACAGATCACACACCAAGGTGATGATGAGAGTGATGAGAGTTATGAGAGGATGGCACCAGTGAGTGTTCCCGTGATTGTACTGCTGACACTGGTCATGTTTGTCCTCATCATCATGATCTATGTCCAGGTCAGGGCATTATTTTTTATACTTTTATTCATGTTATGATTCTGATGATTACTGAAATTATTAGAATTATGTTATCACTATTAATGTTTAGAAGTAGTATCAGTTAATCATTAAAGTCAAGTTTTTGTATTAGTGTTACACATTTTATTGTTACTAGTTTATTTTGTAAGCAGTAGTAATAGTGTTAGCAGCTGTGGCAGTTATGACTTGTGAATATAGTATCAAATAGCCCCTCTCACTGTTCTGAAAACTGAAAATACCTGAATTTTAACTTGACCTGATTAAGACCATATTACACATGATCAATGTGTGCTCACAGTATTACAAAAAAAATCATGAACAGTGTGAGCACAAGCCGTGTGCAGTCCAGCTTTTATGCAAATAAGCATTATTGTTGGATTGTAAAAAGTGGCTTTTTATAGCTCCAGAACCATTTAAGTGTTAAAAATCAAAATGAAAGTATTATGTGACTATTGCAGAGTAGGCGTATAAAGTGGTCTGCTAACACCTCTAATACAAGCAGCAGACAAAAATAATCTGTTAAAGTGATTCATCTTTCCAATTACTTACAGATTAACTGTTTATTCCACTGTGTGTGATTAAAATGAGTGACGCGTGTGGACAGTGCAAATGTTAATTTGTGTTTAGTCAGATTACCACACACCAGGACAAGAGTAAACAATGCAAAGAGGGAGGGAGGAATGGGTTTAATAGGGTCCAGCTGCTAAGTTTTGCCCCCAAGCCCTACACCAAGTTAATCAGGCCAATTGAAAGTAATAGCAGCAGTAGTAGTAGAAGCAGTAGTAGTAGTAACAGTATTAGTAGTTGTTGTAGTAGCAGCTATTATTCAGCTATCAGAGTGAGTCATCTTCTCTCTCCTAATAGCCGTTACTCACCACTGTATAATATCTAATAAACATCATTATCATTCAAAACTGTGTGTTTACCATTTGCAGACTCTCCAGTGTGAACGAGGGAGGAGGGAGATTGCCAGCCTGTTTCACAAAGCGGATGCTGCTGCATTTTCATGTGACAACATTGCATGAAAAACACACTTCCATCCTATCCAAAGCAGCACTGACCTACAAGCATTAGAAAACCATTGATTTTAAATGGAAGGTTAGAGGAATATAGTGCCAATATTGGCTGTTTATTAATATCACCTCTGTTATGCTTGAGGTTCATTTCTGCACACATTTATGGATAATAGCAAAATGACATTTGTGTGTCTGTGCATATTTTACTTATTAAGTATAAAATAATGTTTACATTGTTGTAAACACAATTCTTTGCATAGCTAACACTGTGTACATACTATTTGTTTGATTGAAACTGAATCACTCAACGTTTAAGTTGGTTAAATGCTCCAGCTAAGAAAATATAATGCTTTGAATTGTTAAGGCGCATTAGGGGCTACTTGACTGTAAGTGTACTGATAGTAAACTTGCGTGTGCACATTTTGTTGCTGTTGCAATGTTCAGTAAATATTCATGTTGGATATTTTTCTTGAAATAAATGTCTTCATTTCTGAATGTTGTTTGTGTAATTGCATTTGATACATACATAAACATATCAGCTTGCTGTATAGGTTATAGAAGCAGCTGAAGAGAAGTATGGATGTAATTTTAGATCTGAAACAAGAATGCAGAAGTAGAGAAGAATGCTATATTTACGTATGACTTCTAGTTTGGCTGACCCTACAGTTGTAGCTTTGAACATGAGGTAGAGAACAGCACCAAGGTAAGTAAAAACATCCTCACCAGATCTGGATCTTATTTCATGTACAGGTAGAAAACCATTACATGAGAGGTCTGATGGGTCTGTAATCATGGGGCAGGTCAGAAATATACTGGGAGGCAAACCATGAAGTGCTTTAAATAGGATAAATAGAATTTTGAAGTGGATTTTGTGTCGCATTTGGCCAGTGAAGTGATTTATTTGGGTAATTGAGCAAAGAGAGCGTTACAGTAGCCTATGTAAATTGTTTGAGACAAAAGCATGAATCACTTTATCAGAATCAGCTCAAGATGTAAAACTTCAAACCTCAAACTTCTGATATGGTTTACGTGATACAGTGTTGCCCTAGTTACAGCATGTGGATGACATGATTTTCAGGTTCCTGACATGAGACTCTGCGTGTGAATAAATTTCCTGTCTGGTTTTTGGGACATCATTCTTGTCTTAGTTCAACTGTCAAAATCTGGAGGCCTTGTGATCAATTACAATTTAAGAGCTTGTCTGAGATCTGAGATCATCACAGGAGATAGACATGTACAGCTCAGGCAGCATATTTCATTATAACGTTGCCAAGAAAGAGCATGTGTTAATAAATTATTTTTTTTAAAAAAGGTCCAAAGTTTGACCCTTGTGGAACCCCTGCTAACATTAGGCGCTTTTGGATCATAACTTCAAGGGCTTTTTTTATTTTTTATTTTGCAAAATAGGAACACTAAAGTGATGTAAGCTTGCCGGCAGTTGGTATAGCAATGTCACTTCTGTGCAAGATACATTAGTACATCATTGTTATGGGAGTATTTGGTCATAAACCAAAGTAAAACGAATTAAAAGTTTGACCAAATGATGGCACTAGATGAAAAGTCAGAGGATCAAAGTTGAACGACTGCACAAGATTTCATGGGAATTCATCCAATAGATAATTCAGTCTCGATCATGGAGGTGGGCCAACTGACAGACCGGCATCGCCAGCCCTAGAGCTATGCTGCTAGCATGGCTAAAAAGTGAAAGTGGTTATCTCCCTCAACATTACTGTTGGTGTGGGGTAAGAATCCAAAATCTGAAAACAAGCAGGGTTACGAGTAAGACTGTGTTTGTTTTACATGACATGTCTCGTTACAGAACAAGACAAAACAAGACATACAGTCCATAGCACACTAGAATCTATGAGGCTGTACTTGAGCTAAATGCTAACCAGATATAAATGTTTATCATGCTCACCATCTTAGTATGGCATTAGCATGCTAACATTTGATAATTAGCACCAAACATAAAGTACAGCTGAGGCTGATGGGAATGTCATTAATTTTGCAGGTATTTTTACATAAACCAAAGTTATGGAAAAAATATTTTTTGACTGGTGATGGTGCTAAATGAAGAGTTAAGGGATCACCAAAGTGATTACAATTCATCCCGAGGAAGACATTCATGTGCAAACTGAATTTTATGGCAATCCATCCAATAGTTTTCAAGACATTTTGCTCAAAACCACAAATGTCAACATCCTGGTGGCCCTAAAGGAAAACTTAGAGGATCATCAAAGTCATTAGGATTAATAATTACCATGAATGTCTGGGACATTTTGTGACAATCCATCAGGTTGACGTTGAAATATTTCAAAAGATAAGGAAAGAATCATTTTGACCTGCTAGTGGCGCTAAATGAAAAGCAGTGGTGGAAGAAGAACTCAGGAAGAAGTACCCTTTACTTAAGTACAAGTATAAGTATAATTACAAGTATAAATCTGCATGAAAAATCTTACTCAAGTAAAATACATAAGTATTAGTAGCAAAATATACTTACAGTATTAAAGTAAAAGTACTTGTTTGGTCCCTTGGACTGATATATTATTATATATGACATCATTAGATTATTAATACTGAAGCATCAGTGTGTAAGCAGCATGTTGCTGTCGTAGCTGCTGAAGGTGGAGCTAGTTTGAACTACGTTATATACAGTTAGCTAGTTTAGTCCAGTGGTTCCCAACCTAGAGGTTGGGCCCCTCCAAAGGGTCACCAGATAAATCTGAGGGGTCGTTAGATGATTAATGAGAGAGAAAAGAAGAAAAAACAAAGATCTGATACACAAATCTGTTTTCAGTTTTTGAACTTTTTCTCTAATCTTTGATTTTTGGTCCTGGCTACACACTGCTTTTTGTAAGACGTCAAAAGCCAAAAAAGGTTGGAAACCACTGGTTTCATCTTTAACAATGTGTCGTATTTTAAAAGCTTGTTATATTATCCATTGTGTCGAATTTTCATCCGCAAAGTAACTAAAGCTGTCAAATAAACGCAGTGGAGTAGAAAGTACAATATTTCCCTCTGAAATGTAGTGGAGTGGAAATATAAAGAAGCATTAAATGGAAATACTATATAGTACAAGTACCTCAAAATTATACTTCCACCACTGCGGAAAAGTTATTGGACAAACATTGCCATCCCATCCCATGCTGCTAGCATGTCTAAAATCATATTGACACAACAAATATATGTAGAAAAGAGTTTTTAGTAGAAAAACTCAACAGAGTTTTCTACAGGAGGACAGTGAACAAGCCCTTGAGATATCTAGTTCTTCATCTTATCTTCTCTATTTACCAAGCCAGCAGAAATGCATGAAGAGAAGTCCTTCTCAGATGGACCAATCAGAGAAAAGAAACCACACTTCTAATGTGGTGGTTTTTCAGTCATGCACTCGCAAGCAGATTTCAAAGAAGCAGACAATCTGAATAACAGGATGTGGAGTGACTGCTGACGTTCTGCAAGTTTGATCAAAGGGTTTTTTTCTCTTCTAAGAGAAGCTTATTAGTGATAAAGACAATGGATAGACACAGATATATATACAGATAAACCACATCAGTGACCAGTTGCATGAAGATTTTTCCTAAAGAGCTTCTAAGGAAATCTTACATACTATTTTAAAGGAGTAGTTCACTTAAATCACAAATAGAAAACATGTTTTCCCCTTATTGCACTTAAATTTAACTTAAAACTGAAACTCTCTGCCAACAGTTTCATGTTAAGGTCTGCATAATCTTAACTATCCAGGACATCATCTCTGATGTCAGTTTAATGCTTTGAGTAGCAGAAACCAGAGAAGAGAACTTTTTTCTCAGTGCAAGACATTTTAATTACATACACTGCATTTACTGTGTTTCACATCCTTAGACCAATAATTTGGCCTTTTCGTCTAAGAATGTAGTAAAATGTGGTGGAATCATTTGAAGCAATCATTGAGTATTTCTGGCCTCTTGGAATTAAAATTGGAACAATTTAAGGATTTTATGAATAATTATTGGTGTTAAACAAAGGATTTTTCAAAAAGGCCCCCAATACCAATGTTGTGCCTCTATTGTTATAGAAAGATCAACAAAGATTTGTTGTCAAAGATTTTCCACAAAAGTAAAAAAGAAAAAAATCAAACATATCCTGCTGCACAGAAAGTTGATGTACAATTGGTGGTCTAAAAAGAGAGGAAATGGAACAATTGCATGCAAAGAGTACCTGCCACAGAAACCAAATTTAACAATAAGAAACACTTTGATTTAGAGATATCTAGTAAGTCAAAACAGCCATATAGTCCAACCTCAACATTTCCTTTTTCCTGTCTAATAAACAACTCAGCATCAGACTGAGGTGTTTGTGATGCTGTTTTAACAGTGGTTTGGTTGAACGATGAGTTCATAGCTCCTGTCCACAATCTTTTGAACCACAGTGCGAGAAGGAGCAGAGAACGCTGAGATGACATCTTGTACCATCAACATCCTCATCGTCTTCACTATTTATCTGGGCTTTGTCCTCTTCCCGAGCAATGGTAGGACTCTCCATTTCACTCACTGTCACCATCAACTATCAGTGGGAATTTAAATGTTTTTTATTTATAAGTTGTAGTTATTTTTATATCTGACACATAGCAGTTAGAGAGTATATAAACAAACTGAATAAAGAACAAAAATCTTGACACAGTTCAATCTATTTTTAGGGAGAGGAAAAGAAGTGCTGAATGAAAACATTCAGTTGTCTTTGAATCCTTAAGCAGGGTGATTTCACTGCTGAAGTGAATTCTCTAACAAACAAAACAAAACCTAGTTAGACTTTAATGATGCCACTTTAACAGCTCTTTCCCGAGAGTAACTGAATCCTGTTGATTTATCAGGTTTTAAGGTGATTCAGCCCCAGAGTCAGACTGTCAACCCAGATGGGTCAGCCTTGATCAGCTGTGAACACAACGCAAATGGGAGCACAGTGGTAGATGTCCGACTCAACAACGTATCATTGTATGTATCCTGGTGTCATTAAATTAGTGATATTTGTCTGATGGTGGGATGCTAAGTTTGCAATACACACATCAGGAGACTGTTGATGCTTTTCCACTTTGTAAACATCTTTGTGTTTATCTCAAATCTTCTCTTCTTTGTGTCTCTTTTCTCTATGTTTTAAGTGTTTGTGGTTCTCACTACATCATTTCCTATCTCATGCTGGTGTGTTTCTTTTAACACACTATGTTTTCTCTTTAACTGAGGTTTGAGCTTTACTGTGCAGAATGATGTATGTGCAGAGTTTGATACAAGACTGTTTTCAAATTAATCTGTTGAAAGTGGAAAGTTTAAGATGTGTACCTACGAGCATGTTCTGTGACGTCACAAGTAGTTTGGAGCCAGTCGTGGTCCAATATGCAACTTAAACGAGTGTGATGTGGAAACCTGAACCATCCAGTACACACACACTGAGAATGAACTTTACAGTGAAGTAGGAGACATCATATCCAGAAGTTAAACTTAAAGTCATAGATTCTGGATTTTTAAATGAGAGAGAAGGCATAAATGCAATTTAATTGTAATTTTTAACGAGGTAATTGAACTTTTCTGTGGAAAAACCCATATCAGACACAAATTATAATTCAAAGCAGTGTTTTTATATGTTTCTAAATCTTGTCGGGAGGGGATCTTTAAGCAATCCAGATAAGAGGAGAAGTTGATAGATGTTTATGCATTTTTTTTTGTTATGTGGTCTGACTGCTTGCATTGCATGACCTTATCAGCATTAACAGTTTAAGCTGTGCCACGTCACCCACCTCTGAACATGTCTGAGGCCAGTAAAAGACCAAAAAGAATGACACAAATGTCACTGACTGTTTCAGTCACAAAGACCACTACATGTTAATTCATCAACTAATCTTCTAATTAATAAAGACATGGTCTAGCTGGAAGACATACGCTGTCTAATATTGTGTTGTTAACTCTCAGAACAGACGAATCTACACGGTCAGTGCTCTGCCAGAAGGGACAGAAAAAATACTGTGAGAACATTGTCATGTATCCAGAGAATCACAACAAATACCTTTTCATCATTCTCAACATTGAGGAAGAGGCCATGAACATATTATACGAGTGTGAGATCACGGTGGAAAAAGAAGATTTGGATTATCGCGAGAGAGGAACACCAACCAGACTACTGCCAGGTCAGTTTAGCCCTGTGAATGATTTGTAATGAAAAAAGCAAACAAAATGAAGTATGTAATGTATTGCCTTTCATATACAACATACAGTTACTTTCTTAATTAAATGAAAAACTTACTGTAGTAAAAAGATGATTATTATCCTTAGGATTATCATCCTACGTTTTTGATAACTGAACAAACTGTTTTTCAATGTGAATTTTTCATGTCACATCTATATCCTAAGGAAATGCAGAAAAAGGAAAATTAAAGGATAAGCCTGGTGATATTCTATATTTTTCTTATTGTCCACAAATCCCATGAAAAGACCAAAAGTATTGTTTGTGTAGCCAACAACTCATTCAGCGTATTCCTCTGTGTCATAGACTTTCCTTGTTATTACAAGTGATTGCAAACACTTCAGTGAGCCTTACCTTTGCACTGGTGGCATGTCCCTTCACCATGAGGATGGGCACTGTAGTTATGTAGTTAAGTTATTCCCACATACACTGTCCTGCTGCTGTAAATACTCACTAGAGCACCATATGTGTATTAATCCACAGAAAATAGTTCCCAAAAAACTCAATATTTACTCCTGTTTGAGTAACATTTGCTAAAAAACTGCACTGCTCATCTGTTTTAGGAAATTATTTATATTTAGGGAAGTCAGAAAATATTGAAAGTATTGCGTTGGTCTTTTCATAGGAATGTGACAATAAGGGCAATGTAGAATAACACCAGGCCTGTTCTTTAACATTAGTTTTATACATCAGTGTTGTCCAGGAGGAGGCAAAGCAACTGCATTAGTTTTACAGAGCAACTTACTGTAAGTTGCTATTGAACCCCACCAAAATTAAGACATTAATTGTATTTCATTTTTAAAGCCCCTACACACCCATAATCCACCCACACAGGTGTTTCACTTACATCATTATCATTCTGTTTGGCTCATAGCATTTGGTGACATCACTTAGTTTCTTGCATAGCTCCAGTCAAATTCCACCTGACTAGGGGTCTAATCAGGTAGAGTCACTGAAAACACCTGTGTGGGTGTGCAGGGCCTTTAAGATTCACTCCCTGGTTATAATGTGGAACCTCCTAATTCCTCCTTCAGTTCACTGTTGATGTTTTGAAATCCAACTGTGAGCTGGGTTTAAGTTTGTGCTAAATGTTAAGGCTGTATCAGCCAAAAAACATTATTGGCACTGTATGTGTGTGCAAACCAGTAAATCCTACTGAAAAGTGACTAATCTGCCATATATTTTTAAACTTGGTGGTTGCACTACCTTTCTCTTCAAAGCTTGATTTAGAAGTGTTCTTTGGTGACAAGCTGAAATAACTGTACCATGTTTTTATTAGGTCAAAGGGAGACAAAGTATGTTACCCACCCTCCACCTCCTGCTCAGTCTCATCTGTTGTGGTGGATGCTGATTGGTCTGCTGGCCCTGATGTTTCTGTACAGCTGTGTCATCACTTCCTTCTACATCAAACTGAGGGTGACTATCTGTCTGTCTGTCACTTGTCCTCTCACTCTCTGTCTTTGTATCTGTTTGTCTGGATTTTCTTGTGTAATTGTTTTGCCCTTGATGTTTAATTGAGCGTCTTACAAAAAAAAAAAAAAAAAAATCATGACTACATGTCTGAACCCTCTTTAAAAACTGTCTCAACTTAAGTTTTAAATGATTCCAATCATGATCCCCTGAACAAAGACAAGACAACAATAGACAATATGTGCTTGCATCTTAGCCTCAGATATGCATAAGGTATGACTGGGCAGTACAGACACTGGGGGCTCAGGATGTAGAACGGGTCATCCACCAATTGCACCTTGCATGGCAGCCTCTGCCCATCAGTATGAAAGTGTGTGAATGGGTGAATGTTGGCATGTAGTGTTAAGTGCTTTGCATGGTTGGAAGACTAGAAAGGCACCATATAAATGCAGTTCATTACCATTCAGTCCATTTATAACCTTGCCAGGTGCATCTGCATTCTGCTTTTGAGAAGTGAGAGAAAAAGTAAATGCTTGAGGTAAAATGTCAAATCATATAGACATTTGGACTGTTCATGTCAATGTGACACAGGTGTTGTTCAGATAGCTATTGTCTTGTGCTCCTGACACAGTATGGTGTTCACCAAATAGTCTTAAGTCCATGCATAGCTGCTTATAACCTGCTATCTGGAGACCACCAGGGTCACTTCACAGGCTTTTTAAAGCAAAAGAGGGGCAACCCACTGACTCTCTGGTTGCTTTTTCAATATGCCATGGAGAAGGGAATGTTCATTTCCCCAGACATTTTATTGTCCAACTCCTGCAGCTCACATTGTAGCAGGACATTTTTAGCAAGTATTTCCCCCAAATGTTCCCTTTAAACACAGGTGGCTCACAATCCAAAGGCCTTTGTGACATGACTGAGTTGGGGTCAGTCCATTAAATATCAGTGTTCTGTAGAGGCTATAACAGTACAATAGTGAACACTGGTGTTTAGTCATACACATGGAGAGAAAACACAGTCAAACTGCAGCAAAAATGTGGCTTTTGTTTGTTTGTTTCTGTCTTCTCATTTAGGGTTACTGTAAAAATGCACATATAAGATGTTATAAGTTATAAACTACAAGTTTAAAATAAATATGATTGAGAAGTTCAGGGCAAAAATCTCAACACTGTGGCCTCAGTTCACCACGTTTCAGAAAAACAAGGCTTTTTCAGAGTCTGATTTTAGAGCAATATTTGAAAGAAAGGGTCATATGAAATAAATACTCTTGTGTCACTTAAATGTGGCAGCTACTCTAGCAACCTTTTATGGCATGTGACTCCATTTTTAGAAATCTCCCATGCTTTATAATTCCTCTGCATGGAAAAAAAGCACAATCTCCAGCAGTGTCTAGGGCTTGCTTTTACTCCTTGAGATACACATGATTATTAAAAGAGAACTCTAACAAATCTTTCTCTTCTTGTGTTTTTAGATTAGCAGCAATGATCCCGAGAACTCCACTTATGTGGAAATGAGGAAAGGTCCTGTGCCAAGGAGAGACTATGATATCTACTGTGGGTAGCTGACTCATCTCTTTTTTTACCAGCAGCCTCATGCTGAATGTAATGAGATGGAAAACATGGATACTGCAGGTATTTTGGAAACATTATGTCTTTTTTTTCTTTTTATTTGTTTTTTCATGCAGCTGGCATTATAGTCTAAACATTTTGCTTCATTTATCTCTCATGTGTCTTTTTCTATATAAACTGAAAACCATTGGGAATAAAGTGCAGAGTGAGAGAGGATAAATACAATTTATTGTAAATTTTAATATTTTTCATATATAACTACACAGAAACATTACAATGGTTACACTAAGTGATATCATGTACATCTTCACCTTGTGATTTTGACTAAAATTTAAAATAATGCTTGCCTGACTGGTACCTGCCTAAAAAATACGTTTTCTGTATGACTGGGGAAGCAGAGGCTAATAAATTTGACTTTGTAACACTGAGGGGGAAATACACACAAAAGTCAAAGGGAACTGCCAGGAAAGGAGGACAATCCTCTTCCTACAGCAGCTCCCAGCTCTCTTTCCCTTCCTGCCACATCCCAAACCTCAAATTGTTTTGTTGTTTTTGCTTTTTTCTCTGATGACACATGAAGTTGATATTTATTATATTGTCTTTATTATATACTGTGTAATTTGCGCATGTATTACTTATACTGTATTTACTGTCCTAATGTCTGTTTAATTGAGCTTCTGTACCATCTTTTATTTTGTCACATCAACTCATCTAACTAAAGCAAAAAAAAACAAAACAAACAAAAAAAACCCCTAAGGTTGCATTACATGACATTTGTGCAACTGGAACAGATTTGATGCCTACAACAGCAAATGCATGTTCATGCACAGCTATATTTCCAATCCCTGTGTTCACCAAAGATGAACATTGATAGATGTAGATAGATGTAACACCGACATTTGACAGCAGAGGGAGACACTGGTCTCATTATTTCTACATGTCTATCACATATTACATACTATAAAGATACAAGAAAACATCAGCTGTCACTTGTTTGATTTGAGGAGTTTGTCTTTTTCACTATATTTGAACAATCATAGTACAATGTTGAGGATAAACCCTGTTTTCAGCCACTTCCTTGTCTTTTTTAAATAAAAATTGAGAAGAGGTAGTAAAAGGATATATTTAGGATTAAGACAGGAGGTAGAATAGAACATTCAGGATATAACTTCTTTAAATAAAAAAGGCATAACAATGAGACATAGACAACACATACTCTCATTTACAGAAAAAAATAACAGTAATGACATTTTCAGGATGAAATCAGATCAATAATTCCTGATATGCAATGACCATCATACACTCATTGCAGCGGGAGTGAGTTGTATCTGGTTATCCATTTAATAATAAACAACATTAAAAACATTACAGACTCAAATAAAGACAAACAGATAACTTCTCTCACAGTAATTTTATGAAACACGGGGGATGACAAAGACCACAGAAGCAGCCTGCAATCAGTGTCTGAAGGCCTGTGAATTGATCTGAGAAAAAGAGAGATCACAGGAACATGTTAGTGAGAGTGTGGAGCTGCCTGAGGTGAAACAATTTGTTTGAGTGTAAACATTCCAGCTGTTATATGAAAATACTGTACATCAGAGTTATTCTGTTTGTTTATATATATGTTTAATGATTTGTCCTCATGTAAAGCACTTCAAACTACATTTATATGAAACTGAATTATGCAATTAAACTTTGTATGTTGTATTTTGTCGGGGCTGCAATGTATCTGACTCTCTGCACAGGAAGGTGTTCTGAACCATAAAAAGCGATGACATCAGTTCTTCTCCCTCTTGCAACATACTTTGACAGTTTTGTGTATGCACTGTGTTTGTGGCTGCCAGTTTGAATTTTCCGTTTAAAATGAGTCATATCAAGCTCTCAAAGCACCCTGCAGATGACTAATCTGAGAACATAAGCCTAATGCAAAACCACATTCCTATCTGCTATCAGCATGAACAGTACTGAAATCATAATTCAAGTGGGAGTGGCAGCAGTAGTGCGGAGTATGCAGTCTGGGTATGGAGTTGGAGTGACAGTACGTGTACTTTTCTCTCACTCATTGGGAGGCAACACAGTGTGAACGCAGTGCAGCACTCCAAGACAGTTGTGATCATCTGAAATTTCAGAATGTGTGTTTACATCAAAGTCAACAGGTGATTCAATTTTTTATTTCCACATATGATCTGAAAAACATCAATTCCCATGACCTTTATCCCAATATATAATACATATAAGACCTGTAACATGCAAGTACATAAAAACGATTGGGTGGTGATGAAGAGAATAGCATTAGCCTTAGAGAACACGTTTTCACCATATTCTCTGTACTAAAACAATCGTAACTTTGGGAGACACCTACTTGATTTGTCTTATTCTGTCTGCTGAAGCCTCATATTAGATTCAACTAAACTTTGGAGCCAACAACCCCGCTTGGGTCAGAGCTAGTAGTTGTGGTGTTTGTCTGCCACTCTGTACAGTTCTGACCACCTCAAAATGGCGTAACCAATAAATCCAACACATCCACCGATTGTTCTCCTTCAGCTATTTACTTTACCTATCTTAATTTGCACCACCATTCATTTAGATAGCAAAAACTTTCAATCAAAAATTTGAAGGCCTCAGAGGCCCTCTGGCTTTCTTTAACCATGTGATGACAGTGGAGAAAAAAATGTGATTGGCAGATTTTTCTTCGAACTGACATTAGCCCCTGTTTCAGACCTTGCTACTGAAGGTTTGTAGGACTGTGTAGGTGTCTAAGTAATACAATTATTAAGGTTTGACAATACTGTTGCAAAAATATATTAGATGATTTTCTTCACTCTAAGAAATTTAATGCCTTCAGGGTTCGACACTGTTGTACGGGATATGACTGAACCAAAACTACTGTAAGAATTGATTTTTTGTAAGTTATATTTGAGAACAGAACGTCTTGAAGGTGCACAGGAGCAGTACCTGATTCCTCCAAGAGGTCAATGATAGGGGAAACATTGATGGTAAAGCTGCCAGTGAAAAGTGAAAGAATTCTATCAACTTTGAAACTTTGTAGTGTAGAAAATTATAGGATGTTTTCCCTGAAAATTGACACTCACAACCAACCTACGCTTTAAAACAGGCATTAGGAATGTCCCTGTATAACACTCCTCTTACAGCAAAGGAGCCTTTTTTATGGTTTTGCATATTCAATGAATGTTCATTAACACACTATTATTGACGCATTTTTTAATTTCTTGTTATTATTTAGTATTTAGTGAGACATTAAGATAATTAGGTTGTGGTTCACTTGCAGATACTGAAGGCAAAGTGTTGCTAGGGGGAGACAACATTTAGAAAGAATAACATATTTATTTTGGAGAGAGTCATAAAGTTTAGACAGATGTGAATCATAACTATATGAAAAACATTTAATACTGAGGTTGCATCATGTGTTGACGTGTGGGTTTTACATCATGCTGTACTGTATGTTTTGTTTGTAACCAGGATGTTTTTTCACACCTCTGATTGGACTGATTCCTCTGAGATGAGAGTTTGCAGTCATCTGACATTAATACAAAGAGGTGTGAACTAAAACCTTGACTGGCGATTCATAAGAGAGCCATTAACTATGATTGCATGTTTGTTTTGTTCAGTGCTTGACTTGGATCAAATCTCAGGGGCTCAGGTCAGTCAGGCAGAGATTGTATGTGTGTTTGAAAGAAAGAGAGAGTATAGCATCTCATTAGCCTAACACACAGTTTACTGAGGTCTTTGACCTCTATCTCTCTGTATGACAATGCCTGGTCATTACTTTCCCATTAACTCCTGGATATGTGCTATTCTTGGTTTCAGTTACCTGGAAAAGTTCACTTATTATCATATTGGTTAAAAACTGTAAATCTGAAGCACTTTTAAAGCACCATACAGGAATGAAGCATGAAATATGAAATATGTAGCCCCCCCCCCCCCAAAAAAAAAAAAAAAATTTTCTTGTGTCTTATCTTGTGACACAAGATAATGTGTGCACAAGATAATAAAATCATCATCTTGGAACCACATCAAATGCTAAAAACATATCTTTTGGGGGGGATAATATTGTGTTCAAAATAAAAAGAATGAAATAAAAATACATTAACTTTGGAGGATGCCCATTTAATTTTGCTAACTCATATTGCCGAAGCCTTACATGCATTTGGCTGATTGGCTACATTTTTACATGGAACAATAACTTAAGATTTTGTCCTTTCATGTCTCCTCAAAGCCAGAATGGATGGGAGACTTCATTACAGACCAAAAACTCTTTCTATGTACATATAACAGAATATTGTTTTAAAACAAGTTTGAAAATGTGAACCTGTCCTTTATTGCCATATACCAAAATAATCAACACAATTGTAGCATAATACACAGTCTGTGTGGATTACTTGGCCCTGTGTTATTGCACATTCATGACCTATGCACCAGGAGAAGGTCACACATTGAGGAACAGTGTCAGAAGGACCAACCCAGATCCTTAGCCCATCCACCAAAATGATCTAATCCACAATTATCAGATCATGTTCAATGTTTTAACATTGTTAAAAGATTGTGTTGCTTGCTTCAGTGGAGCTAGTGCATTATACCTTAATTTATTTTCGTGTAACTTCATTGCATCACACATCATGAATTGGAACAGCCCGTGCAGTTTACTGAGACTTTAGCCTTAAAACTGCAGTGTCAGTGCCACAAGATCTATTGTTAAATTTGATTAGCAAATAAAATGATTAAAATTGTCCTTCCTCAAACATACATCTGTCACAACATGCTCTTCCAATATAGAACACTGGTCTTAACAGAGATCCTTTCACATCTTGACTACTGTAGATGACGAATGGAGAAGAATTAAATGTTAAGGATGAAGAACTGAGTGACAAAGATGAGACAGAAGAAGAATCAGAGAGACACAGAAACAGAAACGTCTGTATTTTATTTTTGTTTTCCTGTTTTTAAAAGGAAAAGCTTCATACACACACACAAGCACGCAAAATATCGCCATATCTCCATATCATCTCCTAACAAAACACACACATCACACCTACAGTGAACATAGATTCCTGCACCATAGCATTGCCCATTTTGCACTCATGCCCTGTCCTTGTTTAATGTAATGCTTATTTCACTGTAAGTGTGTATGCAAGTTATGACATGTCCATCTATGCTAAATCACCTGTTGTGTTTTGTCTTACTTCACCAACAAAAATAAAAAGGAAGAAACACAAACTGATAGGGAGAGATAAAGACTGGGAGACACATGACCCCATTCCTGCCTCAGTTCCATCTGAACCTCATGGTATGTTTTCTTTCTGTTCATGTAAATTCATCCACTAACCCTAACCCTAACCCGGCCAAAATCTCTTGCCACTCTGTAAAATATTCTAGATCTGCTACTGCCTTGGGTAGAACCAATACCAAAATCTTTTTTGTGTTACTGTGACTTGAGTCATATAAATATACATAAATGTTGTATAATATCTGTGTTGCTTGTGTCCCTCTCCAGACATCTCCTAACCCCCACCAACCTCCTCCTCCCCTTCCCTCTGGCCATCTCAGATTTCTTCGTGGACCTCCACGGCTGCTGGTTTCTTGGTGACCTTGTGTGCTTTGTATCAGTATCTAGCATACATTACTACCTCTGTTTCAGTAGGATCCATGGTGATCACATCTGGTGACCGCTATGTGTCTATTTGTGATCCTCTGCATTACCCCACTAAAATGGGAGCTTTAGCTACTGTTATTGCATCATTTCTTGCTGTCGGAATAATTTCAATCCATTTTGAGTATAAGTCTATGATCACTAGACAATATTTTTTGTTTTCACATTTATTTAGCTCAATGAAATCCATGCATATTGTATGAAATGGATATTGAGCATTAGGCATTTTACCTGGCCTTGGTCTCAATCTACCTTGAACATTCTGTTTTCCACACACTAAACATGATGCACAAACATTTTCTGAGTAATTTTGGAATCCATATGTTGTATATATTTTGTTTATTAGTTCATACATCCCTCCTGTTGACGTATGGGTTAACCCATGCATCAATACTGCTGCAAATCGAAATAAATTTTTTGGAAGAATGTACTTGCCCTCTGGTCATTTCCATAACTCATTCTCAGATAATGTCGCCCCCGTTTGCCCAAGATTGCTTTTCTGATTCAGGTGAGCTGTGTTGCTTGTCTTTTAAAATGTCATGGTCAATGTGTGTGATATGGTCAGCTGTGTATATGTCTTGGTATTCTTGTCTAGCAGCAGCTGCTTTCGCTTCCTCATCCGCCTTCCAGTTTCCCTGTGAGATTAAATCATCTCCTAAAGTGTGAGCAGCACACTTACATACTGCTATCTATAGTGGCAATTGTACAGCTTCTGATAAGGCTAAAATCAGATTTGTGCGCAGAATTGACTTTCCAGTGGATGTAATCATACCTCTATTTTTCCACTCATGTGCTAAAACATGTAAGGTATTAAAAGCCTATGCGCTACCAGTATAGACAGTTATTCTCTTCCCTGCTCCTAACTTGCATGCTTCAGTTAGTGCAATCAGCTCTGCCGCTTGAGCTGAGAAGTGGGGTGTGAGTGCTTTAGATTGTAATACTTTGTCTATAGTTACCACTGCGTAACCACTACTGTTTGATCCATCTACAAACATCACTACGTCTGGGTCTTGTAACGCCACATCAGGCAGGTCTTCTCTAGGCAATACCTTTTTCGTTGCTTCAGCCACACAATCATGTTTAGCGCCTTCTGTTTCGTTTGGTAGCAGTGTTGCTGGGTTTAAAGTTGTACACCTTGCAATAGTTAAATGAGGCTGAGAGAGTAGGATGGTCATACAATTAAGATGTCAAGCTGGAGACATGAATGCTATTTTTGTCTGCGTTAGTAAAGCATCTACAGCATGTGACACTTTCAGTGTTAATGGATGAAATAAGACGATTGTGGTTGAACTGTATTGCAAGGGCTGCGGCCTGTACAGCTTGAAAACACTGTGGCATTGCTCTGGCTATTGGATCTAGTTTAGATTAGTAATACGCTACAGGTCTAAGTTTTCCTCCGAAAGGCTGAGTTGACACACTGGTCATAAACCCACCTCTAGCATCACATGTTTGTACACATGGTTTCTTATAATCTGGGAGTGCTAGGACTGCTGAACTCACTAGCAGTTGTTTTACTTGTACGAACGCATGTCCTCCCTCTGGGGTCCATGTGATAACATCATTGGCTGCCATGGGTTGATCATAAATAAGCATTTGAAGCAGGTGTGTTATTTCAGCATAGTTTGCAATCCACGCTCTACAGAAGTTAGTTATTCCTAGAAAGGACATCATATGTTTTTTGGTCTTTGGTTTGGGTGCATGTAGTATTGCAGTTTTTCTATCTTCATCTAGGTGTCTCCCTTCAAGAGAGATATTGAAACCTAGATATTTCACTACCTTTTTCCATAATTGCAACTTGTTCTTACTTACTTTGTGACCCCCACCAACCTCCTCCTCCCCTTCCCTCTGGCCATCTCAGATTTCGTCGTGGACCTCCACGGCTGCTGGTTTCTTGGTGACCTTGTGTGCTTTGTATCAGTATCTAGCATACATTACTACCTCTGTTTCAGTAGGATCCATGGTGATCACGTCTGGTGACCGCTATGTGTCTATTTGTGATCCTCTGCATTACCCCACTAAAATCATAAACTCTATATTCATCTGTGTTGGACATGTTCTGTATGCTTTCAAAGTCTGGTGCTCCTCTTCAGAGAGGAGTGCTACAGAGGCTCATAGGAATCATTCACTAGGGCCTTGAGCACTATTGGTAGTTCCTGCTCGGGGGTGGGAACACGCATCACTGGACGTTGTCTCCTAACCCCTGTAAGAAATGTTTTTCGAGGGGGTGAATGAAGACAGGTCTATCGCCAAGGTCCTCATGACAGGAGGAAATCGCTGCTGCATACACTTTAACAGTGGCACGAGACAGCCCCTTATCCACCAGATACTTTAGAAAGGAGAGAACCTCTCCCACTGCACATGAAAGGGGGTCTAATCTCCTTTCCCCCCACCAGCATTGGAATCCTAACCACTTAGCTTTGTAGCAAGCAATGGTTGATCCTGCTCTTGCCAGCTGGATTTTCTGTACCACTTGGGCCAACCTCTCCAAACCTGGAGAGGTTGGCCCAATGTGGGCAGCATGCTTATCAAGCTTACAGAGCATATATGATTTCTGGAAACCCAAATCTTGGTGCAAATGTGTTGCTAGAGCTTTAGCTACTGTTATTGCATCATTTCTTGCTGTCGGAATAATTTCAATCCATTTTGAGTATAAGTCTATGATCACTAGACAATATTTTTTGTTTTCACATTTATTTAGCTCAATGAAATCCATGCATATTGTATGAAATGGATATTGAGCATTAGGCATTTTACCTGGCCTTGGTCTCAATCTACCTTGAACATTCTGTTTTCCACACACTAAACATGATGCACAAACATTTTTTGAGTAATTTTGGAATCCATATGTTGTATATATTTTGTTTATTAGTTCATACATCCCTCCTGTTGACGTATGGGTTAACCCATGCATCAATACTGCTGTAAATCGAAATAAATTTTTTGGAAGAATGTACTTGCCCTCTGGTCATTTCCATAACTCATTCTCAGATAATGTCGCCCCCGTTTGCCCAAGATTGCTTTTCTGATTCAGGTGAGCTGTGTTGCTTGTCTTTTAAAATGTCATGGTCAATGTGTGTGATATGGTCAGCTGTGTATATGTCTTGGTATTCTTGTCTAGCAGCAGCTGCTTTCGCTTCCTCATCCGCCTTCCAGTTTCCCTGTGAGATTAAATCATCTCCTAAAGTGTGAGCAGCACACTTACATACTGCTATCTATAGTGGCAATTGTACAGCTTCTGATAAGGCTAAAATCAGATTTGTGCGCAGAATTGACTTTCCAGTGGATGTAATCATACCTCTATTTTTCCACTCATGTGCAAAAACATGTAAGGTATTAAAAGCCTATGCGCTACCAGTATAGACAGTTATTCTCTTCCCTGCTCCTAACTTGCATGCTTCAGTTAGTGCAATCAGCTCTGCCGCTTGAGCTGAGAAGTGGGGTGTGAGTGCTTTCTTTGGTTTGGGTGCATGTAGTATTGCAGTTTTTCTATCTTCATCTAGGTGTCTCCCTTCAAGAGAGATATTGAAACCTAGATATTTCACTACCTTTTTCCATAATTGCAACTTGTTCTTACTTACTTTGTGACCCTGTTCTGCTAAATATTCTAATAGCACAACAGTATCAATTTTGCAATCCTGTTCATTTTCAATAACAGTTGGCTCCCCCTTAGGGAAGTGAATTGTGCTAAGTTGGATGACATTGCCATTGAAAAGATCGCCGGGCTTTCACAATATCCTTGTGGGAGTCTTGAGAATGTATACTTTTTACATCTGTATTGAAATGCAAACCAAAATTGATCTTCCTTATGGAGAGGGATGGAGAAAAATCCGTTAGCTAAATCTATCACTGGAAAATATTTAGCTTTAGGATTCAATTCGTTTAATAGCATGTGTGGGTCTGGAACGAGGGGAGCACATGGTATTACTGCTTTATTTACTGCTTGTAAATCCTGTACCATTCTCCATCCTGTTGATGGGGCAGCCTTCTTTACAGGGAACAGAGGGCTATTGCATGCTGCATCTGGGCACTCTCTGATAACTCCTGCACTTAGTAAATCCTGTATTATTGGTGCAATCCCCTCTTCAGCCTCTTGTTTAAGTGGATACTGTCTCTGGTACGGCCTGTAAGAGCCTTTTGGAGTTATTTTAACTGGTTGTATTCCTTTAATAAGTCCCACATCAGCTGACCCTATGGACCACAACTTTTGAGGTAGATTGTTTAGCTCTAACTCTTCTTCAGCAGTTAGATTAAATCTAGCAACAGTGAAGTTTAGACTGGTTTCTCCACTGACGTGAATGGCTTTGACTGCCTGTGTCACCCAGTTTAGGTGGGTACAATACACATTTAATTTGGGTGCGAATAGCACTCTTTCTCCCATCTCTTGCCACTCACAGTTTGATCTTTTATTTTTAGGAAAAAATCACCTAAGTCTCTCCACTGTATGTGTAGTGTTTTTGAACAAGAAATGTGTGGTGTGAGGCCCCCCTCACTTCTGGTGCTCGGAGGCTCACTGCTCAAGCACAATTTCCCTTTTTGTCCCAGTATAATTCAGTGAGAGTCACTTTGCAGCTGGGCTCTTTAAGAAACTTTTCATGGTACTCTCTTGTCCGTGTTGGAGTTGGAAGTACATTGTGCAATGTAACTCTTCAGGTGTGTGCATCTCAACATTTTCCATCTCTGCTGGAGGAATGCGATCCTTTATCAATTTCATTAGCTCTTGAGTTACACTTCCTGGCCCAGTTTGAACTAAATCCAAACTGTACCAGTAGTTTAATGTTAGTCCTTCGCACACAAATATTTCTACTTTGTCCTCTTCATCACTATCAGTTGTTTTCAGATTGACACGGCATGCTTTCATACCAGAGCCAGTTTGGTCCGGTACTACTGCTATTCCCAATTTCATCATCAAATCTCTTCCCAGGAGATTAACGGGGCACAACTGTGATCAGCTGCTTGTAGTGATAGTATTTCATCTACCTCTGCCTCTTCATCTGTTGGTGTGTATGTGTGTGTCTGTGTGGGTGCCTGACCTGCTTCCGAAGTTAGTCATGCAGAGTGATCTTTTTCCTTCTCTTCCTGCCTGGGCTCTGCTCCTCCGCTCCTTCATCCCCCTCGTCCTCCTCCCCTCCATCTCCCCATCCTCTTTGAGGCTTTGCAGTCTCTCGCATAGTGACCATGTCTGCCACAATTGTAGCATAAATCTCTTCTGTCGTCTGCTCCTCTGTTCTCACCACCTCCCCATCCTCTCCTCCCTCCGTAGTTACCTCGGAAGAAAATTTCACCAGTGTTACCATCATCACACAAGAATGTATTTGCAACTCTCTTCTTTTGTTTCTTTAATTCAATTGTTTCTTCTGCATGAATTGCATAATCAATGGTTCTCTGCAATCCTTCATTTTTCCAAGAAATCGGGTGTTTGATTACAAATTGACTGATTTCTGGTCTGAATCCAATCATGACTGTGAGTGGTTGTATCACACCACTCACATCTAGGCGTGCTCGAGGGTTTGGTAATTCAATCATAGGTGCGATGAAAGGCATGTCATATTTACGATCATCCAAATCTACCTTCTTGTGACTCAGTGTCTCATTTACATGTGCAGTGTGTGAGAGACTGTATACTGTACCGCTTTGTGTCCTCAGAAGAGATTGAGGGCCTTGTGGAAGCGTCTCTCCTCTCCAGTCGGTGGAGCAGTCGGTAGTGAAGGAGGAGGAGGAGGAAGTCGAGGTTCGGGGTAAGGCAGAGTATCCGGACGGAGCCCTCATGGCACATATTTGTCATCACTCTGTCGGTCTCGGGCAGAATATAAGACAGGATATATGTTATTTTATTTCTCTCTATCCTGTTGAGCTTCCTGTCGTTTATCTGCATTTTCCTGTCTTTTAGCAACCCTCTCTGCTTCTTCCCTTTTCCTTTTCTGAATGCCAGCTTGTCTGGCTCTTGCGTCTATCAGCCACAACTTGGCCTGCAGCAGACCTTCTTTCTTTGACTTACTCTTCTTCCTCTTTACTTCCTCACAAATAGCTTTCATTAATTCTTCGCAAGCCTCTACATCTAACTTCTCTACAAAGTCATACTTCTCCTGCCATCTCTTGAGGTATTTAACATTATCAGGATGTAGTGTTTTCATACGCTTGGTATCTCCACCATATTTCTCTGCTTGTGGTTTTTTACAGCTACAACAGTTACTCATTGTAGAGGTCTCTTCTCTCTTCCTTTTTTATTTTTAATTTAAAGCTATTTAATTTCCTTGTTTTCCCCTTAACAGCCAACCAGTTTGTATGGAATTCACCCAAGCAACTGGTTCAATCAGTGAAATGTGTAGACTTTTGTTGACACCGTTAGGTTTCCAATCCCCAGACAATTTGTTGACACCATAAGGTTACCCTTGTCTGGTTTTCATTTCACTGAGACACTGTTAACAACTACCATGTTAATAATTACCAGTCCGTCTCCTCTTTGGTCAACCCTTTCACTGTCTCCTCTCTCAGCTGGTTCTGACTTTCTCTGCCAAAACGGGGTTTTAAGAACTCTGCGGCAAAGGTCTTTGGTTGTGTTCCTGCAGGATCTTTTTCAGTCCCGTTGCTTCCAGAGGAGAACAGCTATTGGGGCCCCACGTTGGGCGCCAATTTGTTAAAAGAATTTCTTCCTAATGACCTTTAAATAATGGAGACTGGATCCGAAGTATCAAAGTTTAAGTTGAACTGATTTTCTTGTACAAGAAGGAGCATTTCACAGTGCAACACACAAGTGGGGTTACAGAGAAAAAGTCATCCTGACCTGTCTCTGACCTTTATTCCCTCCTGACTTCTTCTAACGTATGTACTGGCCTCTTGTTGTTAATCTTAGCTGCTGCGTTTACCGTTTCTGCAACTTTGCAGAGCAAAACAAGAACATTCATCATGACATGCAAAAACAAGAACACGCACATAGTAAGGTTTTAAGACATCTAATCACAGTATAATTCTAATTTTTATAACACCTGGTGGTGGTGTTGGTGGTGGTGGCGGCTGCGGTGGTGATGAGACCAGGGCATGACAGGCAGAAACAAGTTTGGAGCAGTGACTTAGGACAGCCTGGGAGCTGGGCTGAAGGTGACCAGGATGCAGGACTGAAGGCCTGTATCGCTCCGGAGGGTGACCAGGGGGCAGGACAGATGTGCGAAGTCGCTCAGGGGGGCAACCGAAAGTCAGGACAGATGGCCGGTGTCACACAGGAGGGCAACCAGAAGGCAGGACACATGTCTGGTGTCACTCCAGAGGGCGACCAGATGGACAACCAGATGTGCAGGGCTGCTCAGGAGGTCAGCAATGAAGGCTGGACTGCTCTGGAAATCGGTGAGGAAAGATGGGCCACTCTGGAGGTCAGCGACGAAAGCTGAGCTGATCTGGAGGTCAGCGATGAAAACTTGGCCGATCTTGAGGTTGGTGATGAAGGCTGGGCCCATCTGGATATTGGTGATGATGACCGGGCTGATCTGGAGGATGGCAATGAAGACAGAGGCCAAGAAGGCCAGCCAGCACCAGAAGATTTGGCTGCAGGTCGGGGCAGGGTGAAGGAGAGGCAGACCACTGGAGTGCAGGGCAGGAGGCGGGCAGCTGGAGATCAGGCTTGGCATCAGTGAAGACGGCAGACCGATGGTCTGGAAGGTCTGGCTGTGGGTTGGTGGAGACTGCTGACTGTAGGTCTGACTGCATGTCAACAGGGACTTTGACTTCTGAAGCTCTGGAAGGAGGTCGGCAGAGATGGACGACTGCTGGAAGTCCGGCAGGTGACCTGAAGGAGCCTAGGAAACAGGAGGCTGCTGATTGCTGCAGCCGTGCAGGAACAGAGGATTGCTGCAGCCCTGCAGTAAGAGAAGATTGCTGCAGAGAGCCAGAGAAAAAGCTGCATTCTTCTGTTTAATGCTGGAGGTCTCATGGTGGTAGGCAGATAATTCCTCCAAAGCACACAAAAGTTCTTTTACCCCCTTCATCATGTCTGCTGGGTCCATGTCTGGCCAGTTCATCCAACTGACCTGTGTTCATGGGGACAGGGGCTAGACTTGGAGGGGCATGATGAGGCAGGGGCAGAAGTAGACTGGAGGCTAGCAGTCCCAGGTGCAGGCTGAAGAGCAAAGGGGGCTGGAGTGATAGGCTCAGAATAAACAGGATAGCTTGGCTGCTGGTGGCTAACAGGCTTGGATGCTCGTCTGGGAAATCGAGGTCCCTCCAGTGCCAGATGGGTTCCCAGGAAAGGGTTTTAGGTGTTAGGTGGAATGAAGCAGGTGGACCCAAATGCAGGAATCTGCAGGTTGAGCGAGGCTGAAGAAACTTCTTTATTAAAGGCTTGTGCAGGCAAAAACAAATCTGGCAGGTCAAAAGCAAAACTGAACAATGCAGAGCACAGCAGAATAAACTGAACAGAGGATCCAACAAAACTGAACTGAAAACCAGGACCTAAATGCATACTGAACTAATGAAACAACAGGGAACAGGCGGCAAGACACAAGGGCAGGCTGGGAGCTGATTGGCTGGGAAGACACAAGGAGTAAGAGAATAAACAGAAAACCAAAATCCTCAGAAAACACAATATAATCATACACAAACCATTTCAGAACTCACATGAACACAACTAAAATAAGTGCACAAGTCACAACAAGCACACAGCAAAATAAACTTCAGCATATATTGCTGTTGACAAAAACATGAATAAATCAGTCTGTCAAGCTGAGTGGCTTGCATTTTAAGGCTGCATGAAACACATGAATCGAACTAAAAGACAACTGCAACTCTGAATAGCATTAGTGTTTCAGTTCATTTAAGCACTTAGTTTCAACAAGAGTCAATGTAGAAAGCAACAGTTTCTCAAGTGGTCCGTAAATATAATCTGCAAACTCTCTTATCTGTCCTTTTTCCCACTCAGTCCAGTCTTGAACAGGCAGAAAAGCCTGAGGGAATCTGGTGGACTGGTGGAGGGACATAGAGCCAGACTGGGACAGAACTATAACATCTTTCCTCTGAACCATCAAGCGACATCCATTTCTGATGACGGTGGCACATCTGGATCAAATGTCAGTCAGCTTTATCAGCTCTGTAGTGACTTTTGATGGAGTTTGTGTCTACACATACTGTATATGCACTGTCCTAATAACAATAAAGGTGCACAGATACCACTGCTAGAGCAGTGGTGTTTTCTCTCTGTATGTTCCCTTAAACCATTTGACAAACATTTGCACATTAATAAAAACCTGCATTCTGTATTTATACTGTGCACAGATCAATCCTGTTCAGTATTGGCAGAAAGCATTTGCTTTATTTATTTGCATCTGCATTAATAGATCTGATTGATCCAGGTTATGATTAAAATGTTTTAGGGAAAGTGGAAATTATGTAGTCACTTTGAACTATAGTTTACCTGACGACCCAATCATTAACTGATTTACAATACAGGGGTAAAAGACTTCCGTGAAGGCTAGTCTCGTATATCCTCACTCAAGCCTCCTCAGGGATCCGTCGTTGCTCTGCAGAGCAGGAATAAGGGAACTGGAATGGCCTTCATGCATGGTCATGACCAGAGCTATATCCCGGTGAAGCAAGGAGAGCAAGAAATGATCGAAAAAAGGGAAAGGCTTGTACTCAGAAAGTGTAACACTACATTTTACCATGTCACACATAAACATTCAAATTGTTAAATCATTAAAAAATCTTGTGAAAGGAAGGTAAATGGGAAAATAGAGTTTTGAGCCCTACATCTCCTTAAGCATATGGATATATGAGATTTTTGTGGTCCAAAAACTCTGCTATATGTGCTACTGTAACTACAGTGAACCTGTGTGGGCTTTTTGTGAGTAACCTGCACTTAGAACTTGAGTTTTAAAACTCTCACACTCGAAACTCAAAGATTTATTGAGTTTTCTCAACTTCTTTCGTTTTTATAGTGTACAACTAATATTCTGTACCAGCAAGAATGACATGGTAACCATAATAAGAATGCAAAAGTTGCCAGTGCAGAGGATGACGAAAAAGAAGAATGAGAAACAGAGTGTCAAGTGATACTCATTAGTCAAGTGAGAGATGGAGGGAAGGAACTGATGAGGCCTGAGATGAAGAGGATCAGAGAAAGCAAAGTAGGGGGGGCGAGGGACTTCAGTCTCTGTTGGACAGAAAAAATAGTACTAGTAGATAAATGAGCTGATAACAAAAGGCATCCAGAATTCAGAGACGCCTCTCTTCCTTCTCTCTATGATGATGGAGAACCCAGAAGCGGCTGAACTCTGCTTTCCACAACTCCTCAACAATTCCTGCAGGAAACCCTTGCCGTCTCAGTCTGATGGCATGCTTGCTTACATCGTGCTGTCCACTGTCTCTCTACTCACTGCTATGCTCAACATGCTGGTCATCATCTCCATCTCCCACTTCAGGCAAAGTTAAACTTACTAAGCTAATATATATATGTATATATATATATATATATATATATATATATATATTCATAATGAGAATTTACAAGAAAACAATGTAATTGAGGTGGCACATAGATTTCATTTTCAGACCATCTAATGTGACGCTTGCAGTTAATAATAGTTTTGTATTTTAAAATGCTTACTTGAGAAAATCAAAATGCTGTTATGTTAAGTATGTGCTTTCTACTACTACTGTTACTGACAAACTACCATTGATGATAATCTCACAAGTTATGATATTCTTCCTCCTCAGGCAGCTACACAACCCAACCAACCTCCTCATCCTCTCTCTGGCTATCTCAGACTTTCTCGTTGGGCTCCTGCTGATGCCGGTTGAAATCCTTCTTACAGAGGCCTGCTGGTTCTTTGGTGACCACATGTGTGCTCTGTATTATGTTGTTGATTTTATCATTACCTCCTCTTCAGTTGGAAATATGGTGCTCATATCGATTGATCGTTATTTGGCTATCTGTGACCCTCTACAATACACCAACAAAGTTACTCTGGACAGAACAAAAATATGTGTTTGTCTGTGTTGGATCTGCTCTGTTCTCTATAACAGTCTGATTTTAAATAACTTTCTGAGACAACCTGATGGGCAGAATTCCTGCTATGGAGAGTGTGTAGTTATCCTCAACAATATCACAGGAACTGTTGACTTTGTCTTTACCTTTATAAGCCCAATTAGTATCATTATATTTCTATATGTGAGAGTATTTGTGGTGGCTGTGTCTCAGGCTCGCACTATGAGGTCTCACATTGCAACTGTCGCACTCCAGCGTTCAGTGAAAGTAACTGCTAAAAAATCTGAGATGAAAGCAGCCAGGACTCTTGGTGTTGTAGTAGTTGTGTTTCTAATATGTATTTGTCCATATTACTCTCCAACCCTTGTAGGACAGGATATTGAAGACAGCAGTTCATCCTCACCCTTTGTAGTCTGGCTGTTGTATTTTAACTCCTGTCTAAACCCTGTGATCTATGCCTTTTTCTACCCCTGGTTCAGAAAATCTATTAAACTCATTGTTACACTTCAGATACTGCAGCCTGACTCATGTAATGCTGGAATAATGTAGAGAAAGTCAGGGGAGTAACTTCAATAGAACTTTCTGGGAAAATGGGAATAGTTTGATTTGTTAGGGAGTCACTGTAGTAAAGGTCTACTACCTTAAATGTTTATATTTTAAAACCTCCATGAATCATGTTCTTTATCAGACAATCAATAAATTGCATCCATTGTCATTATTACATCTGAAACTATCACCCACCATCTGGGGCACGGTGTGAATAGAAATCTGAACAGGACTTCTGACTCCGACCAGCTCACCAAAATCCTCCTGGGGACACATTACAACATATGGTCCATGTCACACTTAACAAGAATTACATAGTAAATAACTATGATAATTAAATTAAATTATTTGTGGAAAAATGTGAGAAATGGGAAAAACCCTGTAGAATGTTATATAATAACATAATTCTAATATATTCATATAATTTTGTAATGTTGTAATGGGATCAGATTCTACTGTGAGTGCTAGTAGTAGTACTAGTACTAGTCTACTAGTTTGTGAAGTTATGAGGGGGATGAAATACTGTGTCAGAAACACCTTTTTCATAGTACAATTTATAACTAGTACATCAAAGCACATTCTCAAAAACTACCATCATCAAATAACAATAATAACTAAATTAAATATGATAATTTGTAGAAAAATGCATGAAATGTAAAAAAACAGTAAAATGTTATACAATTATAATATATTTATATAATTTTGTAATGTTTTAATTGTTATTTCCACTGTGTCAGATCAAATTCTATGGTGATTTTATAACTGCATTTTGTGAAGTTAGAAGGTGGATGAAATACTGAGTTAGAAACACATTTTCATACCACAGTCCACAACTAGCACAACAAAGCACATTCTCAAAAACTACTATCTACTAAAATAACTAAAACTGTGTCCAAAAAAACTGAACATTGATAAGTAAGGTAATTGGTATTCATTGCCGTTCCATCTGCAGGTATTTGTATTTTTCATGTTCACCTCTTTCTGTACTAACTGCAAGTATTAGTGTAAGATAAGAATTCATACTGAGCAGTACAGCAACAAATAAAGCACCATACATATTTTAATTTTAGTGGCTTTCCTTCATTAAATCCTTGTGTAATGAGTTCTGTGTAAAGTTGCGAAGGGAGAGGAGTTATTTCGGGCGCCTCTGGTTCGAGAAGTAAAAATCCCATAAATTCTCTCCATAGACAATGTTGCATGACTCACAGTTGGAGCTCTTCTATGGCTTGAACTGGTATACAATTCTCCCAGTTAAATCATCAGTACAAAAGATGAACAACTGTGTTTGAAAAAATCTGGCTCTGCCGAGGTAGAAATTAATTATGACTCCTGCTTCAAGAAACATCCTGACAAAGAGCTTAAAATTCAGTTACCTGCACTGCTGTCAGTGATATGCATGTCAGCATGTTAGGCCTTTAGCTGACTGTAGAAGCAACAGGGGGTATTTGTGCGTTGGGGAGCTCTGGAGAAGCTTAGTGATAGGGGACAGAAAATAAAAATGTTCCCAATCAACATATAGCAAATGTATTTCAAAATATATATGTAATAACAATTACCATATATTGTTAAATATGTTTAACAGTTGTTAAAGGACAGGCTCACAATTTTTCAAGTCTGTCGTATAACAACAGTCAGGAGCCCAAATGAACATTGAAATAGGTTTTTCTTGCTGTAATTATTCCTCTTGTTAATACTGACCATCAGAAGATCCTTCATAATGCACTTATAATGTAAATGATGGCAGCCAAAATCCAAAAAACTCCTTCTGTGCAAAGATATATTTAAAAGTTTATCTGAAGCTAATTATCTCAGCTGTAACAGTTCTGTAGCCACTTTTGATAGAATTTGTATCTGCACATATATGCACTGTCCAAATATCTCTGTATGTTCCCTTAAACCATTTGGCAAACATCTGCACATTAACAAAAACTTGAATTCTGTATTTATACTGTGTACAGATCAGTCCTGCTCAGAGTCTGAACGCATATGAACCATTTCTACTGACAGAGTCTGCATTTATAGATATTATGATACTAAATTCATAATTTAATAATCCAGGTTATGATTATAATGTTACATAAACTGTAGAAATTATTTATTTGGCCACATGTTTTAGAGAAAGTGGAAATTATATAAATACAGTATATCTCACATCAAATTATAGTTTACCGAACAACCCAATCACTAACTGATTTCCAATAAAGGGTTGTGTCGGCCTGGTAAAAGACCTCCATGAAGGCTAGTCTCGTATATCCTCACTCAAGCCTCCTCAGGGATCCCTCCTCGTTCTTCAGAGCAGAAATAGGGGAACTGGAATGGTCTTCATGCATATCCGGGTGAAGCAAGGAGAGCAAGAAATCATTGAAAAAATGGAATTGGCTTGTACTCAGAAAGTGTAACACTACATTTTACCATGTCACACATAAACACTCAAATTGTTAAATCATTGAAAAATCTTGTGAAAGGAAGGTAAATGGGAAAATAGTGTTTTGAGCCATACATCTGCTTAAGCATGTGGATATATGAGATTTCTGAGGTCCAAAAACTGGATACCATATGTTTTATTGTGACTACGGTGGGCCTGTGCAGGTTTTTCATGGGTAACCTGCACTTAGAACTTGACTTTTAAAACTCTCACACTCGAAACTCAAAGATTTATTGTGTTTTCTCAACTTCTTTTGTTTTTACAGTGTACAACTAATATTCTGTACCAGCAAGAATGACATGGCAACCATAATAAGAATGCAAAAGTTGCCAATGCAGAGGATGACGAAAAACAAGAATGAGAAACAGAGTGTCAAGTGATACTCATTAGTAAAGTAATAGATGGAGGGAGGGAACTGATGAGGCCTGAGATGAAGTTGATCAGAGAAAGCAAAGTGTGGGGGGGGGGGGGGGGGGGGGGGGGGGGGGGGGGGGAACTTCAGTCTCTGCTGGACAGAAAAAAATAGTACTAGTAGATAAGTGAGCTGATGACAAAAGGCATCCAGAACTCAGAGATGCCTCTTTTCCTTTTCTCTATGATGATGAAGACCCCAGAAGCAGCTGAACTCTGCTTCCCACAACTCCTTAACAATTCCTGCAGGAAACCTTTGCCACCTCAGTCTGATGCCCTGCTTGCTTATATCCTGCTGTCCTTCATCTCTCTGCTCACTGTGACTCTCAACCTTCTGGTCATCATCTCCATCTCCCACTTCAGGCAGAGATAAACTAACTAAGCTAATATATATTTTTTTTAAATATATTTTCATAATGAGAATTTACAAGAAGAAATGTAATTGAGGTGGCACATAGATTTCATTTTCAGACCATCTAATGTAAAACCTGCAGTTAATGATTGTTTTGTATTTTAAAATCCTTACTTGAGAAAATCAAACATAATGCTGTTAAGTATGTGCTTTCTACTACTACTGTTACTGACAAACTATCATTGATGATAATCTCACAAGTTATGATATTCTTCCTTCTCAGGCAACTACACAACCCAACCAACCTCCTCATCCTCTCTTTGGCTGTCTCAGACTTTCTCGTTGGGCTCCTGCTGATGCCGGTTGAAATCCTTCTTACAGAGGCCTGCTGGTTCTTTGGTGACCACATGTGTGCTCTGTACTATATAGTAGAGTTTATCATTACCTCCTCTTCAGTTGGAAATATGGTGCTCATATCGATTGATCGTTATCTGGCTATCTGTGATCCTCTACAATACACCAACAAAGTTACTCTGGACAGAACAAAAATATGTGTTTGTCTGTGTTGGATCTGCTCTGTTCTCTATAACAGTCTGATTTTAAATAACTTTCTTAGACAACCTGATGGACAGAATTCCTGCTATGGAGAGTGTGTAGTTATCCTCAACAATATCACAGGAGCTGTTGACTTTGTCTTTACCTTTATAAGCCCAATTAGTGTCATCATATTTCTATATGTGAGAGTATTTGTGGTGGCTGTGTCTCAGGCTCGCACTATGAGGTCTCACATTGCAACTGTCGCACTCCAGCGTTCAGTGAAAGTAACTGCTAAAAAATCTGAGATGAAAGCAGCCAGGACTCTTGGTGTTGTAGTAGTTGTGTTTCTTATATGTATCTGTCCATATTACTCTCCAATCTTTGTAGGACAGGATATTGAAGACAGCAGTTCATCCTCACCTTTTGCAATCTGGTTGTTTTATTTTAACTCCTGTCTAAACCCTGTGATCTATGCCTTTTTCTACCCCTGGTTCAGAAAATCTATTAAATTCATTGTTACACTTCAGATACTGCAGCCTGACTCATGTAATGTTAGAATAATGTAGAGAAAGACACAGGAGTAACTTCAATAAAACTTTCTGGGAAGATGGGAATAGTTTGCTTTGTTAGCTGAAGTAAATGTCTAATGCCTTATTTTAAAATCTTCATTAATCATTTCCCTATCAGACAATCAATTAATCACGTCAATTTTAAGACATTACAACATTTGAAACTATCACCCACCATCTGGGGCAGAGTGGATATAAAATTGGAAAAAAGGACTTTCGACTCCGACCAGCTCACAAAACCCACGTGGGGACACATCATCACATATGGTCCATATGATAATTTGATTAAATATGATAATTTGTGGAAATATGCATGAAAATGGAAAAGCCTAATGTACAATGTTGTACAATTATAATATATTTATATAATTTTGTAAGGTTTTATTGTTATTTTCACTGTGTCAGATCAGGTGATTTTATAATTGCAGTTTGTGAAATTATGAGGTGGATGAAATAATGAGTCAGAAACAAAATTTCATACTACAGTCCACAACTAGCACAACAAAGCAAATTCTCAAAAACTACCATCTACTAATATAACTAAAACTGTATCCACAAAAACTGAACATTGATAAGTAAGGTAACTGGTATTCATTGCAGTTCCATCTGCAGGTATTTGTATTTGTCATGTTCACCTCTGTCTGCATTAGTGTAAGATAAGAATTCATACTGAGCAGTACAGCAACAAATAAAGCACCATACATATTTTAATTTTAGTGGCTTTCCTTCATTAAATCCTTGTGTAATGAGTTCTGTGTAAAGTTGCAATGGGAGAGGAGTTATTTCAGGCACCTTTAGTTCGAGAAGTAAAAATCCCATAAATTCTCTCCATAGACAATGTTATGTGGTTCACAGTTGGAGCTCTTCTACAGCTTGAATCAGCATAAAACTTTCCCAGTTAAATCATCAGTACTAAAGATGAACAACTGTGTTAGAAAATATCTGGTTCTGCCAGGGAAGAAGTTTCAGAATTCAGTTAGCTGCACTGCTGTCAGTGATGTGCATGTCAACATGACAGGCCTTTGGCTGACTGTAGAGGCAACAGGGGGTATTTGTGCATTGGGGAGCTCTGGAGAAACTTAGTGATAGGGGACAGAAAATAAAAATGTTCCCAATCAACATACAGCAAATGTATTTCAAAATATACAGTACCACTCAAAAGTTTGGACACATCCTCCCATTCACTTAAATGAGAAAGAAAAGCAACTCTTATATTCTTAAATATATTGTTAAATACTGTATATTTAAAAGTTGTTAGGGGAGGGGTTCTAGTCTTTCTTTAAACAATAGTCAGGTGCCCAAATGAACATTGTGTAATCCCAATAAATTTAACAGACTCTAAACTCCACTGTTTAACTCCACTTGTTTATAGTTTACAGTGGCATAAGAAAGTTACCGTAGTTAAACCTTCATTGATTTTTGTATAAACATTCATTCATATGTTAACCTCATTTACCTACATTTAACAGATATTCAGTCAAATTTAATGCTAGTTATTGTTGTAGTTTGACTAAAAGTCCAGAGGGTGGCAGTAAGCGCCTGCAGAATGCACTGTTGTCAGTAGCGATGCGCAAGAGAAAGAAGGTGGGGGAGGGGGAGTAAGAGACGAAGAAAAAGCGAACAGAGTCCAGCACATGGATGTATTAAGAGAACCGAATACAGGAAGAGCGCCAGGCTTTGAAGCAAATTTGACATGGCGGCAAAACTGCAATTACGTCACTTGATGCTCACTAGTCCAAAAAGACTTTCCCCCATAGACTTACATTGTGAAAGAGACGTCTGTAAATCAGCGGATAATTTTTTTTGAGCATCACAACCCCTGCGAAATGACTTGTCTCACTATCAGAATTTGATCCATTTGGTCTGATCACATTTCAAAAGCCTAGAAGAGCCGCACGATTGAATTGTTTCATCCCCATTCAAGTTAGCCGGAGGGCTAAACTGAAGGTAGTTGATTCGGCCGGCGAAAGTCACTACCTTGCTTGCTCTATGGGCCGCATAGATGCAGAAGCAATGCGAAAGTTGTAGAACTTTTTTGGCTTCATGCACCACTGAGCAACTTTCATAGTAATGAACGGGGCCCTGCCTCTGACGTTGCATCCAGTTCTCTTTATACATCCATGGTCCAGCGTGTGTACAAGCGTTCATATAGAGTAAAAGAGAGGAAAAGTTGTTTATATTTGTTGAAGTCAGTGTTAAAGTTGCCCAGAAGAGACTTACCTTGTTCCAGGATATTATTGATTACCAGAGGATGAAGGAGGATCACCATTAGACGTGTTTTTGATGACAATTCTCCGGTGAGTGTTTTTACCTTTCAGTGCTAGCTTAAAAAATCGATGTTAGCTCATGCTCACTTTATGATGGTGGATGAAAAAAAAAAAACAGTCAGAGAAATGTTTTTTTATAATTAAAACTAGCACTGTGCATTTTCTGAGAAATGATATGAGATGTGAGATATTATTGCTGGCAGAAATTATTGCCTTGTGAATTTTATTTTCCATTTATGGGCATGTTTTTTTATGTTCATTTTGTGAACATTTAGGCAGCAATAAACTGATAACAGGTTAGAAAATAACCGTAAGATCTTGATATTAATCTGCATACTAAAAAAGGAATTGGTCATTAACTGAAATTAACTTGTACGGTATGCAGGTTGTTTTTTTTGGTTGATCTTCTGAGAGTGGAACAGAGGACTCCAGCGAGCGGGAGGTATATCAAGGGTCACTGCTGTCACGTGTCAGGAGTGTCAGAGCCAAGACGCTGCTGGACTTGGACGATGTAGATCTCCATCAGGATTACAGATAAGCTTAAGCAAAATACCGAAAAGAAATAAAAGGGGGTCCCTTAACTGAACTGAACTGAACTAAACTTTCAAGGAAATTAAACTATTTGTATCTGAGGAGGAAATAAAGAAGGACTATAAAATTGTATTGAACTGAATGTTGACACTACCTGGGTATTAACAAAAGAACTGAAGGATGGACAATTTAATTTAATTTATTTATTCATTTATTTTTGGTTTAATACTTGAAGAGCTCTAAAAAAAAAGGGATACATTTAAATTGGTCTATTGTTTTATTTTAAAGGGGTATATATATATATATATATATATATATATATATATATATATATTTAATTTTATTACTATTAGCCAGATCTAAGTAATATGTGATGGGTAAATCTTGATTTATATTTTTTTCCTTGTGTGGAATAAATTCCATCTTTCTATTTTCACTAAATTGAATTTGTGTTTTACTTATCATCCTCCTTAAAGGGCCTATACATAAGATATTGGTGTAACTATTTATTTGGCACTTAGCGTATTTCATAACAAGTAGTGGTTACAATTGAAAATACGTTTTTCTTGCCATAATCATTCCTCCTGTTCATACTGACCATTAGAAGATCCCTTCATAATGCTTCTGTATTTATACTGTGTACAGATCAGTTCTGCTCAGACTCTGAACGCACCAAAGTGATGTGCATGAACCACCACTACTGGCAGAGTCTGCATTTATAGATATTCTGATTGTAAATTCATTATTTCATAATTTGGGTTATGAATATAATATCTTATAAAACATACAAATCATTTGGTCAAATGTTTTAGGGAAAGTGGAAAAAAAAATCTTGTGAAAGGAAGATAAGTGGGAAAATAGTGTTTTGAGCTCTATATCTGCTTAAGCATGTGGATATATGAGATTTCTGTATATGTGCTGTAACTACACTGAGCACGATTCTGTAACTACAGTGGGACTCTGCCGGCTTTTTGTGGGTAACCTGCACTTAGAACTTGAGTGTTAAAACTCTCACACTTGAAACTAAAAAGATTTATTGTGTTTTCTCAACTTCTTTCGTTTTTACAGGGTACGACTAATATTCTGTACCAGCAAGAATGACATGGTAACCATAATAAGAATGCAAAAGTTGCAGAGGATGACGAAAAAGAAGAATGAGAAACAGTGTCAAGTGATACTCATTAGTCAAGTGAGAGATGGAGGGAAGGAACTGATGAGGCCTGAGATGAAGAGGATCAGAGAAAGTAAAGTAGGGGGGACGGGTGACTTCAGTCTCTGCTGGACAGAAAAAATAGTACTGGTAGATAAATGAGCTGATGACAAAAGGCATCCAGAACTCAGAGACGCCTCTCTTCCTTCTCTCTATGATGATGGAGAACCCAGAAGCGGCTGAACTCTGCTTCCCACAACTCCTCAACAATTCCTGCAGGAAACCTTTGCCGCCTCAGTCTGATGGCATGCTTGTTTACATCGTGCTGTCCTTCATCTCTCTGCTCACAGTGACTCTCAACCTTCTGGTCATCATCTCCATCTCCAACTTCAGGCAGAGTTAAACTTACTGAGCTAATATATATATATACATTTTATTTTTTCATAATGAAAATTTACAAGAAAAAATGTAATTGAGGTGGCACATAGATTTCATTTTTAGACCATCTAGTGTGAAACCCGCAGTTAATAATAGTTTTGTATTTTAAAATGCTTACTTGAGAAAATCAAAATGCTGTTATGTTAAGTATGTGCTTTCTACTACTACTGTTACTGACAAACTACCATTGATGATAATCTCACAAGTTATGATATTCTTCCTCCTAAGGCAGCTACACAACCCAACCAACCTCCTCATCCTCTCTCTGGCTGTCTCAGACTTTCTCGTTGGGCTCCTGCTGATGCCGGCTGAAATCCTTCACACAGAGGCCTGCTGGTTCTTTGGTGACCACATGTGTGCTCTGAATTATGTTGTTGATTTTATCATTACCTCCTCTTCAGTTGGAAATATGGTGCTCATATCGATTGATCGTTATCTGGCTATCTGTGACCCTCTACAATACACCAACAAAGTTACTCTGGACAGAACAAAAATATGTGTTTGTCTGTGTTGGATCTGCTCTGTTCTCTATAACAGTCTGATTTTAAATAACTTTCTGAGACATCCTGATGAGCAGAATTCCTGCTATGGAGAGTGTGTAGTTATCCTCAACAATATCACAGGAACTGTTGACTTTGTCTTTACCTTTATAAGCCCAATTACTGTCATCATATTTCTATATGCGAGAGTATTTGTGGTGGCTGTGTCTCAGGCTCGCACTATGAGGTCTCACATTGCAACTGTCGCACTCCAGCGTTCAGTGAAAGTAACTGCTAAAAAATCTGAGATGAAAGCAGCCAGGACTCTTGGTGTTGTAGTAGTTGTGTTTCTAATATGTATTTGTCCATATTACTCTCCAACCCTTGTAGGACAGGATATTGAAGACAGCAGTTCATCCTCACCCTTTGTAGTCTGGCTGTTGTATTTTAACTCCTGTCTAAACCCTGTGATCTATGCCTTTTTCTACCCCTGGTTCAGAAAATCTATTAAACTCATTGTTACACTTCAGATACTGCAGCCTGACTCATGTAATGCTGGAATAATGTAGAGAAAGACACAGGAGTAACTTCAATAGAACTTTCTGGGAAGTTGGGAATAGTTTGATTTGTTAGTTGAAATTAAGGTCTAATTTTGTGCTCACACCAAACGCGAAGCGAATTTTTCGCGTGTTGAGATTAGACATAAAGTCAATGTAAAAACGAGAATAGACGCGAAATTGGCGTATTCGCACGAGTTGAAAATATTCGATTTCAGCGAAAATTTCGCGCGTATCATGGGGCTGGAACGGGTGATTCAGCCGCGGCTTATCGACAGACAGCTGCTGAGAGGCGGCCAGCTCTGGAGGAGAGGGCCGGGAAACACGTTGGTGCTGCTGCTGATTTCTGGAGGAATAAACACACACTAGACCACCACACGAGTCACATCGGATTCTGCTGTAATCCGGAGTTGTTTACCGGCGGGAGGAGTTTATTATTTTAACTTTTAAACTAATTTATCTTCACTTTCGCATCTCAACCTAACCGGAGCTAACACTAGAGTCACCTCCCCCCTCCCCGGCTGCTGTCATCAATAATAACCTAAATGCCGGTGAAAATAAGCATTTTAAAAGTTGTTTGCTTGTCTTGTGGACAGACCTGACAAAGGATGAATTCAGACTTTTTACAAATCTGCATCATGTTTTAGTTATTTCGGCATCTTTTGATTTGTTTATTGCAATTAAATCATAGCAAAACCTAAGTTTATTTTGGGCTCATACCGCTTTAGGGTCGTCTGAAAAGTGTAGTAAATAAACGGATTTTTGGGGGGAGTTTTGTCTGACAGGTTAATGCAGTGTATCACAGCAAAACGAACAGAGGAGTTGATGTATTTGATGTATTTCTCAGTGTTTACAGATAAGTGTCGGTATGAATGTTGTTAGCAGGAGGACATAGCTGGCAGGCAGCCTGAGCTTCAGTAACATCACTGGCTGGCTCCCACTGTCCAGGTGGGGACAAACCGGTGCCTACCATTGCTCACTGGCTGCTTGGGGCGAATAAGCACAAATGATCCCGCGGCCAAACTTGCGCGAATTACGCGAATAACAACAAATGTTCCTGCGTTCAAACTCGCGCGAGTAACGCGAGGCAAAAATTCGCTTCGCGTTTGGTGTGAACACAACATAATGCCTTATTTATTACATTAATTATTATATTAATATCTTTATTACAACATCTGAAACTATCACCCACCATCTGGGGCAGAGTGGGAACAACAATCGGAACAGGCCGTTTGACTCCGACCGGCTCACAAAAACCCATCTGAGTACACATCATCACATATGGTCAATACGATAATTAAATTAAATATGATCATTTGTGGAAATATGCATGGAAACTTAAAAAGCCCAATGTACTATGTTGTACAATTATAATATATTTATATATTTCTGTAAGGTTTAAGCACATTCTCAAAAACTACCATCATCAAATAACAATAATAACTAAATTAAATATGATAATTTGTGGAAACATGCATGAAATGTAAAAAAAACAGTAAAATGTTATACAATTATAATATATTTATATAATTTTGTAATGTTTTAATTGTTATTTCCACTGTGTCAGATCAAATTCTATGGTGATTTTATAACTGCAGTTTGTGAAGTTAGAAGGTGGATGAAATACTGAGTCAGAAACACATTTTCATATACAATCCACAACTAGCACAACAAAACACATTCTCAAAAACTACCATCTACTAAAATAACTAAAGTTGTATCCACAAAAACTGAACATTGATAAGTAAGGTAACTAGTATTCATTGCAGTTCCATCTGCAGGTATTTGTATTTTTCATGTTCACATCTGTACTAACTGCAAGTATTAGTGTAAGATTAGAATTCATGCTGAGCAGCACATCAACAAATAAAGCACCATAAATATTTTGTTTATAGTGGTTTTTCTTCATTAAATCCTTGTTTAACGAGTTCTGTGTAAAGTTTTAAAGGGTGAAGAGTTATTTCAGATTTTTCAGTTTTTGTGTGTTACGTGACTCACAGTTGGAGCTCTTCTATGGCTTGAAGTTAAACACACAATATGTAATTTCTGCCGCTGGGGGTCTCTCAATTGAAATAATAACAAAAGACAGAGTGTGATGACATTGTGAAGTAGCGTGGGATCATGGGAGTTGTTGTCTTTATTGTTAAACAACCAGGTTCTCTGGGATAGTGTTCATCATTCAGGATGTCTGGTAACGCTTTAGATTACAACTGGCAATTTACACTGTAACTACTGAGTAGTTATCTGTTGTACTAACGGTGTACCAGTGCAGTACATACCTATATATATATATATATATATATATATATATATATATATATATATATATATACCTATATATATACCTATATATATATATACCCATATATATATATATATATATATATATATATATATATATATATGAAGGTACAGGGGAACAATATGTGAAGTTATGGAATAGGGGGCTAACAATTTGTGAACTTACATACTACTGGGTACCTATTCTATTATTACAGGGTATGTACGAACTACTGAGCTAAAATCAGGACCTTTCAGGGAAGATGGAGTGATGACTTCTGCAGCACATAATAAATCTGATGTGATTTTATTTCAAAATGACCTTATTACAAACAGGCAAATAAAAAATACAGTGTTCCTTTATATTTTGGGGGTAGCCTATATAACCACGAGGTACATCTGTGCATTTATTTTGGCACAAAGGTCCAGGTGACAGTGTGTTGTCATTGATGCTGTCGGCCTCTCAAGACTGTCACAGCTGTCGTTCACCTCACCAATCACAATGCATATATATGTTTAATATGCTTTACTGACAGCTAACTGTGCAATTAATTTAGTTTGTCTGTTCTCACATTGTTCTCTGTAGTTTCAGAACAAGTTACATACATATGCGGTAGTAGTTTTCCCCTTGTTACATGTAGTTACAGGGTAAGTACAGGGTATGCAGGCTGTAATCTAAATCTCTGATTGTTCCCCCATAGTTACATTTAGTTACAGAGTAAGTACAGGGAATGAGGGCTGTAATCTTAAGTGTAAATTGTACGCCTTGTATCATATTAAAAACAAAATCTTACATCCTTAAAACCTTAAACCTTTAACATACTTCTTATTTCAAAATGAGTGAGCTGATAGCATTTAATTCTTTATTTCTTTGTTTTTCTTGCATTGCTTCTTCATTTTGTCCTTCTTTTTCATCTTCCTTTCTGCTCCTGATGAAGATGACAGGGTTGAGGTTGAGATGAGGGGAAAGAAGCCGGTGCACTGTGGCCATCTGTTGACCCTATAGAGAAAAACTGTTAGTTTCAGTCTCTTGACTGTAATTTATAGTCTGAGATATCTGGATTTCTGACAGCCATGATGTCTCCCACTTGGTGAGAAGTCATCATCACTGGCATTCTAGATGTGAATAAATACAATATTAATAGTCTATGTAAGGCCATACAAGAAATACTGTATAGCTAACTAAAATCAGCGTCTAGTTTGTCAACAAAGCATTACAAATATGTGGCACAATCATATTGGAAAAGTTGCATTTAATGTCCAATTATCTGGTGGAACAAACTTGCAACAACAGTATTCATCTAACAATAAGGCATGAAACCAGGAGCATGAGTGACTTCCCTTTTTATTTTATTTTACTGACAAAGCCTAAATGCAGCATAGAATGTTTGATATGCTTCTAATTGGCAGCAAAATAATTATAAGTTTATATAAGTTCAAATGAGGATGTGTTGAAAGTTTAGCCAGCATAGTAACAACACTGAAGTTAGCTTCTGATTCGCAGCTCCCGATTCCAAGTTAAGTGAAAGTTATGGAATACTGGTTTCACAAATCTGACAGTGTTTTAATGAGTTTCTGAAGTCTCCATAGTAATTTAGTCCAGATTTGACAAGTATAACATCAGTGGTTTTTGATCTAGAAATATCAGTGAAATTGCCCTTTTTTCATAAGCAAAATAAAGGTTTCTAAATTCTGAAACTGTGTTTAAACAGTGTTAGGGCCTTTGCTATTAACACTTTTTAATAAGTGTAAGTGTTGCAAAAATGGAGAATCAGCTGCTAAATGTCATTATTTGTTTCCCTAAACTTTTCCTTTCTCCCTGCATTGGATGCTATGAGTCGGAAGCTAACTTCAGTGTTGTAGTGCACTAAACAACACTAACATTAACAGATTAGCCTACTGAAGGTTGCTTATATGAATAAAATCACCTGAACATGTTTCTGCTTCTGCAAGACACAAACCCACAAACATTATATTCTATTACATTGAATGTAATGACATTGTAAATTCTATTAGAACATTTGTGTTAGCTTGTGAAAACTGCAGGGTAATGTTAATGCTTTGCTCTTTCAGCTGGGCACACAACGTTAGCTTGGATGTGAATGTCCGGTAGCTAACAAATGATTATCAAGCTAACACTCCAAAAACACCTTTCATTTGTTCAGTTAACACTACATTTGACCTGAGCCACAAACCAGACAGTAAATATATTCAGGTTATTACCCACTATATGTTTGCTGTAAAGTAGGTTAACAGCAGTGTCATCTACAAGGCTCTAGTTAGCAGGGAACAGATTAGGTACATTCCGTCATCTCACCAGCGTACACCTATAGTGTGGGCAAGTGGAGAGCTTTTTCTGTTTCTTTATACATGAGACTCTATTGCTCCCTGCTGTCATTTGATATGGATGAAGCGTACCCATTCAAATCGTCCTGAACTTTGATGACGCTGATGTGAAAGATTATAGGTCACAAGTTTAATAAAAAAAATAGGTCATAGGTATTTGTTTTCATATTAGGTGTATGTATTTTCTTATCTCCCCATGGTATTATGTTCCCACGTTGCAATTTATGAGTACATTATTCAAGTATGTGGTATTTTATTTTATGGTCATAATGTACCCTTCAATAATAGAACCTAGTTAAAAAATAACTAACAATTCTGGTTACCCCCTTATTCCATCATTTCACATCATTTTACACACATGCACATGTACGCACTCTCTTTGGAACTTTGTTTTACAAAACAATTTGCAGAAAAAATAAATTGGGGCACTATTCAAAGCACACTATTTATTCTACAACCCTTTGTGTTCCCTTTTTCTTTCAAACCAAAAGTAGTAAGTTCTTTATTTCTTTGCTTTTTTGTTTTATCTTGTTGCCTTTCCTCCTAAATGTGTGCCCATGTTCATCTAATAAAAAACACTAACTGAAAGTGTCTGCTCCGTGACTGTCTGCAGCAGCAGAGTCGCAGCACAGAGTAGCAGAGTGAGACGTCTGTAGCTGCTCTCATGTCTCCCCAGGTCTCTGTGCTTGTTTTTGGCAGAAACTCTCCTGCTCTCTGCCTGTTGGTAAGCGGGTTTCTCCGGTAGCTGCAGCCTCACTGTCACACATTTGGTTTCTCTCTCCATATATATCTTTATCTCTTTCTCTCTGTATTTCTCTCTCTCTCTTTCTATATATATATCTCTTTTTCTCTATCTCTATATATCTCTGTCTTTCTCTGTATCTCTCTCGACCACACACTCACTATGCACTAAGATATTCTTGTTGGTCTATCCACAGGCGATTTTAACAGGCACTATTGTGTGTTCTTACTGTTTAGCTTAACTGTGACCAAGACCTCATATATGCGTATATATACAGAGATATACAAAGCCCAGGCTATTAACTGAATCTAATCTAATCATTTCAATTGACATGATTACTGTGGTAATGATGGGGCGGCAGCTGAAAGAAAGCTGATTTATTCTCCTCGATATTATAGAGTTAAACTGACTCCAAAATGCACTGGATGTGTAACATTTACAGAAAACCTGCTGTGTCTCGTTTGTGTTCATGTTCGGGAACAGTGAAAAGCAGCTGTGAGTGCAGTGCCGAAGCTTTGGGTCCTGTAGGTCCTGTGTGCTGCCACTGCTTCAGCCCTAAATATTTTGAGCATAGCCATGCATATTTCTGCTCCTCAAAACTGGTATTTTAATGTAACAGAGCACAACTTAATGTGGAGCGTTGGAGGGAGGGGGTTAAATATGGTTCTGCAAAACTGAAGTTATTGTGCTTGGCCCTAAACACCCTAGAAACACATTATCTAATGATTTAGCTAATCTAGATGGCATTACCTTGGCCTCCAGCACCACCGTAAGGAATCTGGGAGTTCCTCTTGATCAGGATATGTCCTTTAACTCCCACATGAAACAAATTTCAAGGACTGCCTTTTTGCACTTACGTGATATTGCAAAAATCAGGCACATTCTGTCCGAACAAGATGCAGAAAAAATTGTCCGTGCATTTGTTACCTCTAGGCTGGATTATTGCAATTCCTTATTATCAGGCTGTCTTAACAAGTCTCTAAAGACTCTCCAGGTGGTCCAGAATGCAGCTGCACGTGTACTGACTAAAACTAGAAAAAGAGATCACATTTCCCCCATCTTAGCTTCGCTGCATTGGCTTCCAGTAAAATCCAGAAATTAATTTAAAATCCTTCTCCTCACATACAAAGCCCTTAATGGTCAGGCACCATTATATCTTAGTAAGAACTCATAGTACCCTATTACCCCACTAGAGCACTGCGCTCCCAGAATGCAGGCTTACTGGTGGTTCCCACAGTTGCCAAAATTAGAATGGGAGGCAGAGCCTTCAGCTATCAGGCTCCTCTCTCGTGGAACCATCTTCCAGATTTGGTCCGGAGGGCACGTTTAAGAGTAGGCCTAAAACTTTCCTTTTTGATAAAGCTTATAGTTAGGGCTGACCAAGCTCGCTTTGGACCAGCCCTTAGTTATGCTGCTACAGGCCTAGACTGCCATGGGACTTCCAATGATGCACTGAGCTCCTCTCTCCTCTTCTCCATCTGTATGTATTCTTTGACCATTAATGCATGTTACTAACTTGACTTCCTCCCTAGTGTTCTTTGTGCTTTCCCATCCGCAGGAAACCCCATGAACCATGCTCATGTGTTGACGTCCTTCTGTCCTTCACCAGCTGTTCCTGCTGTTTGTTGCTGCTAGTCATGTATCTATTGTTGTTGTTGTTGTTGTTGCTGTTGCTGTTCTGATTCTCTATCCCCCACCTCTTCTCTCTCTCTCAACCCAACCGGTCAAAGCAAATGGCTGCCCACCTAGAGCCAGGTTCTGCCTGAGGTTTCTTCCCGTTAAAGGGGAGTTTTTCCCTTACTGCTGTCGCTTGCTCATGGGGGAATTGTTGGGTCTCTCTCTCTGTAAATTAAAGAGTATGGTCTAGACCTGCTCCATGTGAAAAGTGCCGTGAGATGACTTTTGTTGTGATTTGGCGCTATATAAATAAAATTTAATTGAACTGAATTGCACATAGCAAGACGCATAGAGGCCATGGGTGTATTTTAAGATAAGTAAAGTTATTTTTACAGTGAGTGGAGCAGTTTCTGCAGCTGTCTCAGTTTTTTATGATGATAAGTGTGTCTTTATATTGAGAGGATGTGTGCATTTATGCACTTGGCACAGCAGCTGCAACTTCAGTAACACCAGGGGCCAGATGCATAAACCTGTTTTTCTCTGTAGCCTAACTGTTAAGGACCAAATTGAGGGTGAATACCATTGAGAAAGTATCTTTCATTTGTTCCCTCAATATTCAGTGTTAAACCGACTTCAAAACACTGATGTGTATCATTCACAGAAAACCTCCTGTGTCTCATTTGTGTTCATGTCAACAGCAACAGTGAACGGAACAGCTGTGAGTGCGGTGCCAAAGCTTTGTGTCCATTAATATCTTGTAATCATTTTAACCCAGAAAATGATCTTTCCCTAAACCTAACCTAATTAAGTGATTTCTGTGCCTAAAACTAACCAGACCTTAAACACACACACATTATAAAACATCATTTTGTAAAAAGCACATCAAAATACAAGATATTAAGGGCAAAAGATGACAGAGGTAGCCTGATCGGAGCACCTAAATATAAATAATGGTAGTGCGTCATTATTGGATATCAGACATTGGTAATGTTTATTACCTGACAAAACAGACTAAATTCAGCATCACAAGAGATTATACTTTAGTACCCTGACCCAATAGAACTCCGATTTAATAAATCAGCACTTATAAAAATGTGTAAACGGTGTCATTAAAGCAGACAAGTATTATCTGGGAAACATCATGTAAAGGTAAAATTAATACCGAAATATGTTAAATGTTGTTAGTGTCTGTTTATGAGAAATCATATGTGATCTTTTAGGAGTAACGTTAGATGTTTACCCGTAAGCTCAGCTCTGTTAAATTTAACAACAGAGGTATTACTCTGACAGTTGTAAACAGTTGAAGACTTTATTTGATGATTTTAAGCTACTTTTAACTGATAACAATGTTTACATATGTTTTGAATGCAGAAATCCCATAGAAAAATGGCAAAGCCAGCAGAGTTAGTGTTACACTATTCAATTTAAAGCAATTACTAGATGTGTACACGAAACGGTCTTTATGAACCAATAATAACTTTTAAGATGTAACAGGAGCATTACCAAACAAACAACATGACAAGGGAGCCTTGAATTAAGACATGACAAACATAAAGGGCCTATTTTAATTATCTAAAGCTCACGGTCTGAAGCGCATGGCACAAGTGCATTTAGGGTGTGTCCAAATCCACTTTTGCTATTTTAATGGCAGAAAAATGGTCGATGCGCCAGGCGCACGGTTCAAAGGGGTTGTCCATAGTCTCCTAATTAATCATGGGTGTGTTTTAGGTGTAACATGCAATAAACCAATCACAGTGTCATCTCCCATTCCCTTTAAAAACCAGGTGCGCTTGCACCTTAGCGGATTGCTATTATGATGGTGAGTTTGCCAAGTAGTAGAAACGAACGCTTCTCTTTGGAAGAAACAGATCTGCTTGTGCGCGAAGTGAAAGCATGTGAGCAGACCATCTACTGTAACAGCAAGATTCCACCAAAGCTCCCTAAGGTGTGTGAGAGAAATTGAAATAGTGTTTATCATTTGATGTATTTCTTATATATATTTTTCATGTTACAAATAGTGTTCTTAAAGTAAGTGTTCAGTATAAGTATGTCTATTTTATGTCTATGTGTCTATTTTAAACTTAGTTCCTTGCTCTGTAAAATGAGACAGTTGATTGTTTAACAGGTAGTTTATGTTGTCTGAGCCAGTTGTAGGACCAAGCAATTCTCCTCTACAGGAGAAGCAGGCATGGGAGGAGGTAGTGGTGAGGGTGTCCTCGTCTTCTGGCATCACCAGAACTGCCTCACAATGCTGAAAGCGGTACAATAATGTCAGGAGACGGGAAAAACAAAAGCTTGCCACTCACCGTAAACAGCATCTGGAACCGGGAGGAGGACCACTTACAACCACCGAGGATCTGACGTCAGTGGAGGACATCGCTGCCTCTACCCTCAGTGCCAAAAGCATTGAGGGTTTTGGGGGTCTAGAGGTCAGCATCCAAGGTAACGCAATGATAATAAATCACTGTGTACAAACCATGCATGCTTTTTTTGAAAATCGTTTATTTGACATTAACACATGCAACAAAGTCATTCAAATAATTAATCCTATATGTCATGCAGATCCGCTGGCTGATGATCCTGTGGCCGGACCCAGTGGGCAGGAATGGGGGTAGTTGTGGAGGGAGAAGAGTCGGTGGAAGAGCCATCATCAAGGTCGCGAGGAGAAATGAGCCGACTCAGGTCGTGACGTGGGAACATCATCCGGCAAGAGGACCACCTGTTCCTGGAACTCCAGCAGGCTGAATTCAATATGCTGGAGAGAGAATTGGGTGGAATCAGGCGGAGTGTGTGGTGTGTGAAAACCTGCCTGAGCCACATCAAGATGTTGCTGCGGCCCCTCGGACGCATTGCAGACCAGCAGTTTAGGATCATGTTCGTTAATTTGTTGCAAATTTGTTTTCTTTTGTTTTTTGAAACGTTTATTTTAATTACAGCTTTCATTCTCTTTAAAGCTTTTTGTTCAGTCACAGAGTAACAGGTAAAAATCAGTGGGACTTTAATTGCCGAAAGTATGGTAACCTGATCACTGTAATCAAGTGTTAAAAAATATTTGTTAAATATATTTTAAAAATATTTTAATTATGTAAAAATCATCATACACAGTCGTGAGGACTGTGCGCCACGGTGCTCTCCAAGGTGCTGATCCTGCTGCCGGCAGCAGCGAGGAGCTGTCAAGAGTTCTTACCCCCCCCCCCCCCTCCCCGCCCGCAGTAATAGAAGGCTGTTGTTTTCTGTGCCATAGTTTGACGGTAGCCAATACAGAATTAGCTTTGTTGGCTCCTTGTTAGCTTTTTTGCACAGTGAATAAATCTCCTGAACTGGTTCTTCAGTGTTCTGCCCCTCATTTGCACTAAGGTTCTCTCTACGCTCATAACAGTGAATCCCCAGGGGAGCATTTGAAAAACATTTGTAAAATGCAATGTAATTGATAATGTCCTAATAAATGTAATGTAGGCTATAGATGAAGCAGCTCTTCTGCCAGCTGATCCCTCCTCACCCGTGCTGCTGCTGGCATATTTTGGTTCATTGGCATAGGCACATGTAGTTCAGCATCATGCCTTCTAAAGTCCTTATTTTTAAGAGACATCCATGACGCATGGCGATGTCATGCAACACACAACATGCCACAAAGAATGCTCCGACTTTCTGAGGGCTGTATTGTAATGTTCCACCAAACCTTCTTTCTATCACACTGTGTGTTTTGGCTTCTTTTCGATTGAACGACAATTCACACAGTGTTGTAGGCATGATAAACGGTGTAATCAGCCATGTTTTTAATGGGTAGCCATTGTCCCCTAACAGCCATCCCTCCAGGGACCACCAATGTCAGCATGACTGTTGACATTGGTGGTTTTGGCAGCAACAGCAACAGAGGCATCTTTGCCGACTCATCTTGGCAAAGCCCTCCAGGCAGGTGATCTTAATGTTCTGCCACCATCTCTCCTGTCTTCTGCACCAGAGTTGGGACCTGTGCCATATGTGGATGTGGCTGACGAGGCCTTCCCAATGAAACCCTACCTCCTCCGGCCCTATCCAGGACGCCACCTTCAAGAGGACAGTGCAAGTCTTCAATTACTGCCTCTCCAGAGCCCGCCGTATAGTGGAAAACTGTTTTGGCATCCTCACACAACGCTGGAGGGTGTACTGTCAAAGACTGCGAGTCTTCCCTGATGCAGCAGATGGTATTGTGAAGGCAACTTGCATACTCTCCAACTTTCTGCATTCTGCTGAGGGGGATCAGAATCCAGACAATGGGGAGCCAGCTGAAGACAAAGGTGGAGAGAACATCCAGGGGAATAGGGCATCGGCAGAGGCCCTGAGAGTATGGGATACCTTCCACCACTACTTCAACTCACCGGCTGGACAAGTGCCTTGGCAATATGCCCATGTGCACCTTGGTTTGCTGCCTAACCCTTAGATGCATAAGTGGGTCAAAATGACCCAGTGAGGTTGTTTTCTTGAAATATCTTCGTTATGGAAAATTGTTATCATTTCATATTCCAGGTATTGCTCAAAAAACATGTTTTTGATATAATGCCATTTACATTTTTAACTTACCTTTTATACATTTTAAGAAATTGTAGTTTTTGTATTACTACCCCAAGCTTCCACAAGTGGGTCAAAAATGACCCGCATGCATTTTCTATGGAATCCAATGGGAACCTTTGATTCTTATCAACTGTGGCTGTTGCTGTGTTTGGAGGATCAGGGACAAGCTCCTTGGTCCTCCAAAGACATCACACTGGTTTCACACCTGGCCTCTGAGTTTCCCTCCAGGTCCTCTGGAACGTCCACACAGTATCTCAGGTACTCACACACCTGCCTGTTCATCATCAAGGCATCAAATCATCTCATATTTATTTGTTACATTTCTGATATTTTATTTATTTTATACATTTTCTATATTTATATATTTTCTGAATAATTATTAAACTTTTTGTTTATATATTCACACTTGTTCAACTTAAATGTGCAAGTTTACCAAATACAAGATATTCATCAGATGTGCTGTGATAATTGCAAGGATAAACATATTAATATATACTTATACAATGACAGTACTTCTCTGAAGTCAGTATATTGTCATTACCACTTCCACCATTAATTTATATTGTCATTATTTACATCTATAAAGCAACATAAAACAGTAGTGAAGTTGAATACCACTGATCTTCAGAACAGGGCACTGTAGTACATGTTATGGATTAATTTTCATTGCCACTTCAGATTATGTAAACTGTAATTCACTAGTTTGAAACACAAAATAAAAATATAAAAAAACAACACTAAGAATAATGACATTTGTAATAAAAATATCTTTTATTTAACAGAAACATTTTTGGACATCCTTTTCAAACTGGACAATAAAAGGATAACAAACATGCAGCTTTTACTGTTCAAACACAAACATTTTGACAGCTTATTCTGTGTTCTTCAGAGTTGATTGCGATAAGGACAGAATAATCTATCAAATCATTAGTCTGTTTGAACACTAAAAGCAGTGTGATTTAACTTATCTGATCACCTTCCAGCAGTCAAATTGCTGCACATATAATAGAGGACAAGGGTCAGACCAATACCACACCAAAGGTATTCAATTTACTGCTCGGGATGAAGATGCTCTCATAGCAGGAACAACACCCATGATTCACTGGCACTGCTGTTCCTCATCTGCTCCAGGAGCTGTGTGAAGAGCAGCAGCTGCGTGGAAAACTGCTTCTGTGGAAGACAGTACCATTACACAAAGAGTTAATTTACTATTTCATACATTTTTTTACAGTTGTACATGTGAAAATAGTGCTATTTAACCAAGAGTAGGACCTACAGGGTAAGTTAATATGCTACATAGGCAAACAAATGTGTATCACTTACCTGGACCTCTCCTGACTTGGTCTGCAATACTTCTGATATGGCAGGTGTGAATGTCACAGACATGGTGAATAATGCCAACCCATAGTGCCTGAGCAAAATAAAACAGCACAAATGAATGAACTTACTATTATAAATCATCTATCTATCTATCTATCTATCTATCTATCTAATGTGCTCACCAGAAACTGTTCAACCTTATTCCATGCAGATTTTCATCCCAACAACAGACTAGATCAGATTATTCAATTGATTAACACACTTTCAGCCAGAGACAAGTAGCTAGTCAGTGAAATCAACTTTTGTTGTCTTTGGTTATAATGAAAACCAACGTACTCCCAGCCATCAATGGCACATGGTGAAATACCTCTGACCTATTACACAGTCACTTTAGGATGAAGATAAAGGCAATACCATGCATCGATGCTGCAGGACCTCTCTCATAGCTGGAGAAACAACAGCAACATCAAGAAAATAAGTGCTTTATGACACAGTCACAAACCCTTGTAATACATTATGTAATACATTTTCAATCCCAGGTGAAAATGATGAGTCGTCAGAGGACAATGAAGAGACTGAGTTGCAAACAAAGAACAGAGAGCTGGATCAAACCCAGCAGAACAACAATACAGATGGTAAGTCTAAGCAATCCAGCATAAGCAAGAAAGGTCTTAACGCTATCAGGCAATTGATCCAAAGCATGCGTAAAAAGCAGAAAAAGCTGACCTCTTCTCAGTAATCTCTGTATCAGCACCGCGTTCAACCTCTGATCCTTCTCCTCCAGAAACCTCACTCAACCAGTCTCATGAAGTGGAAGAAGATCTGTACTTGGGCCCCAGCGAACCCAAACATGCTTTGTTGCAGGACCGGAACCCCACATCCCAGACAGGTATACCTGAGCAATCAGACCAAGGATTTGAGGAACCAGTGCCCACTGCAGTCTTGGTGGTTCAATTAGACTCAAATGAAAAGTCTACAAATGAGTACCCCTCTCAAGGCGCAGATAAATAGACAACAACATGAACTACAGACAATAAGTAAGACAGTACAGGGTACCATTCTGGTAGTTAACACCCACAGTGAAGCTTTGAACCAAACTATACGTGCGGTGAACTCTCTCCAGTCGGTAATCAATGTCAACTATGCTCATACCCAACTTGTCAGCATGTTAATGACAGATATACTACGTGATATAGAATCTTCAGTGGACAGCTTGGCTATGGGTAAAATTCTCCCATATCTTATTCCCTTATCTCTGGTGCAGAACATCCTAACCACCACCAGAGACATAGTCACTCCACTAATCTATGTTGATCCTGAAGAAAGAGAAGTAGCCTTTATCATTAACTTGCCAATAATTGCCGCAGGGAATATCTACAGGCTAAAAGATGTGGTGAATGTGGGATCTTGGCACGGCGACACACATGTTAAAGTGCAAACCCCAGCTGTCGTGGCCTATCATGATAGCAACCCTGGGTTGTATTTGGCCCCAAGTTTACAAATGTGCACCCTCACCAAAGACATCCATTACTTGTGTCCCAGTAAGCCGTTTATTCGAGATAGTACAGATCTATGTGTTGTATAGATTTAGTAAAAGAGCAAAATCTTGACAGTTCCTTAAGGCACTATTTGGCGGTATTGTGCCTTCCTCTGTGGTGTTTAAAACTTCTGCAGCTTATGTTCTCTAGGATTACCTGTTGATGAGACAGTGTTTCTCTCATGGGAAAACTTTGTCTGACAAGCCTGAAAAACAGGTTTTTTTTCACCTGCCAAATAAAGACTTACTGTCATACCTGTCAATTAACAGGCAAACCTAAACTAACTATTACACTTGTTCCTTCACATTCCGCAACTGCAGTAAGTCAGCCTTTTGATCTTTTAATACCTAATTGTGTCAGTCTCCTACATTGTTCCAAGTTTGGCCGCAGTTTCTTGTTAACTGTAATGTATTAGTCGACTAGAGATCTGGCTGCATATCGGCTGTGATCCATCTGTCAATTTGGTCGTCAGAGTTAACAGGGTTGAATTAACTGAGGAGTTGTACTGAACACAACAGGTTATAGATGCAAACTGATTTAAAGAATCAATTAAAGGACAACTAATTAAACCTTGTTAACTGAATCAAACTTGTGCTGGCAAAAAAATGAACAAATGAGTGCCAATTGTTCTCTGGGTTTCATATGTACTGGTTCTGTACTGATACCAGCTTTCGCACATACTTGCTGCCCTCTACACATCACGTACATGACAAACTGCTGCCCGTATGCCTACGGAGAGACACTGTTGCAGCAAATAATACATGTGTAGCATCAACACAATTATCACAATAAGTTAATGATTGATTTTTTTCAAGTTATCAGCTTTATGTAGCCTACAGCCCAATACTTTTCCTCTACTTCAAACCCACACATCCTGTTTGTGTGTCTTGCACTCTTGTGGCCGGAAAGGTGTGCAATATCCAGTACTGGGAAACTCAGTACTTCAAATAATTTGAAGTCCGGACCAGTAAAGGGGTTATGTATGAGGAACATGCTGTATATATGTGAACATGATATGAGCAGAGCATAAGTTAAATAGCTAACATACTTTGCATTGCACTGTAGCCAGCTAAATGGTTAGCAATGACAGCTTAGTTGTGCCTCCCCTTTGCTAGTGACAAACTAACTTTAGATTACGAACTAGCCTAGTCTCGAGTCACCCAAAAAGTTTTTTTATATTTTATCGATCTGGCTGTCCTACAAACAGTGATAATACCCGAGGCAAGTTTTATGACCAAACTTTTTCTTTCTGATCATGTCGTACATTGACAGCTAAGTCACCACAGCTTCCATAAAACAAAACTTTAGGCTACTAGCTAAGCAGATAACGTTAATATTTTAAAGATTTGACTCACTCACAAGAGATGTCAGATTAAGCTAGGAAATAAACACTGAATCTAAATAATTTAATGTTGTTTATCTAAATAAGATAATTTAGTGATGTGTGTTCACACATCACTGTAGGTCAGTGTCAGTGATTATTGGTCTGTCTCTATCCTAACCAGATATGAACCACTCCCTGACCAGTGTTTGCATAGTTTAACCATTTCAAAGCTCTATATTTGAACTGGGACATGGGAACAAGGTTAACTGATTAGATGACTCGACAAAGACTGAACTGAAAACTGACTTAAATACACAAGAAATGATTACAAATAGAACACAGGTGAGTGAATGAGACACAGGTGAAACATGAGGTAATCAACAAAGGCAGGAAAACACAAGAAGTAAAGGTAACAAAACACAAGGAGAAGACATTTCAAAATAAAACAGGAACTGAAGTAAAAATCCAAACACAAACAAAGTCCTGGTAGGATGTGAAAAAACAGATGGCACCACGTCCACAAAAGATAACCTTGGAAATAAGTGTAGGAGTGACAAGGCTGCCTTACCAGCTTGGTGACTATTTTCAGCTACTGAAATTAACACCCAGCTATTCACCCAGCTAATTGAGAAATTTAACCCTTCAATTTTTACATGTTAACACCAGTTTGCTCCACTAGAATTGTTAGGTCATTACATGTTCTCATACAGCATAAAGGGTTTGTATTCTGCATCATTCAGATGCTTTGAGACATATTCTAGGGATTTTCTTTTAATAGCATAAATGGCTTTTAACATTTGGAATCTATAGTAAGACAGACAGACAAGCAGAAATAATTATGTTTTGATTTGTCAGTGGTCAGCAACATACTGCATAAGTCCTACGCTGCATTCATGACTTGTCAGTAAAATGAAATTAAGCATGATATCAGCAACTGTTCTTATTTGGGAGTGCACATATATTTATAGATGTTTGCTTATAGATGGCTTGTCTTGTCTGATAATATTAATGCAGCCTTTTGCCATTTTCATTGTGCTATACATTAGAATTTTTTTCAATTCAGTTTTATCTATATGGTAGAAATCACAACAGAAGTTATCTCAGTACAGTAATGCTTCATTGGCAAACCCGATATAATACAAGAAGCTTCTTTTTGATTCGTTGGTTTGCTTGTGTGTGTGTATATATATTAATTGACTATCGCATTTTATAAAAATGTGGGGTGCCAGTGAAGGATGGCTTTCTATTTTGCAATAGTCATATGGTCCTCAGGTATGGCTTATCAAGGAGTTACTTCCAGAAAAAAAAATCTCTTAAGATTGGACATGTAGTTTCAAATCTGTACAGATAAACCTGGATAAAGAAAATGGCTAAATAAACTGAATTTAGAAAACACCTCTTAAGCAAGGCAACTATTCATCTATCTTACCCTCTTGTGGAGAGACATTGACAGAAAAAATAAACTTCTACAAACTTTTATTTTTTTCCTTCTCTAGCTGAGATTACAACTTTAAAGCTGAAGTCATCTTGCTGAAAGATGAATGCAGTTTTTGGAGAGGGTCATTTAAAAAAGACAAGTGCGCTGGTCCATCTGCCCCTGTCCCTGCCCAAGTCCAGTTCAGGAGTTGCCAGATTGTTCAGGTTTGTGTTTACTGGTTCATTATTATTAGTTGGTGTCTGAACAGTATCCTTTTCTAGGAAATTTCCTTCCAGCAAACTAAGCAATTAGGGGAAAATATCAATAAGATGGTTAAATATTATTTTTTTAATCTAAGATTAGTTCTAATCAGAGTTTAGCAAAACTAGGTTTAAAATGAGTAAATCCAGATTTAAAATTAAGCCGAGCTCTGTTGCAGTACTTACAGTAGGTATCTTTAACTACTTATAAGTTCTCTCTAAATTCTTCCCAAAATTCCAGATTATTGATCAGTAGGTCATACATACCGTGTAACAATAGCATAGGTACCCAGTAATAAAAAATAACTACAGTAAGTTCTTTGTAAGTTCCCATATTGTTACCTCCTTATTCCATAACTCCACAACTTCCCCTGTTCCCCCATTCCCTTGTACTACATATATGTATTGGTACGTATTGTAGTGGTACACCATTAGTACAAAAGATTACACCGTAACTACAGGGTAGTTACGCTGTACGTTGCGGGCTCTAATCTAAAATACGACCCACAACACATTAATAAAACACGCTGCAAATAACAAGGCCTCTTTCCTACCGTAGTAAGGTAGACTAGCTACAACCTTATTTTCACCAAAACGAGCTATCCACTGAGCTGGACAGATAACATTGTTCTTATATGTACAGCTGGCTGTGAGACAAGGGTGCAGGGACTGTTTAAAAAGTGCAACACCGGAGTTAAGAGTTATTGATTTAACATGATTGATGTATGGGTTCCAGCAGAGTTTATCATCCATTATCATTGATCGTGATTTTAATAGTAGACAGTTACCAGTAACATGACATGTTAAGACATTAAAAGAAGTTAAAGAATAAAAAGAGAACAGCAGAAACCCTCCCAAGTAGCATATCACCCATGTTGCACAGCTTCTCCTATCTGATGCCTCCTCAGCAGTCTGGGCCCTTGTGCTCCGATGGGTCATGGATGGAGATCTGTGTCCGCTGTATTTGTGTCGTTGTTGGACATGGTACAGAGGAAGTATGGGAGGATTGGGTGTGAAAAATGTCTGACTCAAGGTTGTCCCTGCAGAGGAGGAGGTACCGTTTCCTCCTGAGGTGATGCACTCACGCACTGACAGCGTCTTTCAATTTTTAGTTGTATTTTATCTTTATTTAATCAGGCATTCTCATTGAGATTAAGATCTCTTTTCCAAGAAGAGATCTGAGAACAAGAAACATTCATAAAACAAATCACAATCTGGCTTAGGGAGGTCATGAAGAGCTGGGATTCAGAGCAGCAACCTAAAGTTATAAACAGCAATAATTCAGCTTTCTACTTGTCCCGTGGAAGATCCAACTATGCCAGTGAAGGTTGATATTTTCATTAATAGTGGAGCTACCACTTAAGCAGTAAAAGCTAATGAACAAGTGTGTGTATACCAACTTCTAAATTTGTTACTACTGTAAGTGTTGCCGGTATTCCGATGGCAGAGCCCATGTCTAAACTTTCTACTGTAACCGTTGAAGGTTCAGATGTAAAACATTTTTTCCTTTTCTTTAGTAAATTGCCCTATAAATTTAATGGGGCTAGTTATGTTGTTATGCAAACTGAATGCTATTATACATTGTACTCCAGATGGTTTGTTTCCAAACATCCTGATAACAGGTTCCTGCAGTCATTTCAATAATCCATCATTGATTGTATTGCAGGATATTGCCAGATTTTGATATGCAACACATTTTCAATGTGCTAAAACATCACCAGCTTGTGCATCATTGATGTGTGCTATGAAACTTGTCTTCCATTATCATTGTACAGCAGCATTTAATCCTTCAGCTGAGTACAAGCAATTACCTGATTGTTTTAAAAATACACAGGAGTGGTTGGTTTTGTTTGAATCCGATGAGTCATGTCCACATGTAGCAGTGACATCAGGTTACGAACTAAAACATATTGGAGAAATGATGGCACAATACTAATCATTGAGAAAAGCTATAGCAGCTTCTCAAACCCAGACTGTAACAAATTTGGGTGATAACTTTTACAATTTTTTGACTAAGCTCCAGTTTTGTCTGCCTGAAGGGACATACCTGGGACATTTTCTAAAGACATTGCCTTCTCTCACAAGAGAGTGAAAATTTTGAACCATATGCCTCCTCCCAAGACTAAAATTGACATTTTTGAGGATGGCAGACTGCTGCAGACACTGGATTTATGAGTATACTGCTATGGACTCAGACTTTCAGTTAGTCACAGTTCAGTCTGCTCCTCCAACTGTGCTATGGACTGAGGAAATGCACAAAGCTTTCCATGAACTGAAACATGCACTCTCTGGAGCCCGAGCCTTGGGCCTGCCAGATTATCACAAATCTCTACACTGACAGTTCAGCATGTAGACCATCTGATAACACACACTTTGCTGGCTATGCTGTAGTGAATGGCTGGAGAGTGATGGTATTTCTGCTCCAAGATTTTTCCAAAATAGTATTCATGTGTATATTAGTGACACTTAATTAATATTGCAGAGTCAGTCGAAGCATAACTGTGAAGAAATTCTGGGGTTCATGTGGCGCGATACTGTAAGATTGATATGTTTTCACACATCAGTGTATTCACTCTGCTTTTTATTATTTCAATGACCTTATGTGTCTTTCTACATCTGTAAGATTCTTACAAATGAGGTATTGTCAATGTTACCGTTTAAACTAATTCAATATTTTGTATTGTAATCTGCCTAAATCTGTGCCATGTATAATATCATTTTTGATATTTAAACAACTATTGAATGTCTGTATTGTTATACATACACAAATACAAATGGGCAAAAGATGGTGATGTGAATTTATACAGTCCGTTTTTCCCGTTCTGTTTCATGCAAGTACATTTCATTGCCATTACAAAGACAATGGAGGGATAGAATTGATGACAAACTGGCCATGAACAGCAGAGGATCATGGAGGCTGTCTCATGCTCATGCATTACTATTCCTACATATTTCTGCCCAAATACATGAAAGCTATCCTGTTTTTTAATTTAGATTTCATAATTCACTGAATCAATAACATGAATAAATATTTTTTCTACGTAGAAAATGTGACATTTTAGTTACCTATCAACATTTCTGTATAGTATGTTGGCCTCACCTTTGTCTCTCTCTCTCTCTACAGTATGTTGGAATCGCAGGAGTTAGGCTGCAGTATCTTAAGTGTAACAATGAGCTTAATAGATTTTCTGAACCATGGATAAAAAGAGGCATATATCACAGGGTTTAGGCAGGAGTTAAAATAGAACAGAAATATTATAAAGGCTGAAGATGAGGCATTGAGTGAGATGTCCTGGCCTTTGAGTGTGACACAGAAATATGGGCAGATGCATATTAGAAACACAACTACAACAACACCGAGAGTCCTGGCTGCTTTCATCTCCGATTTCCAAGTAGTCATTGAAAACTGCAGTGTGACAGTGTGGGAACGCATAGCATGAGCCTGAGACACAGCCACCACAAATACTCTCATATACAGAATTACAATGACAGAGACAGGGCCAATAAAGGACAAAAAAGTATCTGTGATTCCTGCAGCATAATCAATTACAAGCACACACTCTCCAGAGCAGGAGTTATACCTACCTGGTTGTTTTAGGTTATCCTTAAACCGCACACAGTGAAAGAGAAGAGAACAGATCCAACACAGACAAACACAAATTTTAATTCTTGTTTGAGTGACTTTGGTGGGGTAATGCAGAGGGTCACAAATAGCCACATAGCGGTCAACAGATATGAGCACCATGTTTCCTATAGAGGCAGAGGTAATAGTGTAGTCCAAAACATAATACACAGAACACAAAAGGTTACCCAGGGGCCAGCAGCCATTGAGGAGGACAATTTGTAACAACATAAGGAAGCCCACGCAGAAATCTGAGACAGCCAGAGACAGAAGGAGCAGGTTGGTAGGGGTGTGGAGCTGCCTGCAGAGGTAAGAGAGCAACATACTTGTCATTATTGGTATCAATTATCATTACAGCAGATAAAAGCCAGAAACATTATTTACTTGTAGTGGAAGATGGAGATGATGACCAGCAGGTTGAGAGTCACAGTGAGCAGAGAGATGGAGGACAGCAGAATGTAAATAAGCGTGGCTACAGAGTAGGAACGTTTGGTCTTCTTGCACGAAGTGTTGAGGAGTTGTGGAAAGCAGAGTTCTGTTCCTTCCAGGGTCTCCATCATCAGAGAGCAGCACTAGATGAGAGACTGCTTAACTCTGTTGACTGCTTCTCTCTGTCAAATATCTATATTGGATTTATCGCCCCCCCCCTTTCCTTTTTTGGGACTTTTGGCAGTGGCTGAGCTCCTCCCTACTTTACTTTCTACAGCAATGTTCTACATCTGTCATCAACATGCTCTTCCCTCTATTTTGTATTTACTTGGTCTCTTTTCTTCCAAATATATTTGTAATGGCAAATTATACATTGTTGGTTATTTACACTTACCTTGGTTACCGGGACAACGCCAGTTCACTCTTTATCAGAGTGGCTTCTGCTTTCCCTAAACATCCAGTTACTCTGAGTCTCAAGGAGAGGAGAAAATGTCTCCTTCTGCTTAAGAATTGTAGTGTGACCTCAAGGCCCATGTTTGACCTAGTGTAACCCCTAAAGTTAGGATTTTCCCATAACATGAACCACTGGTGGTTCGGACCTATCAGTAAAGCAAATGCAGCTGCCTTGCAAGGTAAAACGGTAATAGACAGTGATGGACAGATGGTTCATCCAATGACCTGCCAAGTATCTTTTTGATAGTGCCTGCCCTTTTCAAGTAGTGTCCATGGATGACTTCTCAGATGGTTCTGTGTAACAAACTATCTGACGTGTCAGGTTATATGTATGCACTTGGAGGTTTAATTTTATTCAAAATAAATAAATAAAATGTACTATATATATATATATATATATATATATATATATATATATATATATATATATATATATATGAGCAATCTGATTAAAATGTCGCTTTGAAAGCCAAATTAATTATTTAATTTTAAAGTATCATTGACCGGAAAATCAATACAATTTAACTTGAAATATACAGTACACACAATTTATTAAAGTAATCTTTTATGAAACAACTAGTTTTAAAAAACAGTGAGTAGGTCTGGCAATGGTTGTGTTGTTGAAATCCAGTGTGCAAGTGCTTATAGGCCAAGGTCCTACATAATTATTTACCACAATTAATCATAATTCAACATTTGGTTGAGTCTGTTTGACTTGGAAAATGCAGACCAAGCAACTAATTTGGAGATGAGGTGTGTGGACCTGCAGCAGAGGCTGCGCTGGGTTAGGCCCAGAGGGTTGAGGATACAAGCCTGCAGTTTGTGGGCCCAAAAGGGAGGTGTTTCAGCCTCTTACCAGCCTCATTACATGGAACAGGGTTCTTCCCAAACTTGTGGAAATTTGATGGCTGTCACAGGGCTGTCATCAACATCCAACAAATTCTCTCTCAAGAGTGGGGCAATTGTTCATCTACCAAACCACACCAGTACTCCTGATGGTGTGCAATCCCAGATACCGGCCTTTTCTACAGCCATCTCTATGCCTGGTGTTAGTGCACGTTTTGTCCAAGGGAACAAATGTCCTTCTGCTGTTCTGGCCAATGCAAGGCCTTGCTTGGGGAAGGGGCAATAGTAGTATTGCAAACAAAGGAAAAACAAATGTTTTCTCCTAAGGGCTTACTGTAATTTGACAAACTCTGATGTGCTTGCTACTGAGATTGTTCAGTTCAACAAATATGCTAGACTCACATGCTGCTAATACCAGCTCCCATATATACTCACTGCCTTTGGCAATACATGTACATACTGTACAGTGACCCATATGTCTAAAGGAGACACATTTTCAGGTCCATAATTTTATTGGAATATGAGAGTGAACAACACAAACAACTCATAAAACAACCTCAGCAACAAAGATAACTGATTGGATGGCCATTTGTGGACATGCATGACAAGCTACATCATCTTGTCAGGAAAGTTAAAAAAACAAAAACATGGCAAACAAAACATTCAGGACAGGCTGAAACTTGGACTGAGGGGAACATTATTTTTACATACATTCACCTCAGGTTTTGGAACACTGACCATGTTTAACATGGACATCTGATATCATAACAGTATGTGCATGACAGAAAATCACAAAAAGCATAATATGTACCCTTTAAGAATACAGAAGACACTGCTTTGGGGCTTGCCACATAGGTTTCTTCAGCTGTGCCAGACATTATACTTTACTTTTATTTTTAAAACTCTGAACTTACTGGCACCAGCAAGAAGGCCTATCTTGAGAGAAGGTGGAGCTGGGGCTTATTCCAGCTATGGCTTTGTGTCAAAGCAGATCTTTGGATTTCTCTATTCTAAATGTAAGGGAGCTAGACATGTTCCTCAAGGTGCTTCCTTTTTTGGATGCCTTTTGGTTGACGACTCCATTTTGGTTCATAAGGCCAGGCGACTGACAATAGTGGACCTTTGCAGCATCTGTATCCACAGTCTCATCATTGCAGCTAATTCCTCAGGTTTACCTTTCAAGGAAGAACCCCAGGAGGGCTAGGTCCTGTGGTTTGGCCTGTCTTCATTGTACTGTTGACATTGTATTTACTCCTCTGCGTCAGAGGAGCATTTCAGATATTTCACTTACCTGGATGGCTGGCTGGCATGCGCTGCATCAAAGAAACAGGCTCAGAGTCACACATAAACTGTGTTGGCCCTTTGTGTTTCACTTGGGTTGCATTTCGGTGCAAAAAAGAATTTGGATCTGAAACAGTGTTTAGTGACAATGAGGGCATGTCTGATGCAGAGGATCACAGAGTGCATCATGCATCGCAATGGCACAATGCCAGATGTTGGGCCTCTTTGCAAGCTGCTTTGAACCATTGTTGTTTTCAGAACATGGCTCATTACAGAGGGACACCTTGAGGTCATGCTTTAAGATCAATCTTTGTCAAATAAACATGTTGTTAATCATGCCATTAACCTGGAGAACTACATGCTGTATGCATGTGTTTAAGTGGGTGAGCTTAAAAAATTCTGTTGTGTGTCACTGAGGTTGGCCTGTTACAGTGTTGGCTGTATTTTGCACCATTTGACTCAAACTCTGTGTAATTTGGTATACTTTTGGTCATAGGTTCGCTAAGGGAAGGAAGATTGAGATGAAAATGAAAATGGCCATGGAAGGCAAAATAGGGAGAAAGAAAAGCTGTGCTTGGGCACGAGGGATGAGGGGATGACATGGAGGAAAGTGAGAAAGGAGATAAATCAGCAATATGATGGAGAGGTTTGGTCAGGCTGTTCTTATTTACATTCTGCTGTCCTTCATCTCTCTTCTCACTGTAACTCTCAACCTGCGGGTCATCATCTCCATCTCCCACTTCAAGTAGCCAAATATTTAACATACAGATACACGTAAATAAATGTTCATGGAAAAGAAAACAGATGTTGACGTAAACATTCATGATTTTAAACAAAGCCTTGATGTTTTACTGATGGGATTATATATGCTAAATATTATATTGGAATTTACATTGATACTGCAAACATTGGTCCTGTCACTGTCATTGTAGTTCTGTATATGAGTATTTGTGGTGGCTGTGTTTCAGCCTTGCGGTCTCATTTTGTAGCTGTCACACTGCGGCGTTCAGAGACTGTAACTGCTAAGAAATCTGAGATAAAAGCAGCCAGGACTCTTAGTGTTGTTGTAGTTGTGTTTCTGGTATGCCTTTGCCCATACTGTTCATCTCCTGCAGGCCAGAACACCTTGATTGATTTTTACATCTGAGTCCTTAGAGAAATGGATGTTCTATCTTAACTCCTGTCTAAACCCTATGATCTATGCATTTTGTTACCCCTGGTTTTGAAATTGTTACACTTCAGATACTGCGGCCTGACTCCTGTGAGGCAAACATAGTGTAGAGAGAGACTATATACTCTCTATGAAGAAGGAATAAAATATGTCACAGAATGTACAAATCCAAAAATCAACTATAAAATATGCCACTTGTGTTCTTTAAAGTGCATGTCACAGAAATTTACAGAAGATGTGATCATGTTTCCTATTCTAATTATTCTCCTTATTTAGTGTTATATGACATGCATCTATATGTTACTTTTCCATTGTCTGCCATGGACTGGTGCAGTGTTAATAGCCCTAAGCCAGAGTCTCTGCATATCTTGTTGGACATTGAAAGTCAAACAATAAAGAAATACCCTTTACATTTACTTTGAAGTAGTGATAACCTTAATCATTTTTGTCTCTCTTCATCACCACCATGAATGAAAGCACATCAGAGTTGGACAAACTGATGTACTTGCTGCTGGACAATCAAAGTCAAACAGTCAAACAGCTGACGTCATCTTGGTGGGAAAGCTAAAAAAATAATAAAACAAAAAAAACAAAACAAAACACTGCAAACAAAGCATTCAGAGCAGGCTGAAACCAGGGCTTTCGTCTCACAGGGAGCATTTTTACATACATTGACTTCAAGTTTTGGAACTTTGACCATGTTTAACATGGACATCTGACATCACAGCATTGGACAAAACCTTGTCTCAAATCAGGATTCAACCAACAGCAGCAATTCAGGCAGAAATAAGTACTAACATGAAAAAAGTATTACAAAATCAGAAAAATGCATTATCCAATGTAGTTGACCATGACTTTTAAAAACTGTTATAGGCTACTGTGTGTTTGATTTCACTCATGTGATATTAAACTGTATAATTAGAGTTCTGCTCAGGTTGAGATTGGGTGGTTGCTAAATCACTTGAGTTCACCAACCTTAATCAACTTATAGGAATGTCAGAGGCATCACCTGTCTGAGCCTAAAAGATACCAAAAAGTTTACAGACAAGTGTATCAATCAAGAACAGTCAGTACACACACACACACACAGTCTTGAGGAGAGCCCTGTGTCTGAAATCAGAGAGCAAAGAGGGCGTGCTGGTGTATATGGTGTAATTAGCTCAGATAGGTAAGGTGGTGCAAGTCCATGCAAGGCCTTTATAAGTTAAAAGAAGAACCTTAAAATCAGCTCTAGCTTGCACTGGGAGCCAGTGAAGAGAGGCCAGAATAGGTGTTATATGGTCAAATCTTGAGGGAAGGAATCTTGGAGTTTTGGGAAGCTGTGCAAACGGAGAAATATCAAACTACTGTCAAAGTCTGGGTCAAGTTATGTTTGTGAATCTTTTTTTTTTTTTAATACACACATGTGAAGCTTGATTTCAAAAGGACTGTGTCAGTCCTACTGAGTCAAAAGTAGCAAAACAAACCCTTGAAAACAATGCGCTGTTCTTGCATCTTATGTTCATGTGCGTGTCTTGTGTTTGAAGGGGCGATCATGCCTGACGTGATGTTATGCAATGCCCTAATGGGTACAGCTATTTTTTGGTTCTTAATTTGTGATTGGATGGCCTCACCTTGGCTTTACACCCATCAATGTTCTTCCCTGGGGTAAAAATCATCACTGACAACCCTAACAATGGAACTGTCAGACTTTTTCCTGCCCAGTTACATTCCAGACCAGCTCTATGTTGATTTAAATTGAACATTTAAGCTTTAAGATGTTTTTCTTTTGTGTTGTGCACTTCTTTAAAGACACCACATGTCCAACCAGTTATAAATGACACACACGGCATGTATATTCAAAAACTAAATATAGACATAACACATACTCTCTACTATTCTGGATTGAAGAAAGACCAAAAAATGAAGCCTTATTTGAGCCTAAACCCAAACTGTAATTATTAATCAATACTTTGGCAGTATCAATATCAACACTGAATTATTTATAGTGCATTATACTGCATTTCTTTATGATAGGTGCTATATAAAGCTTAAATAAAGATGATACAAGATGCATAAAAAGATTCAAACACATGCTAAAAAAGTTGCTGTGCCTCTTCAAAACAGATTATCATGTTTTAGAATAGGCGCTGATAAGATTGAAATATTGTGAAGTTGTAATCACCATCAGCATCGGTAACTCCCCATTAATTATGGAATATTTGGAAACTGGAATGTTGCGTGACAGAAGCCAGTTTGCGAAGACAAAAGGTAGCAATAATCTGTGACAACTTCTTCACCCTGCAGGGGAGTACACAAGATTGACATGTATAAAGACAGTGAGTGCTGTTTCCTTCACAAAAACAGTTGGTCTAAGAGCTGAAGCAGCCAGTGAAACTTCTCCTCAAACCCAGAGCTGCTTGACTTCCCTGCTCTTCTACAACACCTCCAGAGGGTAAGACAACCTGGGATCTCTTGACTAAATTCTTGTCTGCACATTTTCATTCTCTTCCAACAGCTATCAGGACAGCTGAATATAGACATGAAAAAAGACACATTTTTGAATCATTATTTCATAGTATTACTACTCTAAACTGAGTGACTATGAGTGAGATGTAGGCAGCTGTGCAGGACAACAGCATAAATGCAAATTACTGTTTCTCCCAAATTACTTTAAATAATTAATATAAGTTGACATGGACATTTCATCATTTTTTTTCCTTCATGAGAATGCAAGGGTCATTTATACATAGAGGTCCATGTCTTCTGAATGTGGGTATGGAAAAAAATCTGTGGAAAGAAATCAGAACAGAAATCATTTGAACTTTTCAGTAAAAAATGAATCCATATGTAGATTCTATGAACCACTTATCCTTTCATATATATATATATATATATATATAATTACAATTACATTATATATTATTATAAAAAAAAAATAAAAAACATTAAACTGCAATTACATATTTTGTATGAAAATATTGAAAAATATATGAATGAATGAAATTTTTATTATTGTGTCATGCATACAACTGTATGCCCAGCCCGCATGGGTTTACAAGACACCATAAATGCCAACAAGCCAGAACCAGAGCACAACGCATATATTGTAAAAAGAAAATCTTTCACCTTCAAATCTAGAGACCATCATTAAGTAATACAGACATTCTAATTTACTGTCAGAAGCTTACTGAAAATCCAAAAGTAAATAAATACTTAAAGAATTAAATACTAATTAAACAATCTATCTTGCCTTCTTTTCCAAGCTTTTGAGATAAAGTTGGCAAACTTAAATACATCAAAATTAAACAGCCATTCCAGTTTTTGCTCATCTGAACACCTGAATATTTCAGGGTTTTGTCAAGCAATTTCATGAAACAGTAACTCTCTTAAGTCATCATAAGTCAATATAACCATTCACACATATGTGGTATGTGGCATAAGTTCTTTCTACTGCATATAATTGTCCCTATACAAATAAACATGAAATAAAATGAATGCATGCCTATCTTAATTTTCCGTGTAGACAATGTAGTTAAGTTTAAATGTGACTTAATGTCTACTCCAACTGTGTTTCAGCTCCCTGTCAGTGGACCTCCAATATGTTCTGTTTCATACTGTACCTGGCTGCACTCAGCCTGCTGGCAGGTAAGAAGTTATTCAAAACTCAACCAGCCACGCTGACTTTATTCACATAGCAACCATTTTGTAACTCTCTCCAGAAGATTGTGATTGGGACACAGGTAGGCCTAACGTGTTAAGCTCATTGACAAGGCTGAATATTAACACATCAGTCCTCATCTCTCTGGATTTGTGATATCCAGCTGTTTGTAAGAAGAAGTGGTAATCGATGATGAAATGTGAGATCTCTTTGGTGTAAGAACACATCGCTGTGCATAATGCATGTGTCTCTATATCTTCAGGTTCTGCTGAAACAAACCAGACCTTTACCAGTACTGGGGAGATGAACATCACCACGTGTCCCATCACCTATTATGGACAGAAATATGAGAAAGTATATGTGAGTAATATAAAGTCTCATGTTTAAGATATATACATGTCTTTCCACCTACTGTCATTACTGTCCTTTTGTAGCCACCTTCAGTGGAGATGAACCATTATAAGACTGATTGACTGATATTAAAATGTGGACTGATTGAAATATGGATGTAACAATTTATCATGAATCAGGCAATTCAGATTATTTTATTTCTGATGATGATGAGGCCCCAGAGAGGTTTAATTCTCACATTTTACATGCAGGGACAAAGGATGGGCTTCATAATGAGGAAAAAAATGCTTTGAAATTATGAAGTAACATTTAGAGTAATTAAATAAACATAACAATTAAATGTAATACATTTCAACTATATAATTAAACAAATAATGAACAAACCTTTTCAAGTCAAAGCTGTTCTTATTGCTGTTACTGATTGGTTGTATCTCCTCTGTGATTTGAACAGGTGGCCTTCGACTCTAATAGATTTGCAGTTTGCTTCAATGGCTTATACAAACCTGGAATCAAAAATGACTGTATTCTGATGTCTGGAGGGACAGCAGACAGAGGTGATTTGGCAGTACTTACAAAAGAAATACCTACTGGATCTGGGATTCATAAACTTCTGCCAAACCTGAGGAATGCTGGAAAGTGTGTCAACATAATACCTCTAAAAGATAGTCAACAATCTGAAGTGAGTGTTTTTGACCTGTGTTAATGTCAGGTTTTTTGTTTTTTTTGTGAAATAATAAGAATATTTCAAATCCAAGCCTTTTTAAAAGCTATTTCTTACTATTCAGCCTGTCTTTTACATTTCCTGTTCTCAGATTGAACAAGTTGAACTTGGCAACTTCGGGACACAAGCGATTCTGGCAATCAAGACATATTCTGGGTACACAAATGTTGATGTTGTAAGTATAAGTAAGACATATGCAGAGAAATTTAGAAGATTTGATACATGAATATACTTTTAAGAGTGAGATGTGAGTCCGTGAGACAGATCAGGGGCTGGATCAGCATCTCACACTAGTCGGTTGTTTGATCATTCTAGTAAGTCACATAGATAGTCAGTGGTCATAAATCACTGGTTGCATGAGGTGGTTCAGGAGACTCGACATCCAAGGCAGGGACTAGCAGCGTGTATTTGAATGTTTCATAAGAAGTTTGCTTTGGTTTTCAAAGTTTTAGCATTAATTCAGTGTCAGAGTGACAGTATTTTCAGTCATAGTCTGCAACAGTTACTATGTTTTTTGGTACTTTGTAGGTGGCAGATGCACAGGTAGACGGCCGAACGGTGTCTAAACAGAAATTTCAGACAAATGAAACGAGTAAGGGTGTCATTACAGACATGAGTGGATGCAGACTCTCAGGTTAGTAAATTAAGTGGGATTGGGGCTTCAAAACCAAAACTGTATTTAAAATGTCATTTTGTTAGCTCTATACAGTTTATACTCTGCTTATAAAAGTCTGACTTTTTAAACTACTTACATAAACCTCTTCCAATTCCCAGGTGTTGTTTATAAGACTAATACAACAGTAAGGGACCCAAACATCTGCTCTACTGTAACCTGTGATGTGACTGGAGTCGCCAGTGCCGTCAGTTATTGTGGCCCCATGGAGCGTTGCCAGGGCGATGGCAGGTAAATATTTTTGCCTCATATTTGGAAGACAGTGCAGACTGATGCGGATAAAATTTTTCCAAACATAACAAAAACATGATGAGAACTTCAGTTCTCTGCTGTGTTAAAGAGAAGTGTGTTTAGTTGTTTATATGATAGTTTAGTCAGCCTGTGGAAGATGACAATACAGCTATGCTGTTAGAGTGCTGTGACCTTTCACCTCTTCACTGCTGGTTGCTTTGATTGTTGGTTTGATCAACTGTAGTGTTCCATCAAAATAGTCAGTCAAATTCTAATAATGTTATTCTCTGTTTGTATCTGTCCCTTCCCACCTCCATCAGTTGTACCTCGCACACTACGTGCACTATGACGGGCTCCACTGTCATCGATTTCATTGGCAGAGTTCGCTTTGTCCCGGATCGGTGTGGATATACTTTATTGAAGTCCTCAGAAATCCCAGACTTCCAGGTTCTGGGGGTTTTCCAAGAACGACGCCGAAAAGATGTTAGCTTTTTGGACCAGGTGATACTGCAGCTGGACGGGCCAGGTGTTCAGATTTCTCTGGAACAAGGTGGCAGAATTTGGGTAAGTTAGCTGCTGCCACAATCGCTGAAGTAATGAGTAAGTCACAGGCATAGACAGACAACTGAAATGCAGGTGCACACATATACACACACACATGCACACAAACACAGCAAGACAAAAATACAAGCTCAGACCCATGGTTCAAATTAAAATAAAATAGGTGCAGTTACAGTTATATTAAGAGGCGATATTAATGTGAAAAAATAAGATTTAAACTTTTGAAGAATTTTTCTCTCTTTGTTATAAGATGGTGCATAGGTAAATAGTATAGTAAAATAGTGTAAAGTAATATAGTAAAATAGAGTAAAGTATGTGTTTGTGAAAACTGATAAAGCAGTCTGAGTGATCTGTTGAAAGATTGCATTCCTAGAAATGTTAGTAAAGAGACAAACTGCCAGAGCTCTGGCTGCTCAGTGATGCTGTATTGCCAGAGGCTGTAATGCATATCTTAATAGCCACTGGTGAACATATGAACACACACTAAGTACACTGGGAACTTTTCAGGGGAAAACAACAACAGTCATTGTGCCTTCCACTCATTATGACAGCATATAGTGGTTGTAAAATATAAATGGTACCATACAAGACCACTTCTGAAAGCAAAGTGGTGTATTTCTCTCATTCAACCACTAGAGGGCAGGCCACAGCACTCTATCTGAAGCTCCATTCATGCCAGAAATATGGTGACAGCTTACAGTGCATTTGTTGACTGTTGCCATTGCCTCCTCTATAGGTTGAGGTATAGCTGTTGATGTGTAATTGTTTGGTTCTCATGAAATTACAATCAATCATAATAATATTGAATGAAATCACTGAATGCTGCTGCGAGATCCTGTGTGTGTGAGAACAGTGTCTCTGTCTAAGTGTGATGTTTGAGTGAGTGTCTCCTCTCTGCTGTAATGAAGCTGAACAACAAATTGCTGGAGCTCAATGGCACCACTGCAGTTTACCACGGTGTGGGGCTCTATAAGGACCAGACAGGAGTGACTGCTAAGATATCGGCATCCAACTACACGGTTTCTGTTCTCTTTGATGGCAACACCGCACAGATCGACATGACAGGTACAGACCAATGAAACTCTAGATATATAAAAAAGCAGACTATAGACTTAGAATATTGAGTTGACACTTTCTGTGCTGTGTTTAAAATGTCAAAGATCAAAACAAACATAAGAGAGTAAGAGAGTGCAGTCTATAGGCTATGATAAAACTGTGGTTGATATCAGTGACTTCAACCTCCTAGATGTGTCACCTATAAAATGTCCACCTACTGACACAGATTGAGTATAACAGATTACATCAATTTAGTGGTCTCTAACTCAAATTACCTGGGGGCAACTGACTAGGTTGTTATATCCTAGAAGGGCCACTTAAATAGGAATAAAACACTTTTTTCAACAAAAAATTTCAACTATATACATATATGCACTCTCTCTCTACCTCATACACAGCATACTGCTCCACATGTGTGGGAGAGTAATGTGGGTTGAGATTATTTTCCTGGAGAATATGTTAGCAGTTTTCTCCTTGCAAATGAAACAGAAAGGTCATTAAAGACCAACACAGATGTTTCGGTTATTTTGTCTGATTACACTTCTGTTTAGGTTGAAGGTGGGCAAATCTATGCCAGGCCTGATAGGTACTACAAAGCTAACAGGAGAGGTGCAGTCAGACTGAAAATTTACTCCCCATTCATTTCTATGAGGAATGGGCCGAGAAGTATCCTCTTCGGGTTGCAAATAGACGAATCTGGGTCAAATACAGAAGTTTACTGCAGTGGCGACTCACTTTTAAAACTGCATGAGGATCTCTCTCTCAGGGTGTTTTGGTATGAAATCTGTCCCGGAGATCCTGTAAAAACTGTAATATGCTGAAAATATTGTCAATTATATGACATTAAAATAAAGATTATAATGTAAAAATCGTAAAAATTCGTAAATTGTCATGTTTCAAATGCATTCAAGTGATCTGCCTGCATAACTTGTGCTAGCTTAGTAATACTTTTCTGGACAGAAGTGGTACTTTAATGTTATTTTTTTCGAAAGCCTATGTGATAACCAATTTCAGTTAGTGTTTTAAGACTGCATAACTTCCATATTCACTATTTCCTTTCCCGCCTGTTTTTTTGCCACACAATAATTAAAATAATCTATATTGGTTAATCATGGATGTGCAGGATCTTAAAAGTCCATGAAAAAATAATCAATTGTCCACTGGGGTGGTTCATGAAAGGTAGGGTTGGCTTATGAAATTGTCTAATGTTTGAAAGTTTGACTCACATCCTCTCCTGAAACTGGTCAGGACGAAGTAAAGCACCCATACAAGGTGTATGTGGCAATTCCAGAAGGACTTTGAGTGAAGAGAGGGTCTCCGAATACAGTGCCCCTGGGTAAGACCACAAACACAGTGTCCTACAGACTAATAATGCCAATTTAAATGAAAGGCTTTCAAATACACTGGGCTTTTAGTGCAATGCTTTTGGCCAGTCTTTGATCTATTGCTGTTTGTCGCCCTGTAGTTGTGAGATACAGCATGATGACGCTGATGATAGTACCATCAACTGCAATGCCACAACTAAATGGTAAACACAAACCCTCCTAAACACAGCACATTAATCTCTATGGTATGATACTTTGTCATGTGGTGATTTCTTTTGACCAGGGAATTAGGATCCTCAGACTATCCACTTTTGCATGGGGACAGTTCACAGTATGATGTCCAGTTTAAGGTGTACACAGCACCTGTCCTGTGTTTCAGCTCTAGCAGGGGTCACAAAATTAAACTCAATAATAAAACTATACACAATGCTATTGAGAAATCCCTTTGTCTTGTTTGTTCTTGTGAACATGTGTCTCCTTGCTTACTAGACTTTCATGTCCTGTTTTTCTACTCTGCTTCACTGCGACAGGTGCAATCTCCTGAAGCGGACACCTTTCTCTGCTTGCAACATGCACATTGACCCAGAGCCCTTCATCACTGCCTGCAGACACACTTTGTGCAAATACCCTGCAGTAGATGGTCTCAAATGCCAGTTCCTGGAAGCCTACGCCAGGGCCTGCAGCCACAACACCAAAGTCACAGTGGAGGGCTGGAGGTCAAAGAGCCGCTGCTGTAAGACTGTCTTTCACTTTCCTGTTTTAAGATGAGATGAGATTATAACATGATAAAGTAACAAGAGAAGAATCATGCAGGGGTTCAGTTGCTCAGTACCGGAAGTGAAACACTACCCAACTCCACTCTAAATCAATTCTAGACCTGATGTTAACCTGTGTGTGTTTTACAGCCTCACATAGAACCTTGCCATCAGGTGTAAGGAGGCTGAAAAACGTGTCTAATTTTAAGCTTTTCAGAACCTTTTTGTGGAACTGTTGACCTAAAATTAACTCCTTAATTTGACTGAATTATAAGACTGTGTTGTATATTTTATTTCCTGGCTCTTTTCATTTAGTCTATAGGTCAGATAATGTTTTATAGTGGCCTGTTTATGCTAATTCCGGTCAATTCATTTTTTTTTTATACCCATTTTGTAGATTTTTTGATACCAGCCAGTTTCTCTAGATTGCAAAATCTTGAGAAATATGGCTTCAGACACCTTTTTCAATATTTTTTTAACAAAATGTAATTAAAATCAAAATTTTAAAATTATGTCTGTTCATTCATATGTTTGTGTGTGTCTGTGTTTGCAGCTGCTGTCCCTCGGGCCTTCTGTCAGCACAAATTCTGCAGTGCTCATGAGTTCTGTGGTGAGAAGCTCAATGGTGGGGAAACCAGCTGCATCTGCCGAGCCATTTTTGCCTCCAAGTACAGATCTACAAACACTTTTGGTACATCAGCTATGAAACAAGAAAGTGTCAGCTACTATTTTCTGGGATGGATTTCTTGGAATCAGAGCTGTTTCAGATTTGTGGAATAGCTGTGGAACATCAATAGATGTCACATTAAGATTAGATATCGAGCCAAACATACCTTTTTAGAGATCAAGTAGCATTTGTTTACTGCTAACTTCTTCCATTACTCTCAATAAAAATAGTGCCATTTTTTTTTTACATTTATAAAATGTAGCTTTTATTTGCACAAAATAATTATAATTATGAACTATTAATCTTCTAAATCTTGCATGTAGTAACATTCAGAATGAGTGTTAAAAAGATCAAATTTAAAAATGGACAAAACTCTCAAAGAGTTCTTTGGGAAACTATAACCCATTTAAAAGATGGTTCTCAATGTTGCATTTATGTTTACATGTTCCTCATCTGTGTGTTTTCTATATAAATCTAGTTTTTTGAAATTTGTGTTCAGGTGAGCCGACGGTCTGCAAGCAGAAGTCTGCATCACTAACTCTGGCTGGTTGTCTTTTGGAGGACAAAGGCATTGACTACTCTGCCTTACACCTCAATGACGAGACCTGCAAAGGTGAAATGGACAATCTGACCCACATGGTGACGTTCAGCTTCAATAACATGAACACTTGTGGTACGGTGGTCATGGTGAGTATGCCCTCCTTTAGTCATGATATTTACTCAACAAGCAGCTAAATCCCCTCAAACAATCTCTTTAGCTTTTCCTAGAAACTCTATTGTTTTTAAATATTTCATGGTCAGAGGGGCATGATCAGAAAACCGTGGCAATGACCTGCGACCTCCTTGGTCTTTAGGGGATTTGAGGAAAGAACCGTGTGTTTGCATTATGTTCCCCCCTGCTGCTTCCTCCAGCGCTATCTGGAAGTCAGAGAATCTGATCGGCAGTTGTTCATCAGCTGCGTGAAACAAAGCATACTTTGGGGCTGATGCCACAGCTTCTGTGATGCGGTGGTATGGGATTGGCTTTAAAGTGTTTGCTCTTTGCTGAGATGCCAGGAATCAGAGCTTCAGTCACCAAGCTAAGTTTTTGCTGCTTGTGCTTACATGCAACCAAACATAGCCTGGATTTTAAAGCTCTGTTTAGCCAGTGCTCGTGCTGGCATTCTGCTACTATAAGGGCAGGGCTCAGTGCAAGCCTTTCTCTCTCAGTGGGCTGTGTCAGTATCTGTTATCAATGTTTATTTTTCACCACTTTTTATTATCAGAACAGATCAATGTCAAATAGTCAAGCTGCAGGCTCGTTATTTTGGCTGGTGCTGGCTGCATGCTTTCGCTGGTAAACTGACAATAGTCACCTGTGGCAGACTGTATCAGCTGTCGCTAATTAAAGTGTTCCGCTAGCGCCCTCCCTCCCAGCAACAAATCTGAGTAAGGAGTTTTCTCTGATGAAACGATCTACCTGATTACATCATGTCAATTTCAGGAGTTTTGTACTTTAACTTTCATCCATAAAGTAGGGCTATAAGTTTATCACCTTTTCAATCGTTTTGAATAAGGATTTCAAGTTATAGGGTGCATGAAATATGGTGTGTACCAAAATAAATTAAGTAAAGGCTATTTGATATATTATACTATGCTGATATATTTGGTATATCTATTGTACAATGTATACTAAGCATCTTAGGAAAAACACAATAAAGCTCTCTTTTCTAATTTGTATAAAATACTATCAAACCTCATTTTATACCCTCATTCTAGCTGGCTCAAAGTTGTTTGTGGTCAGTAATACACCACTGAAAGGGATGTATTTATGAAGCATGATGCTTCCCTGTCCTGTGTTAGGTCCAAAGCACATCTCACATTTTGGAATTCTTTCTTTTTTGCTATTTAGTTTCTACTCTTAGGCTTCTCTTAGCTATAAGCTACCAATCATGATTTAAGTTCTAGTCGTGACTGAGATAATTTCCCTGCCTCATCTGGCATGCACTTTATGATGCTGTCATGCTAGTCGTGCAATGTTGATACTGAGTATTATGGCCTAAATGGGTTTTGCATCATAATTTTCCCTGGGTGTTGCTTCATTTTGGGGGTCATGTTAAGTCAAGTCAATTTTATTTGTATAGCTCAATATCACAAATCACAAAATTACCTCAGGGGGCTTTACAGTACAGCAATACAATCTCCTGTCCTTAGACAGCATGGAGACCTGGCAGGAGGACAGACTACACATGCACACAGGGGAGACTCATAAATTCATTGAGACAGAAACTGACCTGCTGAGCAGTACAAAGTCATGAAGTAGGCTACTCAATTAAGGGCAACTAATTGTAGGTTAAGGTAAAAATATGAGACTTAGATCCTTAGATTTAAAGGACTCAACAGACTTGTATTCTTGATATCAATCATATCTAAAGATCTGCAAATCTAAGATCATACCCATGCATTGTTGGTCATCTGCTGCCATGGTACGATAATGGTTTACAAGAAAAGATTGTTCTGAACCATTATTGTTTGCTCCTTAGCTGAGTGTCTCAGCCGTTTGCTGCACATCTGGTGGATTACTGAGTTTAGATTTATCCATCTCATTTCATTAGATAGCATATTCCTCTCATGGTCTAAGGTGCCTAGCACTGAGCTCAGCACAGCAGGGAGTGAGAAGTGATGAGGTCTGAGCCTAGACGGTAAAGATAATTGCTGTACATAATCCGCATTGACATAATCTACTCCATGTGAGTTGACTGACTGAACTTAAGTTATTGCCACAGCATAAAAATGTAAAATATATTAAGTAGATTTTAAAGTCCCCCTCCACTCAAAACTGTGTGTTTCTTCTTGTTCCTACAGTAAGATGTTTGAGCTTCACTGTGCAGAATGATGTGTGCAGAGTTTGACACTAGAGGGCTGTTTTCACATTCATCTGTTGAAAGTGAAAAGTTTCTCTGTGCTCACTGAAAATCCAATTTAAAGGGGCAGGCCTATGAGCAGGATTTGTGACAAGCCGACTAGTTTGGAATACAATCCTGGTCCACTATTCATCTTAGAAATGTGTGATGTGGAAACTTGAAGCCTCCAGTGCACAAAAACTGGGAAAGGACTTTATAGTAAAGTAGGAGACAAAGAGTAGATGTTATTTTATGAATTTCTAACAAGGTAATTGAACTTTTTGTGGTAAAAACATATCAAACACAAATTATTATTCAAAGCAGAGTATTTTTATATATCTTAAAACATATCTGGAGGATATCCTAAAATAATAATTTATTTAAATAATAATTTAATAACTTAATAACTGGTTATAGGTAGACCTATATGAGCAGTAATCATGTCTGCATCTATGTGACCATTCTAGGCAAACAACAGCCAAATTATCTACAAGAACACCATCATGTCACGGAACAGCTCTATGGGTGGCCTGATCAACCGTCACAGCAGAGCGCATATTGACTTCTCCTGTTCATACAGTCAGCCAGATATCAAGAGCTTGGCCATCAAACTCAAACAAAGGTGTGTGGTGATTGCACAGTATGTAGCCAAAATTACCTTTTTGTTAGTAAGAGAAAGGTGACTGAGCTTCACTGAGCAGAAGACAACTGATTATGTCTGTGCTTCCCAGCTCTGTGATCCAGCAGATTACATCTGGGCAATGGATTTACAATCTGACCATGGCAGCATACACCGACCCTTCTGGCATGGAACCTATTCAGTCAAGCACAGAGATTCAACTGGACAAGACAATCTGGGTGAAGCTGAAGACGTATGGGCTGGATGAAAAAATAATTGTTGTGGTGACCGACTCCTGCTGGGCAACCGATCAGCCATCGCCAAGTGGGAGCCTGAGATATGACCTCATCATCAAAGGGTAAGGCACACAGAGATGCTCATGGTGACCAAACCTGTGACTTTGTTGTTGCCAGCCAGTCCCTGTCATATCTGCTTTCCTGTTTCTGAGCAGCTGCCCTAACCCTGCAGACCAGACGGTGAAGGTGGAGGGCAACGGAGTGGGCACATCCAACCGCTTCTCTTTCAACACGTTCCAGTTTTCTGGCAAAAATGGCTCCATCTATCTGCACTGCAGATTGGAACTGTGTGTCAGGCAGGGTGATACCTGTGCCCCGGTAATTCAAGTTCCTGACAATACTCACAGAAAAACACATGAAATTATAAATTGTCAAATGTAAGAATATTGGCACATATTTGCTATTGCTAGTGTCAGTCTGTTGGGATCACTGTTGGGCCTCAAAAGCCTGTACTGACCAAACCCTAAACCTTAATCTCTCCATGTTTAAACCGTCCCCCAGAGGTGTGGCCAGGCTACCAGGAGGCAAAGATCCGTCATGCCAAAATATGAGGATGAAAACCCTGCCCTCATCACCATGGCCTGGACTAATTAGGTAAGCTGATTAATGGCATCTGAGCAGAATTCCAGGTGGCCAGTAAAGTAAGTGAAAAGACCTGGTGACAGGTACACATGGTCACTCAGTATGCAAAACTGTGTGAAAATGTGCTTTGTCTATAATTCATGTAAACTGAAAACCATTAAAAGATAAACTGAAGAACTCCCCAGTCCATAGGTGAGCAATGTAAAAGCTGCTTTGGCTGTTTTGACCTTTGACAGAAAATACAAATGACAGTGCCAGTCTGTGGCTTAAGTGAATTAGGCAACTTCCGCTTGGAAACTGGAAGTTTATTAGCTGCTAATGTTAGCCGTGATTCCCACTGGACATTACTTTTCGTTCATGTTATTTCTGTGAGGGAATATCATAGCCTAACAGATAGTGTTTTCCTCTCCAACTCTCTAACTGTCCAGCTCCCATAGCTGCCCATCTTCTGTCCTTGCATTTTCTTCTTTTCCGTTAGTCTCACTGTCTTGAATGGCTTGCTTTTGTTGTGAGGTTCCCAAGCTATCCCACAGTGCATTTCTCAATATACGTAATGGGCTTGTCAAAATACAAAATGATGGTATTTGCGAAACGGCCAAAGTTTGCAGTTTTTTCATGCAGGGCTCAAGAATGCGGCCTAACCCCTTTTCTTAGAGCCTTTGCTATGGCACTCCAAATTGAGCTCAGGTTTAACCCTTCTTTGATTATCCTCTAGATATCTGTAGAACCTGATTGGAGTCCACCTGTTGCAAATTAACGTCAGCAGAGACTAATGTATGATGGACTAATGGAGACTAATGGATGATGTACAGAGCAAGGGAAGAGGGACATCAGTCTCCAAATAAGAGAAAATGTTAGAGGAGGGATGATAGAGTTAAACAGTTGATGTAAAAAGATGCCAGAACTTTGCAGATTCTCGTCTCCTCCTCTCCCTCTGATGATGGAAGGATTTGTACACTGTTTTCCACAACTCAACAACTCCTGCATGAAGCCAAAGCATCCTCACTCTGAATTTGTGCTTATTTACATTCTGCTGTCCCTCATCTCTCTGCTCACTGCAACTCTCAACCTGCTGGTCATCAAGAAGCCAAATATATTTTCCTTTTATAAAAGTGGTACTTTTACAACATCTGTTTGAATAATAATGCTAGAATAATAATTGATGCTACAAATAATGACAAGTATTGCTCTCTTACCTCTCCAGACAGCTTCACACCCCCACCAACTTCCTCCTCTTCTCACTGGCTGTCTCAGATTTCTTCGTGGGCCTCATCATATTTTTTAAAATTTTCTTCACATACGGTGCTGGATCTTCAGTGACCTCATGTGTTCTGTGTATTGTGTTTTAGACTACATTAGTACCTCTTCCTCAGTAGGAAACATAGTGCTCAGATCTGTAGACCACTATGTGGCTATTTGTGATCCTCTGCATTACCCCAAGAAAGTCACTCAAAAAAGAGAAGAAATACTGCTTCATGTTATTGAGTCAGTGACATAAAAGCCTCATCTAACTTTTCACAAAGATGAATTCTAATGTATTGTGACAGAAATATGTATAAGTGGCTTTCTGTCTGCTGTTCATTGAGTTTTACACCTGTAATATGTCTGTCATTCCATTCTTTTTTTGTTAGGCAATGAAAATGGGTATCTGTATCATTAATGAATGATAAAAGTAATAAACTCATTGCAGTGATTCTAGTTGTGCTCTCAGCCTTATATATGATAAAGTATGTTTTTTCTATGTAGGCTATACTTTTGCAAAACCTATAAAACAATTGAATAGCTAGTCTGTTCCCTCAGAATAGCCTGTATGGGAAAAACTACAACACAGAGACAGAGCGAGTAGGAATTTGCTACAAATTATGGCCAAAGCATCACCTCAAGGATTTATGTCCATCTAGTTAAAAAAAACAAGATAAATCACCTGTTGGGTTCCTGTTACAGACATTTTGATTTGAAGAATTAACTGAAGAATTGAAACTTTTACGTGACTGTAAAATATGCTTATTCACTTTCTTTCCTCTGGCCCAGCTCAAGACTTCCTGGAGTCTTGTCATCACCGTGACTTTGCCAGGAAACCAGCAAAGTTACTTCCCTCAGACAACATATAGTTCTGCACATAATCCTTCCTGGAACCGAAATGTGTTGTTTTTAGACCTTGTTTTTTGTACAGGTAAAACAAACTAGATACCGTGTTACTTTGTCATCTTTAGAGGTGCTTGTAGGCAGATGTTTTGTTAAATTTTTGGACAGAGCCAGGCTAGATGATTCCCCCTGTTTCCAGTCTTTCTGCTAAGCCAATAAATCCAAACTTAAAACACAGACATGAGAGTGAAATTGATCCTGCCATCTAACTCTCAAAGAGAACACAAATATGTGTATTTCCAAAATGCTGAGCAATTCCTTTAAAAACATTTGGCCCAGGTTAGTAGCACTTTGCTGGTATGGAGGTTATGGACTGCCAATATTAAAACAAAACTAATTCAAACAATTAATTTCTGTCCTTTCATTTATACCCTGTTTTTCTGTTAATCTCACTGTCTTGAATGGCTTGCTTTTGCTGTGATGTTCCCAAGCTATCCCACAATGCATTTCTCAATCTACATCACTGGCTCATCAAAATCCAAGATGGTGGTATTTGCAAAAATGGACAATGAGTCCAGTTGTGGTGATGGCTGCATTTTTTCATGCAGGGTTCAAGAATGTGGCCTAACCCCTTCAATTAGAGCCTCTGCTAGGTATGGCACTCCAAATTGAGCTCAGGTGCATCCTGTTGTCTTTGATTATCCTCTAGATATCTATAGAACTTGATTGGAGTCCACCTGTTACAAATTAATCTGATTGGACATAACTTAGAAAGGCTCATGTCAGCAGAGACTAATGTAGATGATGTACAGAGGGAGGGAGGAGGGACATCAGTCTTCAAATAAGACAGAATGTTAGAGGAGGGATGATAGACTTAGACAGTTTATGTAACATCTGAACGTTGGTCAAAAAGGTGTCAGAACTTTGCAGATTCTTGTTTCCTCCTCTCTCTTTGATGATGGAAGGAGCTGAGCTCTGCGCTCTACAACTCAACAACTCCTGCATGAGGCCAAAGCTTTCTGACTCTGAATATCTGCTTATTTACATTCTGCTGTCCTGCGTCTCTCTGCTCACTGCAACTCTCAACCTGCTGGTCATCATCTCCATCTCCCACTTCAAGTAGCCAAATATTTTTTCCTTATATAAAAGTGGTACTTATACAAAGACTGATCATTAAAATTGGTTATTTTTCTAAAAATGCTTTGAATTTGCTATTGAATTAATTTTAGTATGTGGCTCTCTTATCTCCAGACAGCTTCACACTCCCACCAACCTCCTCCTCCTCTCTCTGGCTGTCTCAGATTTCTTCGTGGGCCTCATCATATTCTTTCAAATTGTGCTTATAGACGGCTGCTCGTACCTCAGTGATGTCATGTGTGCTTTGTGTCAGTATCTGACATACATTATTACCTCTGCCTCAGTAGGAACTATGGTGCTCATTTCAGTTGACCGCTATGTGGCTATTTGTGACCCTCTGCATTATCCCATCAAAATCACTCTAAAAAGAATTCAAATCTGTATTTGTCTGTGTTGGATGTGTTCTGTATTATGTTTCAGTTTGCTGATGAAGGATCACCTGAGACATCCTAGCAGATATAGATCCTGTTCTGGAGATTGTGTGATAAGCTTTAACTTTATTGATCGAATTATAGAGTGCTGTCATTTTTGTTCTGTATATGAGAATATTTATTGTAGCTGTGTCTCAGGCTCGTGCCCTGCAGTCACATATTGCAACGGTCACACTCCAGCGTTCAGAGCCTGTAACTGCTAAAAAGTCTGAAATGAAAGCAGCCAGGACTCTTGGTATTGTTATAGTTGCGTTTCTAATATGCATTTGCCCATATTTCTGTGTCACCCTTACAGGCCAGGACACCTTCCTCTCTGCTTCATCCGAAGCCTTTGTGGCATGTCTGTTCTATTTTAACTCCTGTCTAAACCCTGTGATCTATGTTTTTTTCTACCCCTCATTCAGAAAATCGATTAAACTCACTGTTACACTTCAAATACTGCAGCCTGACTCCTGTGACACCAACATGATGTAAAGAGACATGGTAGAATCACTGAAATGAGGCCTTCACTGTGGTAAGAGAGATGTGTTGTGAACATGTTAGTATTGAGTCAACCGTGTACGGGACATAAACCTCTGTCCAAATAAAAAATGCTATTGACATTTTAAGGAAATATAGTACAGACAGAGTCTGTGGAGTAACTAAAATGTGACCTTTTCTACAAGCAGAAGAAATACTGCTTCATGTTATTGAGTCAGTGACATAAAAGCCTCATCTAACTTTTCAAAAAGATTAATTCTAATGTATTGTGAGAGAAATATGTATAAATGGCTTTCTGTCTGCTGTTCATTGAGTTTTACACCTGTAATATGTCTATCATTCCATTCTTTTTTTGTTAGGCAATGAAAATGGGTATCTGTATCATTAATGAATGATAAATGTAATAAACTCATTGCAGTGATTCTAGTTGTGCTCTCAGCTTCATATATGATAAAGTATGTTTTTTCTATGTAGGCTATACTTTTGCAAAACCTATACAACAATTGAATAACTAGTCTGTTCCCTCAGAATAGCCTGTATGGGAAAAACTACAACACAGAGACAGAGCGAGTAGGAATTTGTACTTGGTGATGGGATGTTTTGTCGTGAGTTTCTCTTCTCCATCCTGTCCATCTCTTTCTACCACTCATTCAGGTTTAGCCCACCCAGTAAATCAAAATTAACAACAAAATCTGAGATTTTGAAACAATTTGGCGCAGTAATGCTGTTGTAATGCGGTCACAGGTGTGTTTAGAGTATTTTCAAAACGGCTTCTGACGCGGCTCAGCCAATCATAATCAGGATTACCTGTTTTTGATTTAAAGAACTGATTTGACACTTTTCTTAACTGTAAGCGCTTATTTACTTTCTTTCCTCTGGCCCAGCTCGACACTCCCCCCTGGTTAGTAACACTCTGCTGGTACGGAAGTTATGGACTGCCAATATTTAAACAAAAATAATTTAAACAATTTTTTTACAAATAATTTCAGTGCATTGTCAAGTATATCTGGGAATTATAATGAAACAATGTGGAATGAGTTTCCATTTTCAAAGTTATAATGTGCTACCTACACTTGAAAATTTAAATTCAAACTGGGTTTTTGCTGTAATTTTAATTATGTTGCAGTGTTAGCCAATATTAAATGAAAATGAAATGTCAGCATTTACATTTCAGTAATGGCTCCATTCCTAGAAACTTGTTTTGTTAAATCTAGCAAGCAGATAAATAACTGGCTGAATTGCACCACTCAGAGCACACCATTCCACATGTGGGGTTTCTGTCCAAGGTTGCCATGCATTACAGGTACCAGCCTGTAACCTTTGTGTTGTTTTATTTGAACTCCTGTCCTCAAATGTTTTGTTTTGTCTCGACCAACAGTCCACAACCTAAATATATTCAGTTTACGCTTCCTCAGGAAATCATATTGTCTGGAGATACAGAGCGCTGCAATGTGAACACACAGCAGCACAAATCTGCAGCCAAATGCAGATGACTATTATAATGACAAAAAAAATACATAATGAAAAAAATTTGGTGAACTCATTCACATTATTGCTTCAGACTAATCCTATTCCAGCCATAATTCTGCAATTCACATCATAAATTGTCACATTGTTTGGTAACTGATGTGACAGCAGCATTTGCACTGTGATGCATTTAAGGAATAAAACACGAGACGACACCTGTGCTAAAAAGACAGTTGGGAAGGAGGCTTCAATGCACATTAATGAACCACGGTAGTAACACTTGTCCCACATAAAAAGGCAGAATAGGGAGTTCTATTTCACACAGGCTCCGCCCTCTACTGGACTCCATGGGTAATACTCTTCTCCAGTCACACGCATGCAATCGCCCACTGATATTTGCGTGTATGTAACCAGCCAGTCAGGACACCCCTACCAATTACATGTCTCACAGTATATAAGGCAGTGTCTTGCTGCTGCTCTCTTATCCTTCTCACTTCAGTGACGGTAAAATCAGCTCACTGATCTTACCTACCCGTGGATGGAGTTGGTGCTCCAAGTTCGATAATGCCCGTCGTGCCCCGGTCTCACCACCGCCACTGACAGGCATATCTTGTCCTTCAAGTGCCTCAGATGGGACCACGCAGAGAGCGGCATGATGCAGCCACCGCCCTGCGTGCATTGCCGAGCACTTCCTTCAACTCAACAGCAGCAACAGTGGGAACATTTTCGGCTGTGTGACGTCTCAATTTACTGCAACAAGAGCAAACCAGAGCTTGAGATTGATCTCCATGGTGAAGATGAATTCATCCAGCCCTCCGTCACTGTTGCAGCTGCTGCCACTGCCACCACCACCACCGTTGGATGTCTCAGCTGAGAATCTCCAAGAGGCTTCACCAATGGTAGATGATGACAACTTCTCTTCTGTCTCTGCAACTTCGCTGACCTTCGTCACCCGGTGCCAACTTCAGTTCGCCATGATTTCCCGAAGGTTACGGTCATGGCAGCAGAGCGTGTTGGGCTCTCTCTGTCCCCCCACGCTGTTCAAACTGGTCAGCTGGCATCGTGAAGGATTTTACAGCCCAGCTCGTGTTGCTCAACCTGTCTTTGTTTCGCTGCTGAAAACAAAGTCACCAGTGGCAGGACTGGTGTTTCCGTCCTGAGAGTGCAGCCCCCCCCACCCCACCAAGAGGCCCTGGCAGCCCTCCTGATTCCTCGGCTGGCTGGATGTCAAGCAGGAAGCCTCCTCTGGTGCAGAATGGGGACACACTAGAATATTTTGATAAAATATACTGCCACGGGGCAATTTGTGACCCTCTGCATTACCCCACAAAAGTCACTAAAAAAATAGTTATAATATGTTTTTGCCTGTGTTGGATTTGTTCTGTTTTCTATAGCATTATCCTTTTATATGATAACCTGAAGCTATGAGGACGCCCCATGTCTGCTTAGTGTCAGCACTGTCCCCTGCTGTTTTCGCTGCCCTGCACAGGACCAGCATACACAGCTCACCACTCGGTTTTACGATAGCGTGGCTGGTGGCATTACTTCCTTCTTACAGAGTAATGCCCTGGGCCCACACACAGACCGTGGAGAGGAGACACCAAGTCTGCCTCGCTCCCCTCTGGTTATTTCTGTGGGAAATACAGATGGTGACAGATGCACTGACACGACATCTTACGCTGTGTTGAGGCAGCTGATGGTGATGCATTTACAGACCGTTCCGTCAGCTCAGACCTTTCAATATTGGCCCCTCATGGGCCAGTCTTCCATTTATGAAAGGTCTGGTGGCGGAGAGGGCCAAATCGGAATATCACAGCTTCCTGGCTGCTGCCCTCTGGCCGACAGCCTCTCCTCTGACACAGTTTTATGCAGAATGGTGTCAGAGCTGCACATTATTGGAGTGGATGGACAAAACACTGAGACTAGGTTATTCTCTCCAGTTGTGCCAAGTTCCTCCTCCGTTTTCGGGCATCAGGAAGATAAATCTATCCTTCTAAGAGGAGATAGATTCTCTTCCCAGGGGATACTCTGGGAGAGAAGGAGTGAGGATACAGTTTCTGGATAAGAGAGCAGCAGCGAGACATTTCAAGGTCAGAAAGACTGGAGTGATGCTTGTGCACCATGAAAATAGGGCCCTATGACATACAGAAAAAGAGAGGAGGGAGGTCCATGTCCAAGAGATATAGACAAGTAGGAGGGGAGCAAGAACATAAAAGAACTGTGTAAGCAAGAGTTTGTTCAGAAAGCTGCCAGAGCTCAGCAGCTTCTCCTCTTTCTATCTTTCTAATGGCTGAGAGTGTGGAGAGAGTTGAGCTCTGCTTTCCACAACTCAACTCCTCCTGCAGGAAGCCAGAACCCCCTAACACTAATACTGTGCTTATTTACATTTTGTTGCTCTTCATCTCTCTGCTCACTGCAGCTCTCAACCTGCTGGTCATCATATCCATCTCCCACTTGAGGCAGATAATCGTCATACCTTGAGCAAATATATCGATATATTGTGGTTTGATTTACAGGATAAAGTGGCTTCAGACTTGCACATAGATGTGCTAGCCCTGAGGTCTTTACATACTGGTTGCTGGTCTACTATTAAGTTATACTGTGATTTTTATCAATACAGCTTTTTGCAAAACTATTACTGATATTGCTGATATTCACAGTGATGATGATCTCTCACTGCAGGCAGCTCCACACTTCCACCAACCTCCTCCTCCTCTCTCTGGCTGTCTCAGACTTTCTTGTGGGCCTTCTGGTGATACCCGTTGAAATCCTCTTGACAGAGACCTGCTGGATCCTGGGTGACATCATGTGTGCTCTGTATTATGTTTTACCTATCATAATAATCTCTGCCTCCGTAGGAAACATGGTGCTCATATCAGTCGACCGCTATGTGGCTATTTGTGACCCTCTGCATTACCCCACAAAAGTCACAAAAAAAATAGTTATAATATGTATTTGCCTGTGTTGGATTTGTTCTGTTTTCTATAGCATTATCCTTTTATATGATAACCTGAAGCAACCAGGCAGGTATAATTCCTGCTATGGAGAATGTGTGGTAAATATTACAGGGGCTGTTGACCTTGCTTTGGGCTTCATTATTCCCATTACTGTCATCATAGTTCTGTATATGAGAGTATTTGTGGTGGCTGTGTCTCAGGCTCGTGCTATGAGGTCTGGCATTGCAGCTGTTTCACTCCAGCATTCAGTGAAAATAACTGTTATGAAATCTGAGATTAAAGCAGCTAGGACTCTTGGTATTGTTATAGTTGTGTTTCTGATGTGTTACTCTCCATATTACTGTGTGTCTCTCACAGGCCAGGACATCTTGGTCCGTTCTACAACTGAGGCCTTCATGATTTTTCTGATGTATTTTAACTCTTGTCTAAACCCCGTCATATATGCCTTTTTCTACCCCTGGTTTAAAAAAGCTGTTAAACTCATTGTTACTCTTCAGATACTGCAGCCTGACTCCTGTGAGGCCAACATACTGTAGCCAGAAACTGTAGAATGAGTGAGAAGGCTGTATACGTATTTACACAAATCTTTTTAAAAGCTGTTTTTTTTTCATAGTGTTTTTAGTAACAGACAACAATTCAGGAGCTGGAAGATGAGCATCTTGTGGTGACTGTAATGGTACATATAATGTAAATCATTTACTAATTCATTCCCACACATGCTTCTTTGTACAGCATAAAATATATAAGTTTTTAAAGGAGATAATGTTGATGATAAAATGCTCTACAAGTTCTGGAGTAACCAGTTAATTGGAAAAAAAGCATCCAGCAACAGCAGTCTGAGGCCGGAATTCTCCACAGACTCTTTGGCCCTGTTCACAACTGGCATTAACATGCATCTTGGACGATCTGATCATAAGTGGACAAACAGCTCTAAATACATCAGTTCAGACGTGGCATGAGAATGTTTCTCCACATGCATCTCGAGTGACCACTTGTGATCGGATCTAACTCTCTCGCTCTATATGCAAATAAATACATACATCATTATGTTTGCAAAGACCAAATGTGGTGCAGAGGAGAGCAAAACTCAGGAGAGACTCAGCAGTCAGACATTTCTCTGTTAGAGGCTGAGATTGTCACTAAAATGAGAATAGCTGGTCGACCTTAATGGTCAGTCCACCTTAAGTGAGCCTGGTCAGGTTAGGCTAACCCATTGTCAATAACTGCGGGGCTAACCCCCTTCACTTTAATCAGCAGGTAGCAAGCAAGACACAGGAACTTCACTTGGGTCTTGAGGAGTGGTAGTATTTATTCACTGACAAATAGCCTAAACTGTACTGTTACTGTACTGCTATTGCACTGCTATGTCCACAATTTGACTGTTTTCTTCATATTCTCTGGTCACCAGACATTGTTTTGCACATCAATATGACACCATTGGCACGCAAATGAGTACGTACCTCCGCTTATGCAGAAGACGTCACTTGAGTTGGTGGTCCTTTTCAGGTGGTCCAGGACCCATTTGCATACACACTGCTGAAAGAATGTGGCAATTTGTGGGCCAAACCACCTCTGAATGTGGTCTGAGCGATTGGATCTCAATACGTCCTCAATGCGTCTTGGGTGCATTCACACCTGTACTTAGAGCTGTCCACTTGTGATCAGATCACTCAAGATGTATTTTAATGCCTGGTGTGAAAAGGGAATTTGTTTTTGTTTACAGGTGTCCAGTTTGGTGCTTTCTCTAACTTATTCTAACGGTTTCACTTGCTGTATGTGTGACATGAATAATAAAATAAAATACACTGACAACAGATCTACAGCGAAATGGTCTTCTTCTAAAATCACACATCATTATGTTGCAGTCCTGTTCACTAAGGTCATGTTAAATGTAGCCTGGTGAAATTAAACCAGCACAGGACACAGAAATTTCTTTTTGGGGTCTTTATTCTGAACAGGAAAATTAAGTCACTTGAGATTTTAAAAAATAATAAAAGCTTTAAAAACAAAATATGCAGAAGGTCCTCTGCTTTATATGCAGCTCTTGTAAATAAACAAAATCGTTAACGGCTGAGGACTCTTCTATGCACTGTAACACTCACAGCCCTGTCTAGTCTACTTAAGGTGTAACAGCCAGGCTCTTCACGGTATTCAGTACAATAGTAGTATCGATTACCATACACTACTGGTGCTAAAATATCCACTACAAAAGATTGCAAAAATAACTAGGCTAGCACAAGAGTGCAAAAGTAACTATGATGGCTCATCCTTATAACAGAAAGAGCCCACAAATTCACAATTAGCAATCTTACACTCACAGGCCTTGTATAAAATTTTACAATGAATGTGTGGAATTTGAATACATACTAACTGTTGTGCGTCTGTCCAGGAGCACAAGCTCAGAGGTGCTGGGACACCATACACCAATTACATCAGGTTCCTCACAAGAATATGCTCTAAACACGTTCCACATATCTGTCAACATCCAACAAAATACAATCACATTAGTGACACCCGCCACTTTTAAATGTTTATCACATGATATTTACCTTCAAAAACAGCCCATAATACCCAGAAAAACAACAAGTGTCTGCGTCATGGTAAAACCATAGGTAAATGTTTTAGACTTTCACACTCTACATCCCACTTTTAAAATTAAGTGGCTCAAAACATACTTGAGAAATCCAAATTTATTTAGACACTTACTTTCTTAATATATACATTTTCCCCTCATAAATACTACATTTGGAATAACCAGAATATATGTTTCAAACGCAAATTAATGTTTTTAAAGAAATGGGCTGATAATGGCATACTATTTGTCTGTCAATTAACAAGCAGGGTCATATATTTACTTATAATGAATTCTTATCAGAATATAACATTCCTATAATTCCTATAGAATTTGCTATTGTCTTTCATGCTATGCCATCAGGTATTAAAATTCTGCTGTCATCTGCAACTGGAGATATTTTCCATCAAACTACTTTGTGAGAATTTTATATTGGGAATTCAGATCCTTTTTGGAGTATAAAAACTAATAATAAATTTATAAGGGAAGCAACCCACAGGGGCACAATTAGAAAACCTGCTTCTGTATTTGTTTTGAATAATCTGTATATTGGTATAGACTGGAAAAAACATGGTTATTACCCAGGATTTTTTCCTTCAAATAAGCATCTTTTAACTGGATGAAGGTTTTTAGTCATCTGATGGCTGGATTTTAAGTTATTCATGAATCAAGCTGAACAAACATGAGTGGCAGCTCAGACTGTAGCCGCTCCCTGAACACCATCAGATAAATATTGACTTTTAAGCTGTGACTTTTCTTGTTCAGTGTTTTAATTACCAGTTTTGTTACTTTGGAGTGGAGGAGACCTCTTTGGAAAATTTGGCCATGTTGTTTTGTGAGTTTTTCTGGACTATACTCAGATATAATGGCTGTGTGTGTAGACTGCAAACAGTGCTCACAGTTTAAAGGATGATTCCACCACCTGAAGCCAGAGCTTTGGAAAAAGATCAGCTGATTGAAAGGTTTGTCTCCGTAGCTGCTGCTCAGGCAAAACATATTTCCCATTTATGGTCCTCCAGTCTTTCTGTCCTAGAGGCCTGATCACCCTCCCACCTGCTGACACAATTGGTCTCAGCTTCTGTGGCCATTGGGGATGAATGACACATCACACCAAGAGTCTGAGCACACCGAAATTGATTTTGCCCTCCTTTTTAATGTTTTAAAAGACTGTGTAATGTCTGTTTTTATCTCTGACCCGATTCCCACACTTGGTTGCAGAGCTGATCGTTTTAGCTGCATTCTCAGCCTGCACACCTGGCTCAAGTCCACATGCAGATCTCACAACATGGATTTTATTGATAATTTTCACTTGTTCTGGGGTTGTGCTTCTCTCTTCAGAAGAGACAGGATTCATCTCTATAAGCGGTGTAGCCAAATGCTGTCCACTAATATTCAACATGCAGTCCAGTCCTATTTACTCAGCACACACCCACCCCGAAACCCCCCTCTCTAAATCTCGTGATTTGGATTTTTTATTTCTATGGAAGACCTGGGTGAATGCAGGTGAGCTCCTCTCCTGAGGACTGTAGCTATTTTAATTCACCAAGGTTATCTGGCAGAGGTGGAGGGATCGCTACTGTTTATAAAAATTGTTTTAGCTTTTCTGTGTTGCCTGCAATGTCCTATAAGAGCTTTGAATTCGGGAAGATGGCCTGCAGGGACTGTAAAAGCTCTTGTGCAGAGAAACAGCTCCAGGTTAGTTGCATATCTCCTCTGGAGATCAGCTGCTGGGCTGCGCATCTACTTAGCAGAAAGGGTCGCAAAGTTATTCAGGGGTCCAAAAATGTTGTTGAGGTCCTCATATGAATTATATCTCTGATCCATTTCTGCATCTAGTCTGTCCATGATGGTCAAAAACACACTGGTGAAAAACTTCCTGTTAAGTCAACTTCAGATGATGTGGATTCATCGGTGTGTTTTTTTGCTTCTTCTTACATTGTGTCATTCTTTGTAAACTTGTGGCACTGTTGGAGACATAATTTTAGCCTTAGCCTCAAACTGATCTCTCAAGCTTGCAACATACTGCCTCAACAATCTTACCAGATCCATAGCATTGGACAGGTCCAACTCCACAGCCTGTAATGCTACACTTGCTTTTTGAAAACGCTGGAGAACACAATTCCATATGTGGCACAGAAGAGCTATTTCTTTTTTGCAAAGACTTGGCTTCATTTCTTGCCATTACACTTTGTTTAATGTCATCTGCAATGGCAACTTGAATGTTGACTTATGTGCCTGTGTCGCTTGTGCATGTGCAGTCCATCTGGTATCAGAGAGGGATTTCGAATTTTCAATACGCTCGTTTTAATTTGGCTGCAATTCTGCAGTCACCATCTTTCCATCTAACAGCTGACTTGGAGCAGAAGTAACAAATTTGCACAAAATGGAAAAATTCAGCTGTCTCCATGCAGCAGATGACACTGTTAACTCCAACCAGATTTAGTTTGTGTGCTGCGCAAGCACTCCACTAGAGGATTGTCTTTCATGCAAGCTTGTAATCTTTTGTACATGTCTGACATATTTGCTGCATTATCGAAGCACTGTCCCCTACAGTTGCTCATATTGATATCCATATCTTGAAAAACAGTTAGATTTTATTTTATTGATTCATTAAAATATAAATCAGTTGTTCTATTCCTCCATGTTTCATTAAAACCTGTATTTAGCTTTCTTTCAAGGTCTTCTTTGCTCTTAACTTTTGTACTGATAATGATGATCATGTCAACTTACTTCTGTTAACACACACACACACACACACACACACACACACACACACACACACACACACACACTTTGTTACCAAGATCCATTGGGCAATGAATAACTCTGTAGCTCATTAGCTGCTCCTGCTGGCTAAGTTTTCACACCTGCTGTCATTAGTGACAGATAATGACATCATTGCAATTAAATGTGTTAATGTAAGACAAAACAAGGTCTTACATCAACACATGATGCATTCATTTCTAAGTAGACCAACTATTCAAAGTTAAGAGTAAACACCATAAACGTTTGTGATGCAACCTCCACACAACAATAGATGATATAATCTTCGCTTAAAGGTATTTGATAACCCCAATCACTAAAAAATGAACATAAAGTGTTAGTTATTGAGCCATACACATGAATCACAATTCTGAGAAGCAAAAACGACACTCTGAACAATGTTATAAGTAATTGTTCAGTGTGTACAAACAAACAACAATTCATTTATTGATGCATGTAGGCTGCAGCTACTGTGTCATTAAAGGGTAGGTTACAATTTTTCAAGTCTGTCTGAAAACAAATGTCAGGTGCCCAAATGGACACTGAAACAGGATTTGCTCGCTGTAATCATTCTTCTTGTTCATACTAAGCATTAGAGGATTCCCTCCAAATGCACTTAGAATGTAAGTGATGGGGGACAAAATCCACAGTTCTTGTTCTGTGCAAAAATATATTTTTTAAGTTTATCTGAATATAATTTGAGGCTTCAGCCATCTGCGTTAGTTAGTCAAATAAATTGAACATCTTCCACAGTTACAGTCTTTTTAGTGAAAAAATTCCCTCCTTGTGTCTTGGCAGACAACATTTTCCTGTTCAGCTGCAGTGGACGGATCGTAACAAAAAGAGAGAATTTAGCACTGAAAAGACTGTAACTTTGAAAGATACGGACTTGATTCAATTAATTTGAACAGCTGAAGCCTCATTTTCTTCAAATAAACTTTGGAATAGATTATTGCATAGAAGGAGGACTGTGGATTTTATCCCCATCACTTACAATGATTAAGGGTTCCCTTTAATAGCCAGTATGAACAGGAGTCATGTGTATGGCAACCCCCCCCCCCCCCAAAAAAAAAAAAAAAACACATGTCAATGTTCATATAGACACCTGACTTGCTTGAATTGCTCATGGAAGACGGACATTTCTCTTGATCAACTTGTGTGTTTGACATAAGTTCCGTTTACCTCTGACAGAAATGTAAACTGGTCCATGAGTGCCAAAAATACTGTTTTCCTCAGTAATGGTACCAGCTGACCAGACAGCTATCTAGAAGAACTTTTTTTGAAGGGTGACTGAAAATTCCAGAGAAAATGTCGAAATATTTTCCATGTACAGTGATACAGAGACAAAAGTTTATATGACCAGGTCATGAACTACACACTGGCTACAATGCGAAGGGGTGGGAGGGTCGGTACACTTCTGAAGTTGGATGATGTCCACACTGCATGCTTACTTTGTGCTGCATGAGTGCAGTGTTTTGCCTTTGTATAGCAGTTCAAGTTTGACACAAAGCTAACAGTTTCAATTTTTATTTTACTCATTTATTTACTTATTTATTCATTTTTCAGGATGGTACCTAGACTGGAGCTGGCAGCATATTTTTTGTTGTACTCACTGTACATTAGTACAAAGTCCTACACACATAACACAAACACACATACACAAACAAGCCTCTCTGGCAAGGGGTTTCACACCTGCTTGCATTAGTGTCAGATGATGACATCACTGCAATCAGAGGTGTTAAGAAAAAACACAAACAGCAACATGATGCAGTGTCTTCACATCAAAACATGATGCAATCATTGCTTAACAAACAAGGTAAACTGATTTTTTAAAGAGATCATATCTGTCATGACCTTAAACATGTGTGATGCAACCTCTACACATCAACACATGATGCAAGCATGATTAAAGAGTCAGTTAGCAAATGACACATGAGACATATTTCTTACTTTGGGTTATCTAGCTATTCAGAAAATTATGATTTACAAAGAGTTTGATATATTATCACAGTACAAATCATTTTGTTTGAAAAACCCAACAGCATTGCATTTCTATTTAATCCACCAAACGTTTTCTCAGGAACATTTTTTTTCAAAGAAGCCCTTTTTACATGTTGCTGTATCAAGAACTGCGAGCAGTTATGCGGTAGGGGCATCTTAAAGATGCACACAGAAAGCTGGAATTTTTTGTGTAAATAATCACACAGGAGACAGCAGCTGGTGTGTGTATACTGCAAAACCATTCACACAACACTAGAGGGGGGGCTTGGCCCAACAGTCCCTTAATATCTCCCTTTTTATAGTTGACAAAAACCTTTACATGACTGATTATGTAATAAAAACACTGAGTTTAAAGTCTCACTCAATAGTCCATATTTCAAATTCTGAACCGCTCGTGTCACTGTCCACAGTGTCACTGTCCTTATCCTTGTCCATTGTGGTTTGGGCCGGACTACTGTGCTGCTTGCTGTGTTATTCAGGGTGGTGTCAGAGAGTCTCCATCTCTGCAGGCCTCAGGTCCACCCGATTATACTCCTTTCCTCCACCTGCCAGTCCTGTCTCCAGGTAGAGGCTTCATTCTGATATCTTGGTCAATAGACAGCTTCAGCGACTGGGAGAGGAGCCTTCAGTCACCGAGCCATCAGTCTTTGTGCTGGACTGCTATGCATGCCCTCTGTGGGTGTATTTCTCCACTGCACAATGGCTAACCATGGGTTGTTACCCACACTGGCTGCTTTCTTGCACGGTTTTTTACTATCTTCACAGCCAACTCAACTTTCCTATTAGACTTTGGGTGTCTGGGTTATGACATGACATGTTCGAAGTCCCATTCCTTTGCAAACTCTCTAAATGTTTCATAGTCAAACTGTTGATCCACAGTCTAATCACCTGGTCAGGCTGCCCATGCCGGCATCACAGCATCACGTGCATCGACGAGGGTGAAGATACGAGCCATGGCCAGTTTATATAATACATCTTCGAGGGTTGGCATTATGTAATGAGACCTCCTTAAAGCTTGATTTAGTGACTCGGGCTCAATGCAGATCCTCTGCAGATCCTTCTCCGGCTGTCTGACTATCATCATGTTGCTAATCCACTCGGTGTGTTCTGACACTGAGGCTAAGTGACCCTCTCTCTCATGTTTGTCTAGCTGGGCGTTAACTGCATCTCTGAGTGCAACTGGAACATTATGTGGAGAATCCTGCACTGAGGTTATTTTATTTTGCTTCTTGCTATCTCAAGGTCCAGTTTGTGTGTTTTGCCCCTCACAACACACTTTGTTCTAAATATCCCAATAGAGCGCATTGTTTTGCCTGAGTAGAGTACCAACCTGGTTTGGCTCAGTAATAGCTTCACTTCAGGTGCCAGTCTCCTCTTGTCTTTTATGCTCATCACATCACATGCTGCCCCTGAATCTAACTGACATGTCTGAGATCCAACATTCATTTTTAGGTTGATGAACCATTTCCTTCCCCTGTTCATGAACTGCTCCTTTGCTCTCAGCTGAATAGATGTGGGCCTCACTGTTGGTCCTGTCTGTGACCTTGTGGGCCAGTGTCTGCTGTTATATGAATTGTAGCTGTGTTTTGGATTGTTATTCTATAATAAAATACTTTACGTAGAAAGTGTCAGGTGGGGAAGCAGGAGTGGATCCAAATGCAGAGGCCGGAATGCAGATTTGACGAAAATCTCCTTTAATCATGGATGGTCAAGTACAGGCAAACAGCTGAACAGAACTAGCAGACGAGATAACACAAATGATCCAACAAAGACTCTACTCAAAACCAGACCTTAAATACAGACTAAACTAATCAGGGAATGGGGAACAGGTGACAAGACACAAGGGCAGGCTGGGAGTGATTGGCTGAGGGAAACACAGGAAGCAGGGCAGGGCTGACGAGACTGCCACAGGGCAGGTTTGGGGAAGACACAGAGCAGAGCAGGGCTAACGAGGGTGAAGCAGGGCAGGTGAGGAGGAGTACATGAACACACAAGGGAAACACAGTAACAAAACCAAAACCCAAAAAAACACAATAATCTAAATACAACTCACACCTACCTGTCCAAGAACCATCATGAACCCAAACTAACGTACACAACACACCAGGCTAAACAACAAAAGGCAGCCCAAACCCACCACCCAAGAAAACCCATATGACCCGAAGGACTAAACAGAAGTTCAAACCAGGAGACCCCAAAGAACACAAGAACATAAAAAGACCAAAAAACACCCAAAGTCCAGGCAGGGTGTGACAGAAAGTTACCGATTTGCCATCTGCTGAAGATATGAAGATCCTGATCTTTATCAAGTTTTGGAGATTTTGCTAACCTACTTATGGATTTAACACTAATGAAGTGTTCATAATGATATTCCTTTTGTACAATACTTTAGGCAGAAGTTTTAACAGTTAAAGCCTTTTCTCTTGTAAAAGTAAAACATACTGTTTGGAAATACTAATTTAGATATCACACAAATCAATCCTTGTGTTGCTCATTCAAGTAACTTAGTAAACATCTAACAGCAGTATGTTAGAAATAATAGTCTGATATTATGTTCTTTTCTCATAATACTGTGCTATAATTGTAGCTAAATGTTCGCAGGTCTTCGCTAGTTACTTAATAATGAGAAATAGGCTGACATTTTTTGTTTGTGATAGAAAGGGGAAAATAAAGAAAATTAGTAGCTTTTCATTACTCTATTCAGTTCCCAACATGACCAGATCAACCTCAGAAAGTGAGAGAGGCATTCAAACAAAGGGTGATGATGAAGATGCTGATGAAGAGTATGTTGCGCAAAGCTTTTCTGTCTCTCTGAGACAGGGGAGCAAGGAGAGAGATAAATGAGCTGTGTGACCAAGAGATTTGGTCAGAAATTTGCCAGAGCTCAGCAGCTTATCCTCTCACTGATGATGGACACCCTGGAGGAAGCTGAACTCTGCTTTCCACAACTCCTCAACTCATCTTGCAGGAAGCCAGAACCTCCTCATTCTGCTATTTTTATTTACATTCTGCTGTTCGTCATCTCTATGTTCACTGCAGCCCTCAACCTGCTGGTCGTCATTTCCATCTCCCATTTCAGGCAGAAATAAGCATTTCAGCATACTAACTAATATATTGTTAGAATTCCAGAGAAAAAGAGGTGGTTTTGTATGTTGTGTTCTGATCATTTTATCTTGGTTGTTCAATAAAACCTTTGAATGTGACTAGTGCTTACAGCAGCCACACACTCAATTTTTTTACAAGGTGAATCATTACTGCTCTTTTTTCATAACCACAACTGTTATTATTATATTCACAGTGATGATGTTCTCTCACTGCAGGCAGCTCCACACTCCCACCAACCTCCTCCTCCTCTCTCTGGCTGTCTCAGACTTTCTTGTGGGCCTTCTGGTGATGCCCGTTGAAATCCTCTTGACAGAGACTTGCTGGATCCTGGGTGACATCATGTGTGCTCTGTATTATTTTTTACCTATCATAATAACCTCTGCCTCCGTTGGAAACATGGTGCTCATATCAGTCGACCGCTATGTGGCTATTTGTGACCCTCTGCATTACCCCACAAAAGTCACTAAAAAAATAGTTATAAGATGTATTTGCCTGTGTTGGATTTGTTCTGTTTTCTATAGCATTATCCTTTTATATGATAACCTGAAGCAACCAGGCAGGTATAATTCCTGCTATGGAGAATGTGTGGTAAATATTACAGGGGCTGTTCACCTTGTTTTAACCTTCATCATTCCCATTTCTGTCATCATAGTTCTGTATATGAGAGTATTTGTGGTGGCTGTGTCTCAGGCTCGTGCTATGAGGTCTGGCATTGCAGCTGTTTCACTCCAGCATTCAGTGAAAATAACTGTTATGAAATGTGAGATTAAAGCAGCCAGGACTCTTGGTGTTGTTATAGTTGTGTTTCTGATGTGTTTCTCTCCATATTACTGTGTGTCTCTCACAGGCCAGGACATCTTGGTCGGTTCTACAACTGAGGCCTTCATGATTTTTCTCATGTATTTTAACTCTTGTCTAAACCCTGTCATATATGCCTTTTTCTACCCCTGGTTTAAAAAAGCTATTAAACTCATTGTTACTCTTCAGATACTGCAGCCTGACTCCTGTGAGGCCAACATACTGTAGCCAGAAACTGTAGAATGAGTGAAAAGGCTGTTTAAGTATTTATACAAATCTTTTTAAAAGCTTTTTTTTTTTTCAAAGAGTGTTTTTAGAAACGGACAACAATTCAGGAGCTGGAAGATGAGCATCTTTTGGTGACTGTAATGGTACATATAATGTAAATCATTTACTATTTAATCTCATACATGCTTCTCAGTTAGTACAGTCACATCCATAAAATATGTACGTTTTTAAAGGAGAGAATGTTGATGATGAAAAGATCTGCAAGTTCTGGAGGAACCAGTTAATTGAAAAAAAGAAAAGCATCCAGCAACAGCAGTCTGAAGTCAGAATTCTCCACACACTTTTTGTTTTTGTTAACAGGTGTCCAGTTTGGTGCTTTCACTAACAGATTCTAATGGTTTCACTGGCTGTATGTGTGTATGTATGATAAAATAAAATAAACTGACAACAGATCTACAGTGAAGTGGTCTTCTAAAATCATGAAATAAATGAATAAACAGCTCACACACTGCAGTGGACGGGCTGTTTATTTGTTCATTTTATGATTTGCTCACTTTCTGCCCAACACCTGTCCTCCTCTTTGGTTTGGATGTGCGTGCACACTGCAATCTTCTTCTAAAATCACACATCATTATGTTACAATCCTGTTCACTAAGGTCATGTTAAAACACTGACAGTGGCAGAATTACAGTATTAGTATTACTGGATCTCAGTGCCGCATTTGACACGGTTGACCACAACATATGACTAGACAGACTGGAAAAGTTGGTGGGACTTTCTGGCACAGTACTAAACTGGGAGGAAAAAACAAACTTCAGGCACTCATGCATGGAGCAGGAATGGAAAAACTCTGGGATTAAGTGAAAAAGTCTTTATTCAACATGGCTACTTACAATTAAAAAAACGACCGGTTTCGATCATAAAGGTCTTCATCAGGGTACAGGGGTGAACAAACAACAGGCAAACATTTTATAAACTTGGCAGGGGGTGTCACCCAATCCTGATTATTGAGTGAATGCAGGTGTTTGACAGGAAATGGATCACAATGAGAAACCATGTTTAAAATGGCACGCCTCTTCAAGTACTCAAGAAATATCCTGCACAAAAATGAGAAATAAATGACCAAAACAACATTAAGATTGTATACATCAAATCAATACATTTCCAAAAATAATCAATTACTTAAATTATGTAACCATATACATGAATGATACTCTACATTTACAGAAAAGGTGTGTAATCAATCTCCTCATTTAAACCAGGATATACCGTTGCATCAAGTTTGAAAATCTAAAAGGTTTCCCTTTTGAGAAGTCTGCGTAAACGATCACCACCCCTGATAGACATCTTTACTAATTCTAAACCCTCTATCCTCAACAAGGAATCATTACTATTATGTACCTCTTTGAAGTGTTTGGCCATGGGGTAGTCCACATTCTGGGTTCTGATCACATATTTGTGTTCTGAAAGTCTGTCCTTAAGGCATCTTTTGGTGCATCCTATACAAAAACAGTTACATGGGCATGTGAGACGGTATACAACAAAAGTAGTGTTACAGTTTATAAAGTCTCTTTGATTGTACTTTTGTCCTGTTTTCAGATAAATGCCTTTGTTTGAATCACATTTGAACAGTGCTTGCATGTGTTAATAAAACTTGAAAGTACCAGAGAGCCTCTTTAACCACATGTCCTCTTTATGTGCTGGTAGATAACTGTAACCAATTTTTCTTTTATAGTAGAAGCTTGTTTGTAGGATATAACTGGTGGTTCTGGGAAAAACTCTCAGATTAGGGTCACTTTTTAAGATAGCCCAATTAGAATGAATGATATGTTTAATGTTCTGAGATTCAGTGCTATAACGCGTGACAAAAAATTAATTGGAGGAATTCCTCTCTTGTTTGTCAGACTTGCGCAATAGATTGCTGTGGTTTATATATCAGACTTTTTCTAAAGCAGTGGAAATAATATGTGGCTTATAAGACCTTTCCTTGAGTTGCTCTTATAGGCTTTTGGCCTGCTTCTCAAAGTCAGAGTCAGAGTCACATATCCGCCTGCCTCTTGGAAACTGTCCATAAGGGATATTCTTTTTTTTGATGTGGAGGGTGGAAGGAATGATAATGAAGTAGAGAATTTCTACCTGTTTTTTTGCGAAATAAAGTGGTATGTAAACCATTGTCATCATCTTTATAAATAGTGAGATCCAAGAAATAGATTTTTTCTTTAGAGTATTCCATGTTTAGACTTTACATTCACTCTCAGGACATTATTATGAAGTTGCTGCATGCTCTTCTTGACCACAGCAGCTACATATTGTTATGCTGCTGCTGTTGCTGCTGGGTTCAATTATCCTTGTATCTCTTTTGGATCAGGTTTATCTTTTTTTTTTTTTTTGAAAATGTCTGAGTATGCTCACTCAGACTTTTAAAATGAAGGCTTTTTACATTTTCAGAATGAGTGAAGGAATTAGGAGAGAGGAGACAGAAGTGAGGGAGAATTGCACAATGTAATGGTGTTGAAAGAAATACAAGGAGAAAGTAAAGAACTGATTTAAGGTTTAATAAATAATTACTCTGTTGTTAAAATGGCATCACATTTGGTGTAGTTTAGACTTGGGATTTGACTTGGGACTTGTCAGTCTTGACTTGGCACTTGAGTGTGAAGACTTGAGATTTACTTGAGACTTGCCAAAAAATGACTTGGTCCCACCACTGCTTTATAGCATAGTCTCATTGCTCCAATCAATGCTGTTGCAGCTGCAGCACACAGCAGTTTTCAGCAAATGAATGATGTAACTGGTGAACACGAGCATTTAGCTGCTAAAGAGCCATATACAGTATACAGTACACAGTCTTTCAGAAGTTGGTGGAGACCAAACCAAAGCTAAAATGAGAGTGAATAATGGACTTACACATACATCAGGTGACCAGAGACATAACTCATAATTAATGCTGATGTTGCTCCATGTCTGGTGGATGTGTAAATAGGTGACTGTTTGCTAACATGTTAGCCACAAGGCCATAATACGTCAAACATGTTTGTGATGTTCAGCTTTTTGTGGTTTCTTTGCCCATGTGGCCAAGAAACTGATATTGCTTTCAGACCTAACTGCTGAAACTGTTATCACAAGATTTTAAAATATTATCAGGATGTAATGGAAATGTTAGATGCAAATATAAAGAGAAAAAAAGAGCAGGTACCAAGACAAGATGGGGAAAAAAAAGTATGATGAATAGATTGAGGGAGGAGGGCCATCAGGCTCCATGTAAGATAAAACATGAGCTATAGTTAGGGGGAGGCAAAGAGAGGAGAGTGATAAAAGAGCTGTGTGATAGAGAGCTTCGGCCAATAAGCTGCAAGGGCTCTGAAGCTTCTCCTCAATGATGATGGAGACCCTGGAGGGAGCTGGACTCTGCTTTCCACACCTGAACTCTTCCTGCAAGAAACCCACACATCCTCACACTGAGGCCATGCTGATATATGTTCTGCTGTCCTCCATTTCTCTGGTCACTGTTGCTCTTAACCTGCTGGTCATCCTCTCCATCTCCCACTTCAGGCATATATAATATAAACTAAATGATATAAACTCTCCAACATAAGCTGAAATGTTATAATTTACATAAATAGCTTGACCTAGGAGAAGACATTGTTTTGATGTGGTATATAAATGTTACGTCTACTGCTTTGTTTTGTTTGTGACAGTGATTTACTGTAAAGTAATTATTATATTGCTGCATTATTCTATTTACAGATTGTTTGTTATGTCTGTATGATTACAATATATTGATTATATTCTCCCTCTCCAGGCAGCTCCACACCCCCACCAACCTCCTCCTCCTCTCTCTGGCTGTCTCAGATCTCCTTGTGGGTCTCCTGCTGATGCCTGTTGAAATCATCTACATAGAAGCCTGCTGGTTTCTTGGTGATATTGTGTGCACTCTGTATTATGTTGTAGACTACATCATTACCTCTGCCTCGGTAGCCAATATGGTGCTCTTGTCATTTGACCGTTACATAGCCATTTGTGACCCTCTGCATTACCCCACCAAAGTCACTAAGAGAAGAGCAGAAATCTGTGTGTGTCTGTGTTGGATTTGTTCTGTCTTCTATCGGATTCTCCTTTTAAATGATCACCTGGAACAACCAGGAAGGTCCAATTCCTGCTTGGGAGAGTGTGTGGTTGTCATCAACTACATTGCAGGAGTTGTTGACCTTGCTTTCACCTTTATTATTCCCATTACTGTCATCATAATTCTGTATACCAGAGTATTTGTGGTGGCTGTGTCTCAGGCTCGTGCCATTCGGTCTCACATTGCAGCTGTTTCAGCTCAGCGCTCAGGGGCTGTAACTGTGAAGAAAACTGAGATGAAGGCAGCCAGGACTCTTGGTATTGTTGTAGTTGTGTTTCTGATTTGTTTCTGCCCGTACTACTACCCAGCTCTGGCAGGTGAAGACACTACAGTCAATGCTTCATATGCAGCTTTTGATATCTGGCTGGCACATTTCAACTCCTGTCTGAACCCTGTGATCTATACCTTTTTCTACCCTTGGTTCAGAAAATCTATTAAACTCATTTTTACGCTTCAGATACTGAAGACTGGCTCCCGTGATGCTAAAATATTGTAAAGACAGACTAGGGTGTGTAAACTTTGTCTTTAAAGTGAGATGCTCTTTATGGAAGGTGAATGTATTAATTAGTTTTTGTGCAAAGACACATAGAATCAAGTGGAAAACCTGTTCTTGTGTATGTATATTAAACACTAGATTAATCTTGGTCTCTATAAAACATTCTATTCTAACATCATTAAAGTAACGACATTGATATTCATGTCGTGAATTCTCAACGAGTCATTAGTCTTTAGTCTACTTTGCTAATAATCATTGAAACATAAACATAATCACACAGTAATTTAAACATTATCTTCATTGTTGGGTCAAAAATAATTATTTTATTTGCCTGACAGTCTTGAATACAGTTTCCTCTCTCTTGCAGCTTTTTTAAAAGAAAATAATTTAACTGATAACATATCAGCTCAAAATAAGAGTATTTCTGAAACATAAAATGAATGTGAAACATCAAGAGAACTAAGACTTGGCCAGTGTCTAATTTTCCTCCACATTACCTGTTTCTTGGTAAATGGGTCGCTGAATGTGCCTTATTTTCTCTGAAACATTTTAACACAGGTCAAGTTGCTTTCAGTCTTTGAAAACTCAGGGTCTGTACAGGAACAAAAACATCACCCTTTCAAACAACTTTAGGCCATTAGGGTTACCTTCCCCCCCACCAAGGGAACAAATCTCACTCCAAGCTGAGGTCAAAAATTGGCAGCCCTGCATATGCATTGCGAAACTGTGCCTCCTTCAAAAGTGCCAAAATAGTGAACGTTTGTAAGAATGCTGCCTCAAGGCAAAACCTAGGCTTCAGCCTGCTCTCATACTCCATTTGCAAAGTTACATCTAGTTCTCCCTCAAACCAACAGATTGTTCACGCATGCCCACAAACAGCCGTCCACTCTGTAGATTTTATTGCTAAAGTTGTTGCTAAATTTGTTCCATGGGTTGTTCACGTTGTCCACCCACAGATTTCAGATCGGATTCAGGCTCAAACATGTATGGATGTATTTGACAAGTTGACATTTTGAGTAAAGAATGACAAAAAGAAGTGAAATCCTACTACTACTGTTTGTTCACGTAGCCTCTGAACCTGGTGGAAGTCTGCCTTTGCTACACGTAACAGTTCCATAAACAATTCACCTAAATTGCAAAAAAAAAAAAGCTTTATAGGAGTGAAGCAGCATCATCAAGTCAATGATCTTAGTTCAGTGTTTTGTCTGTAGATGTTGTCATGGCATCCAGGCCAATCATGAGTAGGAGATGTAATGGCTATGATTACATGGGTCATTTTTTCATTCCAATTCAGCATTCTGTCTTTAAATTAGCACTAAATATGGGCTGTCATTTTTCCTTTCCTCCTCTCCTCAGGTTTTCAGTGTGTGTGTGTTCATTAAACTAATGAAATAATAGTGTCTCTTCTGTGAACTGGTGAATTGGCCAAATGTACACCTGATTGGTTTGCCATTATTATGTGTTTCTTTTCTGCCTATTAGTCAATATGAAATTATCAGCAGGATGAAACACAAGCTCAGCTTTTATTACAGACAACAAATACACTTCTTTTGTTCACAATCATTTAAAGGCCACACACAGGGACATATCGTAGTGCATGAATTGGGTTTACATCAGGAGAGGGAGATCAAATCTTTGCTGGCCGCTACCGTTACTGTTTTATGTGAAATCAATTGTTACTATTTGTAGAGTGATCTCTGTCCTCACATTTCAATATTACTTAGCATAAATTAATCCATATCTCTGAATAAAAGCTATGCAATGTTCCTTCATTTTTGCCAGTCCTTTTTTTGTCAACACTGATAAGACAGCTGTTGTCAGAAGAGTTCCTCTGCACTGAAGAGTTTATTGCACATCACTGTAATAAATAATAAAAAAAAACAACTGTGCATGAAGCTTTAGGTACATCAGACACTGATCAATCAATAATCTTCTAATATTTCTCATGGTGAGTACATTCATATCATAGTTTTCATGTCAAGACAAGACTTTAAGATTTTAAAACTGGACTAAATGTTGTTTAAAAGAGATTTTTTAAATAGGCTGCACATACAGTACTAGTCAAAAGTCTGAACACACCTTCCCATTCAGAGTCCAAACTTCTGACTGGCACTGTAACATGTTTTAGCATCATTTCAGTTGTTATGTTTAAATTTACTACACACTGAAATATAGTCATTAAATGCTGTTGAGCCAAAATATGCAAAATAGATCAAGGTCACCATAATCCTTCTTGGAACTGAAATGTGTTGTTTTTAGACCTTGTTTTTTGTACAGGTAAAACAAACTAGACAACGTGTTAATTTGTCATCTTTAGAGGTGCTTGTAGGCAGATGTTTTGTGAAATTTTTGGACAGAGCCAGGCTAGATGATTCCCCCTGTTTCCAGTCTTTCTGCTAAGCCAATAAATCCAAATTTAAAACACAGACATGAGAGTGAAATTGATCCTGCCATCTAACCCTCAAAAAGAACACAAATATGTGTATTTCCAAAATGCTGAGCAATTCCTTTAAAAACATTTGGCCCAGGTTAGTAGCACTTTGCTGGTATGGAGGTTATGGACTGCCAATATTAAAACAAAACTAATTCAAACAATTAATTTCTGTCCTTTCATTTATACCCTGTTTTTCTATTAATCTCACTGTCTTGAATGGCTTGCTTTTGCTGTGATGTTCCCAAGCTATCCCACAATGCATTTCTCAATCTACATCACTGGCTCATCAAAATCCAAGATGGTGGTATTTGCAAAAATGGACAATGAGTCCAGTTGTGGTGATGGCTGCATTTTTTCATGCAGGGTTCAAGAATGTGGCCTAACCCCTTCATTTAGAGCCTCTGCTAGGTATGGCACTCCAAATTGAGCTCAGGTGCATCCTGTTGTCTTTGATTATCCTCTAGATATCTATAGAACTTGATTGGAGTCCACCTGTTGCAAATTAATCTGATTGGACATAACTTAGAAAGGCTCATGTCAGCAGAGACTAATGTAGATGATGTACAGAGGGAGGGAGGAGGGACATCAGTCTTCAAATAAGACAGAATGTTAGAGGAGGGATGATAGACTTAGACAATTTATGTAACGTCTGAACGTTGGTCAAAAAGGTGTCAGAACTTTGCAGATTCTTGTTTCCTCCTCTCTCTTTGATGATGGAAGGAGCTGAGCTCTGCGTTCTACAACTCAACAACTCCTGCATGAGGCCAAAGCTTTCTGACTCTGAATATCTGCTTATTTACATTCTGCTGTCCTGCATCTCTCTGCTCACTGCAACTCTCAACCTGCTGGTCATCATCTCCATCTCCCACTTCAAGTAGCCAAATATTTTTTCCTTATATAAAAGTGGTACTTATACAAAGACTGATCATTAAAATTGGTTATTTTTCTAAAAATGCTTTGAATTTGCTATTGAATTAATTTTAGTATGTGGCTCTCTTATCTCCAGACAGCTTCACACTCCCACCAACCTCCTCCTCCTCTCTCTGGCTGTCTCAGATTTCTTCGTGGGCCTCATCATATTCTTTCAAATTGTGCTTATAGACGGCTGCTCGTACCTCAGTGATGTCATGTGTGCTTTGTGTCAGTATCTGACATACATTATTACCTCTGCCTCAGTAGGAACTATGGTGCTCATTTCAGTTGACCGCTATGTGGCTATTTGTGACCCTCTGCATTATCCCATCAAAATCACTCTAAAAAGAATTCAAATCTGTATTTGTCTGTGTTGGATGTGTTCTGTATTATGTTTCAGTTTGCTGATGAAGGATCACCTGAGACATCCTAGCAGATATAGATCCTGTTCTGGAGATTGTGTGATAAGCTTTAACTTTATTGAACGAATTATAGATCTTATTTTAACCTTCATTATCCCCAGTGCTGTCATTTTTGTTCTGTATATGAGAATATTTATTGTGGCTGTGTCTCAGGCTCGTGCCCTGCAGTCACATATTGCAACAGTCACACTCCAGCGTTCAGAGCCTGTAACTGCTAAAAAGTCTGAAATGAAAGCAGCCAGGACTCTTGGTATTGTTATAGTTGCGTTTCTAATATGCATTTGCCCATATTTCTGTGTCACCCTTACAGGCCAGGACACCTTCCTCTCTGCTTCATCCCAAGCCTTTGTGGCATGTCTGTTCTATTTTAACTCCTGTCTAAACCCTGTGATCTATGTTTTTTTCTACCCCTCATTCAGAAAATCGATTAAACTCACTGTTACACTTCAAATACTGCAGCCTGACTCCTGTGACACCAACATGATGTAAAGAGACATGGTAGAATCACTGAAATGAGGCCTTCACTGTGGTAAGAGAGATGTGTAGTGAACATGTTAGTATTGAGTCAACCGTGTACGGGACATAAACCTCTGTCCAAATAAAAAATGCTATTGACATTTTAAGGAAATATAGTACAGACAGAGTCTGTGGAGTAACTAAAATGTGACCTTTTCTACAAGCAGAAGAAATACTGCTTCATGTTATTGAGTCAGTGACATAAAAGCCTCATCTAACTTTTCAAAAAGATTAATTCTAATGTATTGTGAGAGAAATATGTATAAATGGCTTTCTGTCTGCTGTTCATTGAGTTTTACACCTGTAATATGTCTATCATTCCATTCTTTTTTTGTTAGGCAATGAAAATGGATATCTGTATCATTAATGAATGATAAATGTAATAAACTCATTGCAGTGATTCTAGTTGTGCTCTCAGCTTCATATATGATAAAGTATGTTTTTTCTATGTAGGCTATACTTTTGCAAAACCTATACAACAATTGAATAACTAGTCTGTTCCCTCAGAATAGCCTGTATGGGAAAAACTACAACACAGAGACAGAGCGAGTAGGAATTTGCACTTGGTGATGGGATGTTTTGTCGTGAGTTTCTCTTCTCCATCCTGTCCATCTCTTTCTACCACTCATTCAGGTTTAGCCCACCCAGTAAATCAAAATTAACAACAAAATCTGAGATTTTGAAACAATTTGGCGCAGTAATGCTGTTGTAATGCGGTCACAGGTGTGTTTAGAGTATTTTCAAAACGGCTTCTGACGCGGCTCAGCCAATCATAATCAGGACTACCTGTTTTTGATTTAAAGAACTGATTTGACACTTTTCTTAACTGTAAGCGCTTATTTACTTTCTTTCCTCTGGCCCAGCTCGACACTCCCCCCTGGTTAGTAACACTCTGCTGGTACGGAAGTTATGGACTGCCAATATTTAAACAAAAATAATTTAAACAATTTTTTTACAAATAATTTCAGTGCATTGTCAAGTATATCTGGGAATTATAATGAAACAATGTGGAATGAGTTTCCATTTTCAAAGTTATAATGTGCTACCTAAACTTGAAAATTTAAATTCAAACTGGGTTTTTGCTGTAATTTTAATTATGTTGCAGTGTTAGCCAATATTAAATGAAAATGAAATGTCAGCATTTATGTAGCCCAGGCTCTAAAATGACACCCTGTAATATTAGAATTATCCCTTTAAAATAATTCATCTTAATTGAGAAGTTAATAATTCATTGGAAAGTCGTTAAAATCCTTAAAAACAATTCATTTTGTTTTGAAACAAACAAATAATTAATTTAGGGTGATTATATACATTAAGAAAATAATAATACGAAGAACTATTTAAAAAGTGTTGGTATAGAAATAACATTTGGAGTAAATATCATTCAAATAACTCACATAAATGACTACATCTGTTGAAAGTTGTTTAAAATCATGAAACTATGTGCATAAAAGGGAGAAACACAGCCAACATTGTATTTTCCAAGCAGCAGTGAAGGGTTCAGTATGACAAGATCCCCAAATAACAAATCAATGGACCCCACTAGTCCCAGGTGATCGGCTGCAGTTCCGCTTCCTGTTATAACTTCCTGTTTTAAAAAACAACCTATGCTGGCTACCTCGAGTGCTGATGGGACATAGAGAAAATAAAATCTTTTGCCATCCGTTGGGTAAGAACTAAAAATGATCTTCTAAACGAAGTAATATTAATTCTAGATGATGTTAAACAGCTGCTGACCGCCATACTGTTGCATTTAAGATTGTAAAGCAGCGTGAGAGGCCGGATGATTTTCGCGGGTCTGCCGAGGTGAAATGCTGTAAACCTCGCTCATACTTTGACTCAGCGGTGAGTGAAAACACTATAAAACCTGTTAAGATAACCTGATATTTATGTTAATTGGCGCTGATAGCCATTAAAAGGTGCTAATAGTGCTCTATCTGAGACTGTGTTTTGTTACGCTAATAGCGTGTTAACTTGAGCCTAGCCACTTAGCTGGCATGATTATTTGGTGTTACGTGCAATTTATGTTTATTTTATGTTTATGGTAATTAAAGAGGTTAATATTTAGTGCAATCTCTCACTGTTACCGGTGCAAGGAGAGACAATTAAGCACGTTAAGCCTTAATGCCTCACGTTACTATTAATGTTTACTGCAATTGATGCAATTTTGACCAAATTAAAGGGGTACTCCACAGTATTTTATTTTATTTTTGTGAAATGTACTTTTGTCGGTTACTTGTGTAACCACATAATTTTGAGTATTTGTAGATGGTTATTAATGTGTATTTGAACATGATTATAAGAAGCACTTTGAATGTATTTATAGTTACACAACTACAAATGAACACTTGGAACTAAAGATATATTTTTGTTGTACAACTAAACCTTTTTGAGAACATGATTGAACTAATTAATACAAAATATTATTATTAATTGGTAATAATTCATGGGAGATTAGAAAATGAACATGATTTATGCAGACAGCATGAATGTAATGAGATATTTGGATCTCATCTGGCCTGTCTCTAGGTCAGGTTTTTGGTGATACCATAAAGAAAAAGGGGACGCAGCCAGTACTTCCTGCTGGACTCCTGCAAGGCTTCAGATCCCTAGACCCAGAGATTCCCAGTGTGAACTGGGTGGCGAGCCGAATCGAACCACTGGTATTGAACCTGAGATGCGTGCAGGGTTCCTTGGCTTCTCCTTTCTCACAGACCTTGTGGTAGGACTAAAATAGACAGTGATACACTGACATTTGGTCAGAAAAAGGTCCCCAACGCAATAAGGACTAACTTTTGGAACAAAGGGTATCTCCTGTTTTATTTTGCCGGCTTTATTATTTTAGTTTGTTATTTTTCATACATTGTTCTTTCCAAAAAAAAGCTGTTGTATTACATGTTGACTTTCAGCTTGAAATAACAAGTGGCCACAAACATACAAACCATTGTAGTCTGTGTCATTATTGATGTTCAAAATATTGGCTCTTAAAAGTTTAGTGTCTTCTGTTACTGGTCCAGTTATTACTATTGACTATTACTTACCTGTGCTCTGTTATTACATCGTAACAAGGGTTACAGAATTGGCGAGCCAGCCAGGAGCCAATTAATTTGAATATCAATACTGAAATCATGTCCAATATGGACTTTGTACAAAGGTATGATGTTAAAATCTCAAATGCAGTTATTGTTAATGGTCTGACACAGATAGCTGATCAAGATGAACAGGTAATTGACTATCTAAAGAAGTATGGCAAAATCGAGAGATCCCTTGTTGTTGATGATCTATCAGATGAACTCTACCAAAACCTGATCGTTGAGTACTCGAGTGGTTCAGCCTTGGAAGGCTTAGAACCTCACTTGCCGCTTACATACACAGTACATAGCAATCCCCCCATTGCCTATGAAGTAAAGACACTAAGCAGTGTGTACACTACTAAGATCGGCAGCAATGTTACCAAGACATATCTGGCTGAGCTCAAGGAGCTGGCTAAGCAGAGTGGTAAAGATTACAGTGAGGTGCTGAAAGAAATGATGTCTCAGATCGGTGAAGATGTTGAAGCTATGCAACCCCGAGCTGAAGGCTCTCCCCCCATACCTGCTGAGCCCACTGTCTTCATACCTTCACCTCTGGGCCCTGAGCAACAGCCTCTCATCTCATTCTCAGATATATCACCAAGCAATAATGGCTTAGGTGCCACTGACTCTGCCCTACTCACAAATGAAAAGAGATTACCATCCCTTTCGTTAAGTGATATGAATCCACCTGAAGTCCAGAAGGTCGTGGTTGAGCATATCGTACGGAGACAGGATGCTGTCCCACAAGTGCAATCCCCAGTGAGACTCCGCTCCTTCTCTGGAAAGGCCCCCAGACCTAATAATGAAACCGACTATGATACTTGGCGCTCACATATTGAGCTGCTCCAAACTGATTCCAGCATGTCCCCCCTGCAAATATCCAGAAAGATCTTTGAGAGCTTGCTCCCGCCCGCAGCTGATATTGTCAAAGGGCTACGGCCTGAGTCACCCCCTTCAGCCTATCTACAGCTACTAGACTCAGCTTTTGGCACTGTGGAAGATGGGGAGGAACTTTTCGCTCGATTCCTGAACACCCTCCAAGACCTGGGTGAGAGGCCCTCCGCTTACCTCCATCGGCTGCAGCTAGTTTTAAACCTTGTGATAAAAAGGGGCGGTGTTGCACACGAGGAGGTAGACGGACACCTTCTTAAGCAGTTCTGCAGGGGGTGTTGGGATAATGCCTTGCTCAACACCCTGCAACTCGAACAAAAGAAAAGTAGTCCACCCACATTTTCAGATCTCTTGCTAATGATACGCTCTGAAGAAGACAAACAGCAAGCGAAAGCCAGTCGTATGAAAAAACATATGGGTGCTACAAAGCAGAAAGCCCAGTTGCAGTTCCATGGTGCATATGCCTGTGTGCCAGAGGAGAGTCATGAGATTGGCCTCAGTGCTATTGAGGACTTGAGGAAACAGGTGGTTAGTCTACAGAGTCAACTAACCTCATTCATGCAATCGAAAAGGACAAAGGGAGGTGGCAACAAGGGAGCAGCTGGGAAGTTTCAGAGTAGAGTATCAGGGCCAGATGATGCCAAGACAGACATGCGAGAACCGATCAAAAAGAACCCGGCAAACAAACCCAAACCCGGGTACTGCTTCAACTGTGGGGAAGATGGACACATTGCTCCATCTTGCACCAGCACAGCAAACCCAGCTTTAGTAGCTGAAAAGAGGAAGCAGTTTGAGGAAAAGCAGCACAGGTGGGAAACACAAAATGGTCCCAGCCCGCCTTTAAACGAGTAACAGGCCCTGTTGCGGGACAAACAGGGGCTGAGGAGAGTCAACAACGTCCCCCAGATGTAAACAAACCCTCAGCTGCAAGAGTCAAAGCCCAATCCTGTTCCAGCCTGGAACATGTGTATCGAAACCCACCTTTCCGGCTTCCCAAGCGGTTGGTTGGCACCAAGAGTACGGCTCGAGTGACCATAAAAGACGAAGCAGTCAACTGCCTGCTTGACACAGGTTCACAAGTAACAACCATTCCTCAGTCGTTCTACAGACAACATCTTTCAGAGCAAGAGATCAAGCCATTATTCAACCTCCTAGAGGTAGAGGGAGCAGCGGGGCAGTCCGTCCCCTATTTGGGCTATGTTGAGTTGGCTGTAACTTTCCCAAAAGAACTTGTGGGGGCATCAGTTGATGTAAACACACTTGCCCTAGTCATACCTGACTTTGAAGCCGTCACAGAGCCCCTTGTGCTTATAGGCACTAATACCCTTGATGTGCTCTATGACATCTATTCCAAAACTGGAATGACACATCAGCCTACCCCGCATGGTTACAGAGCAGTCCTTAAAATACTTGAGGTGAGACACAAGTGGGCAAACGTCATCGAGCCCTGCGGTGTAGTGAAGCTACATGGGAAGAGCTCCCAAATCATTCCAGCTGGTGAAACTGTTGTACTGGAAGGAGTTGCTCCAATGAACGGATTCCAGAGCGAGAAGTCCGTTCTTATCGAACATCCATCTTCATCCTCCTTGCCAGGTGGTTTGCTTGTTAAAGCTGCCCTGATTGATCTTCCCCAACGGCGGCCCAATAAGCTACCAGTTGTGATCTGTAATGAGTCTGATCATGATATTGCCATTCCTGCAAAGTGCACAATAGCACAGATCTGTACTTACCAGACCATATTGTTAAAGGAGCACAGTGTGGCCAAGGCACCTGAGCCACTCCAAGGGTCACCAGAGACAAAGCTCTCCCAAAGGCCTGCTCTAAGCTTTAACTTTGGCGAGTCCCCAGTCCCACCTGAGTGGAAAGAACGCATCACTCGGCAACTCAACAACATGCCTGACGTGTTTGCACAACACGACTCGGACTTTGGCCGAACAGATAAGGTAACGCATCACATAAAGCTCTCAGATGAAACTCCATTCAAACTGCGCCCTCGACCAATCCACCCACAAGACCTTGAAGCAGTTCGGAAACACATCCAAGAGCTTCTTGATGCAGGAGTCATCAGAGAGTCGGAGTCACCATTCTCGTCACCAATTGTGGTGGTCAGGAAAAAAAATGGCCAGGTCCGCTTGTGCATAGATTACAGGCGTCTCAATCTCCAGACCATTAAGGATGCATATTCTCTCCCCAAACTCGAGGACACGTTCTGTGCTCTCAATGGCTCCCAGTGGTTCTCTGTCCTCGATTTAAAATCAGGGTTCTATCAGATAGAGGTTGAGGAGGCAGACAAACCAAAAACTGCTTTTGTGTGCCCTCTCGGGTTTTGGGAGTTCAATCGCATGCCTCAGGGAGTGACGAATGCTCCGAGCACATTTCAAAGATTAATGGAAAAGTGCATGGGAGACATGCATTTAAAGGATGTGTTGGTCTTCCTCGACGACTTGATTGTGTTCTCCAGAACCCTAGAGGAACATGAGGAGAAGTTGATAAAGGTGCTCTCTCGTCTCAAAGAGTTTGGTCTGAAACTGTCCCCGGAAAAGTGTGTCTTCTTTCAGACGTCAGTCCGTTACCTTGGCCATGTGGTGTCCAGGAATGGAGTACAAACCGATCCAGAGAAGATCTCTGCCCTTAAGACTTGGCCAATTCCCCAGAACTTGCAAGAATTAAGATCCTTCCTTGGGTTTTCTGGGTACTATAGGAGGTTTGTTAAAGGTTATTCCAGTATCGTGAAGCCCCTCCATGATCTAACTTCGGGTTACCCACCTTCTCAAAAGAAGGCGAAGATGAAACAGAAATCAGAACAGTACCATAATCCAAAGGAGCTCTTTGGGGAACGATGGTCCCCTGCTTGCCAGCAAGCATTCGAGACCGTCATTAGCAAACTTACCACCGCACCTGTGCTGGGTTTTGCGGATCCCCAGAAGCCCTATGTGCTCCACACTGACGCCAGTACCACCGGGCTTGGTGCTGTCCTGTATCAGGAGCAAGAGGGTCAGCTCCGAGTTATTGGCTACGCGAGCAGAGGGCTGTCCTGTAGTGAAAGTCGCTACCCAGCGCATAAATTAGAATTCTTAGCGCTGAAGTGGTCAGTCACTGAAAAGTTCAGCGATTACCTATATGGTAACCATTTCACCGTTGTCACTGATAACAACCCACTGACTTATATACTGACCTCAGCAAAACTGGATGCGACAAGCTATAGATGGCTGGCAGCACTGTCCACATTCTCATTCAAACTTCTTTACCGGCCTGGAAAGCAGAACGGTGATGCGGACGGCTTGTCCCGTAGGCCGCATGGAAAGTTGGAGAATGACCTCAAATCCCAGAAGGAGAGGGAACGCATTCTCCAGTTCACCCGAGATCACCTCTCTGATCCAGAAAACATTGACGCAGTCGATCAAGCAGTCGTGCAAGCCATCTGTGAAAGGCAGCTCATCTACAGTGTCAATGATGATGAAAGTAGCACTGATAATGTTGCCCTAGTTGAATGCCTTGCCATCTCTGCTAATGCTGTGCCCGACAGCTATGAGCAAGAGGGTCAATTCAGAGGATTGCCAGTCATCCCCCATCTATCTGAAGCAGAGCTGATAGATAAACAATGGACAGACCAATGTATAAGGCATGTCATTTCCCAAATCGAGTATGGGGACACACCACCCCCCACCTTGCGGAATCAACTCCCTGACCTCCCACTCCTGCTCCGAGAGCTAAATCGCCTTGAGCTCTTGAATAATGTCTTGTACAGACGTCGTCAAGAGGGTCCCAAAACAACCTACCAACTTGTGCTCCCAGCTGAGCTCCGTGACACAGTCCTGACCAGCCTGCATGACCATATGGGTCACATGGGAGTGGACCGTACAATGGATCTCGTAAGGTCCCGATTCTACTGGCCGAGAATGGCTGTGGATGTGGAGAGGAAGGTGAGGACATGTGGCAGATGCGTGCGGAGGAAGGCACCACCTGAGAGAGCGGCGCCCTTGGTCAATATTAACACCACTAGGCCCCTTGAACTCCTTTGTATGGACTTTCTCTCTCTTGAACCTGATAAAAGTGGGACCAAAGACATCCTTGTGATCACGGATCACTTTACCAAATTTGCGGTTGCCATTCCTACACCTAACCAGAAGGCACGCACAGTGGCAAAGTGTCTGTGGGAGAACTTTATGGTGCACTACGGCATGCCGGAAAAGCTACATAGCGACCAGGGGCCGGATTTCGAATCTCGCATGATAAAAGAGCTCTGTCAAGTGGCTGGCATACAAAAAGTAAGGACAACCCCATACCACCCTAGGGGCAACCCTGTTGAGCGATTTAATCGCACCTTACTAGACATGCTAGGCACCCTTCAGAACCAAGAGAAGTCTCGTTGGCGTGATTTTGTAAAACCCCTGGTCCACGCTTATAATTGCACCAGGAATGACGTGACAGGTTTTACACCATACGAATTAATGTTCGGGCGCCAGCCTCGCCTGCCGGTTGATCTGGCATTTGGACTACCAGTGTGTGGCAGCCAACACACATCACATTCTGAGTATGTGCAAAACCTTAAGTCACGGCTCGAGGAAAGCTACAAAATAGCCATGGATAACGCTGCAAAGACAGCACACAAAAACAAAACACGGTTTGACAGGCGTGTGACTGCTTCAGACTTGGAAGCTGGAGACCGAGTACTGATCAGGAATGTCCGCATCCGAGGGAAGCATAAGATCTCAGACAAATGGGAGTCGATTGTCCATGTAGTGGTGAGCAGAGCAGGCACCCTTCCTGTCTATACGGTTAAACCCGAAAACAAGGATGGTCCTTTAAGGACACTGCATAGGGACTTACTCCTCCCATGTGGATACTTACCTACAGAGGAAAGAATCGAACCTGTTCAGCAGCCTGCAAAGCGCAGACCAGCAACTCGTGCAAATCCTGCTGTAGATGCCGATCGTTCCTCGGAGGAGGAGGACGATGAGCTCATTCCAGTCTATTGTTTCAACCAACCCCCAAAAGCTCAGGTCCCTGCAGTGCATGAGAGCCCAATACCGCCTGATCCACCTATGTCTAACGAACAAGATACACAGCATACTGAACCTCCAGATGTATGTTCTGTCGAGAGCCCAGTGAATGCTCAGAATGCTGATTGCACTCCCGAAATTGACAAACAACCTGATATGTCCGAATGTACACCAGACAGTCTCCTGACACTTGACAAACCTACCAGCCGTCAGGGTGACACTGAGTACCTATCAACTGAAAGAGTAATTCTAACCGAACAAATACATGAAACAGACCAACCCGAAAGTGTATGCCTTGGGAAAAAAGAAAACTTACCTGATAATGTTGATGACATCTGGAATGAACAGCTTCCAGTGCTCTCTGACATGTCAGAGAGTGAAGAGGAGAAAGGAGAGGATGGGTCGGATGAAATAGAGACAGCAACTAAAGAGGAGACGGAGAGACGAACAGGAACAGATACCTCTGTCAGAAGATCAGAGAGGAATCGCCAACCGTCAAGGCGACTTGATTATGCTGAACTTGGAAACCCCTTTGTCACAGTGGTTAAATCGTTCTTTCATGGACTGACCACAGCACTAGCAGGTGCTTTGAGTGAAGCTGAAGACTCCCTACATTCCCCTGTCCTGCCCTCTCAGATAAAACATATTTGATCACTGCCATGTACAGGGACGTACATGAGTTCAGGAGGGGAGAGTGTAGCCCAGGCTCTAAAATGACACCCTGTAATATTAGAATTATCCCTTTAAAATAATTCATCTTAATTGAGAAGTTAATAATTCATTGGAAAGTCGTTAAAATCCTTAAAAACAATTCATTTTATTTTGAAACAAACAAATAATTAATTTAGGGTGATTATATACATTAAGAAAATAATAATACGAAGAACTATTTAAAAAGTGTTGGTATAGAAATAACATTTAGAGTAAATATCATTCAAATAACTCACATAAATGACTACATCTGTTGAAAGTTGTTTAAAATCATGAAACTATGTGCATAAAAGGGAGAAACACAGCCAACATTGTATTTTCCAAGCAGCAGTGAAGGGTTCAGTATGACAAGATCCCCAAATAACAAATCAATGGACCCCACTAGTCCCAGGTGATCGGCTGCAGTTCCGCTTCCTGTTATAACTTCCTGTTTTAAAAAACAACCTATGCTGGCTACCTCGAGTGCTGATGGGACATAGAGAAAATAAAATCTTTTGCCATCCGTTGGGTAAGAACTAAAAATGATCTTCTAAACGAAGTAATATTAATTCTAGATGATGTTAAACAGCTGCTGACCGCCATACTGTTGCATTTAAGATTGTAAAGCAGCGTGAGAGGCCGGATGATTTTCGCGGGTCTGCCGAGGTGAAATGCTGTAAACCTCGCTCATACTTTGACTCAGCGGTGAGTGAAAACACTATAAAACCTGTTAAGATGACTGTAAGGCAGCTGATATTTATGTTAATTGGCGCTGATAGCCATTAAAAGGTGCTAATAGTGCTCTATCTGAGACTGTGTTTTGTTACGCTAATAGCGTGTTAACTTGAGCCTAGCCACTTAGCTGGCATGATTATTTGGTGTTACGTGCAATTTATGTTTATTTTATGTTTATGGTAATTAAAGAGGTTAATATTTAGTGCAATCTCTCACTGTTACCGGTGCAAGGAGAGACAATTAAGCACGTTAAGCCTTAATGCCTCACGTTACTATTAATGTTTACTGCATTTGATGCAATTTTGACCAAATTAAAGGGGTACTCCACAGTATTTTATTTTATTTTTGTGAAATGTACTTTTGTCGGTTACTTGTGTAACCACATAATTTTGAGTATTTGTAGATGGTTATTAATGTGTATTTGAACATGATTATAAGAAGCACTTTGAATGTATTTATAGTTACACAACTACAAATGAACACTTGGAACTAAAGATATATTTTTGTTGTACAACTAAACCTTTTTGAGAACATGATTGAACTAATTAATACAAAATATTATTATTAATTGGTAATAATTCATGGGAGATTAGAAAATGAACATGATTTATGCAGACAGCATGAATGTAATGAGATATTTGGATCTCATCTGGCCTGTCTCTAGGTCAGGTTTTTGGTGATACCATAAAGAAAAAGGGGACGCAGCCAGTACTTCCTGCTGGACTCCTGCAAGGCTTCAGATCCCTAGACCCAGAGATTCCCAGTGTGAACTGGGTGGCGAGCCGAATCGAACCACTGGTATTGAACCTGAGATGCGTGCAGGGTTCCTTGGCTTCTCCTTTCTCATAGACCGTGTGGTAGGACTAAAATAGACAGTGATACACTGACATTTGGTCAGAAAAAGGTCCCCAACGCAATAAGGACTAACTTTTGGAACAAAGGGTATCTCCTGTTTTATTTTGCCGGCTTTATTATTTTAGTTTGTTATTTTTCATACATTGTTCTTTCCAAAAAAAAGCTGTTGTATTACATGTTGACTTTCAGCTTGAAATAACAAGTGGCCACAAACATACAAACCATTGTAGTCTGTGTCATTATTGATGTTCAAAATATTGGCTCTTAAAAGTTTAGTGTCTTCTGTTACTGGTCCAGTTATTACTATTGACTATTACTTACCTGTGCTCTGTTATTACATCGTAACAAGGGTTACATTTACATTTCAGTAATGGCTCCATTCCTAGAAACTTGTTTTGTTAAATCTAGCAGGCAGATAAATAACTGGCTGAATTGCACCACTCAGAGCACACCATTCCACATGTGGGGTTTCTGTCCGAGGTCGCCATGCATTACAGGTACCAGCCTGTAACCTTTGTGTTGTTTTATTTTAACTCCTGTCCTCAAATGTTTTGTTTTGTCTCGACCAACAGTCCACAACCTAAATATATTCAGTTTACGCTTCCTCAGGAAATCATATTGTCTGGAGATACAGAGCGCCGCAATGTGAACACACAGCAGCACAAATCTGCAGCCAAATGCAGATGACTATTATAATGACAAAAAAAATACATAATGAAAAAAATTTGGTGAACTCATTCACATTATTGCTTCAGACTAATCCTATTTCAGCCATAATTCTGCAATTCACATCATAAATTGTCACATTGTTTGGTAACTGATGTGACAGCAGCATTTGCACTGTGATGCATTTAAGGAATAAAACACGAGACGACACCTGTGCTAAAAAGACAGTTGGGAAGGAGGCTTCAATGCACATTAATGAACCACGGTAGTAACACTTGTCCCACATAAAAAGGCAGAATAGGGAGTTCTATTTCACACAGGCTCCGCCCTCTACTGGACTCCATGGGTAATACTCTTCTCCAGTCACACGCATGCAATCGCCCACTGATATTTGCGTGTATGTAACCAGCCAGTCAGGACACCCCTACCAATTACGTGTCTCACAGTATATAAGGCAGTGTCTTGCTGCTGCTCTCTTATCCTTCTCACTTCAGTGACGGTAAAATCAGCTCACTGATCTTACCTACCCGTGGATGGAGTTGGTGCTCCAAGTTCGTTTGTGCCCGTCGTACCCCGGTCTCACCACCGCCACTGACAGGCATATCTTGTCCTTCAAGTGCCTCAGATGGGACCACGCAGAGAGCGGCATGATGCAGCCACCGCCCTGCGTGCATTGCCGAGCACTTCCTTCAACTCAACAGCAGCAACAGTGGGAACATTTTCGGCTGTGTGACGTCTCACTTTACTGCAACAAGAGCAAACCAGAGCTTGAGATTGATCTCCATGGTGAAGATGAATTCATCCAGCCCTCCGTCACTGTTGCAGCTGCTGCCACCGCCACCACCACCGTTGGATGTCTCAGCTGAGAATCTCCAAGAGGCTTCACCAATGGTAGATGATGAGTACTCTTCTCTTCTGTCTCTGCAACTTCGCTGACCTTCGTCACCCGGTGCCAACTTCAGTTCGCCATGATTTCCCGAAGGTTGCGATCATGGCAGCAGAGCGTGTTGGGCTCTCTCTGTCCCCCCACGCTGTTCCAACTGGTCAGCTGGCATCAGGAAGGATTTTACGGCCCAGCTCATGTGGTTCAATCCCTCTTTGTTTCGCTGCTGAAAACAAAGTCACCAGTGGCAGGACTGGTGTTTCCTTCCTGAGAGTGCAGCCCCCCCCACCCCCCCAAGAGGCCCTGGCAGCCCTCCTGATTCCTTGGCTGGCTGGATGTTGAGCAGGAAGCCTCCTCTGGTGCACAATGGGGACACACTAGAATATTTTGATAAAATATATGGCTGTGCAGCTTGCCACAGCAGCTAACAATCTGGGTGTGTTGGGCATCATTGCGGCTAATACACAATCATAAAATCAAAAAATGTTTTTCCCTGTGGCCTTCATGGGAAAACATTTTCTGGGCCGCACCATCAGTCAGATTAATAACCTGGTTATGGGTGCTGCTACTACCACAGGGCAAGTGATGTCACTTGCCACAATAGACTCACATCACATGTGGCTGGGACTCACCACCCTACAGAGGAAGGACAGAGAGGACCTCCTGGGAGCCCCCATAACTCCAGATGGGCTCTTTGGGTCAATTTCCTTTGTGACTCAGCACTTCAAGAAGTTGGAAGAGGAGAAGGCACAGATGAGCCATCATCTGCTGCTTGCCCCTTCTTCTAGCTGGAGAGGAGACGTGGCAGTGCTGGCAGGCAGGGCAGAGCACCATCAGTCCCCGCCATCTCAGCCACCTCCCATGATAGTGGCTCAGGCTGCTTCATCCAGCTGATCACAGAGGCTGCATAATACAGAAAACACTTGCTCAGCTCGCGCCTCTGCCTCTCTTCCCTATGTAAGAGAAGCAGACAGCGGGCGGTCTCATTCAGCTGCAGTCTGTGCTAGCTGAAAAAAGCTCAGCACTGAGTGCATCCATAAGGGCTATGTTAGGTGCGATGTGGTTAGAAAGAAACACATCCAGCGACACACAGCGACACTCAAAAGCACATCTGACTCTTGCTGCGCTTGCTGGTATATCCTCACAGGAATATCGCCTCATGCCCACACATTCACCGGGGTGAGGATGCCTCATGTCTGCTTAGTGTCAGCACTGTCCCCTGCTGTTTTCGCTGCCCTGCACAGGACCAGCATACACAGCTCACCACTCGGTTTTACGATAGCATGGCTGGTGGCATTACTTCATCCTTAGAGAGTAATGCCCTGGGCCCACACACAGACCGTGGAGAGGAGACACCAAGTCTGCCTCACTCCCCTCCGGTTATTTCTGTGGGAAATACAGAGGGTGACGGATGCACTGACATGACATCTTACGCTGTGTTGAGACAGCTGATGGTGATGCATTTACAGACCAGTCCATCAGCTCAGACCTTTCAATATTGGCCCCCCATAGGCCAGTCTTCCATTTATGAAAGGTCTGGCAGTGGAGAGGGCCAAATCGGAATACCACAGCTTCCTGGCTGCTGCCCTCTGGCCGACAGCCTGTCCTCTGACACAGTTTTACGCAGAATGGTGTCAGAGCTGCACATTATTGGAGTGGATGGACAAAACACTGAGACTGGGTTATTCTCTCCAGTTGTGCCAAGTTCCTCCTCCGTTTTCGGGCATCAGGAAGATATATCTATCCTTCTAAGAGGAGATAGATTCTCCTCCCAGGGGATATTCTGGGAGAGAAGGAGTGAGGATACAGTTTCTGGATAAGAGAGCAGCAGCGAGACATTTCAAGGTCAGAAAGACTGGAGTGCTGCTTGTGCACCATGAAAATAGGGCCCTATGACATACAGAAAAAGAGAGGAGGGAGGTCCATGTCCAAGAGATATAGACAAGTAGGAGGGGAGCAAGAAGATAAAAGAACTGTGTAAGCAAGAGATTGTTCAGAAAGCTGCCAGAGCTCAGCAGCTTCTCCTCTTTCTATCTTTCTAATGGCTGAGACTGTGGAGAGAGTTGAGCTCTGCTTTCCACAACTCAACTCCTCCTGCAGGAAGCCAGAACCCCCTAACACTAATACTGTGCTTATTTACATTTTGTTGTCCTTCATCTCTCTGCTCACTGCAGCTCTCAACCTGCTGGTCATCATCTCCATCTCCCACTTGAGGCAGATAATCGTCATACCTTGAGCAAATATATCGATATATTGTGGTTTGATTTACAGGATAAAGTGGCTTCAGACTTGCACATAGATGTGCTAGCCCTGAGGTCTTTACATACTGGTTGCTGGTCTACTATTAAGTTATACTGTGATTTTTATCAATACAGCTTTTTGCAAAACTACTACTGATATTGCTGATATTCACAGTGATGATGATCTCTCACTGCAGGCAGCTCCACACTTCCACCAACCTCCTCCTCCTCTCTCTGGCTGTCTCAGACTTTCTTGTGGGCCTTCTGGTGATGCCCGTTGAAATCCTCTTGACAGAGACCTGCTGGATCCTGGGTGACATCATGTGTGCTCTGTATTATTTTGTACCTATCATAATAATCTCTGCCTCTGTAGGAAACATGGTGCTCATATCAGTCGACCGCTATGTGGCTATTTGTGACCCTCTGCATTACCCCACAAAAGTCACAAAAAAAATAGTTATAATATGTATTTGCCTGTGTTGGATTTGTTCTGTTTTCTATAGCATTATCCTTTTATATGATAACCTGAAGCAACCAGGCAGGTATAATTCCTGCTATGGAGAATGTGTGGTAAATATTACAGGGGCTGTTGACCTTGCTTTGGGCTTCATTATTCCCATTACTGTCATCATAGTTCTGTATATGAGAGTATTTGTGGTGGCTGTGTCTCAGGCTCGTGCTATGAGGTCTGGCATTGCAGCTGTTTCACTCCAGCATTCAGTGAAAATAACTGTTATGAAATCTGAGATTAAAGCAGCTAGGACTCTTGGTATTGTTATAGTTGTGTTTCTGATGTGTTACTCTCCATATTACTGTGTGTCTCTCACAGGCCAGGACATCTTGGTCCGTTCTACAACTGAGGCCTTCATGATTTTTCTGATGTATTTTAACTCTTGTCTAAACCCCGTCATATATGCCTTTTTCTACCCCTGGTTTAAAAAAGCTGTTAAACTCATTGTTACTCTTCAGATACTGCAGCCTGACTCCTGTGAGGCCAACATACTGTAGCCAGAAACTGTAGAATGAGTGAGAAGGCTGTATACGTATTTACACAAATCTTTTTAAAAGCTGTTTTTTTTTCAGTGTTTTTAGTAACAGACAACAATTCAGGAGCTGGAAGATGAGCATCTTGTGGTGACTGTAATGGTACATATAATGTAAATCATTTACTAATTCATTCCCACACATGCTTCTTTGTACAGCATAAAATATATAAGTTTTTAAAGGAGATAATGTTGATGATAAAATGCTCTACAAGTTCTGGAGTAACCAGTTAATTGGAAAAAAAGCATCCAGCAACAGCAGTCTGAGGCCGGAATTCTCCACAGACTATTTGGCCCTGTTCACAACTGGCATTAACATGCATCTTGGACGATCTGATCATAAGTGGACAAACAGCTCTAAATACATCAGTTCAGACGTGGCATGAGAATGTTTCTCCACATGCATCTCGAGTGACCACTTGTGATCGGATCTAACTCTCTCGCTCTATATGCAAATAAATACATACATCATTATGTTTGCAAAGACCAAATGTGGTGCAGAGGAGAGCAAAACTCAGGAGAGACTCAGCAGTCAGACATTTCTCTGTTAGAGGCTGAGATTGTCACTAAAATGAGAATAGCTGGTCGACCTTAAAGGTCAGTCCACCTTAAGTGAGCCTGGTCAGGTTAGGCTGACCCATTGTCAATAACTGCGGGGCTAACCCCCTTCACTTTAATCAGCAGGTAGCAAGCAAGACACGGGAACTTCACTTGGGTCTTGAGGAGTGGTAGTATTTATTCACTGACAAATAGCCTAAACTGTACTGTTACTGTACTGCTATTGCACTGCTATGTCCACAATTTGACTGTTTTCTTCATATTCTCTGGTCACCAGACATTGTTTTGCACATCAATATGACACCATTGGCACGCAAATGAGTACGTACCTCCGCTTATGCAGAAGACGTCACTTGAGTTGGTGGTCCTTTAAGGTGGTCCAGGACACATTTGCATACACACTGCTGAAAGAATGTGGCAATTTGTGGGCCAAACCACCTCTGAATGTGGTCTGAGCGATTGGATCTCAATACGTCCTCAATGCGTCTTGGGTGCATTCACACCTGTACTTAGAGCTGTCCACTTGTGATCAGATCACTCAAGATGTATTTTAATGCCTGGTGTGAAAAGGGAATTTGTTTTTGTTTACAGGTGTCCAGTTTGGTGCTTTCTCTAACTTATTCTAACGGTTTCACTTGCTGTATGTGTGACATGAATGATAAAATAAAATACACTGACAACAGATCTACAGCGAAATGGTCTTCTTCTAAAATCACACATCATTATGTTGCAGTCCTGTTCACTAAGGTCATGTTAAATGTAGCCTGGTGAAATTAAACCAGCACAGGACACAGAAATTTCTTTTTGGGGTCTTTATTCTGAACAGGAAAATTAAGTCACTTGAGATTTTAAAAAATAATAAAAGCTTTAAAAACAAAATATGCAGAAGGTCCTCTGCTTTATATGCAGTTCTTGTAAATAAACAAAATCGTTAACGGCTGAGGACTCTTCTATGCACTGTAACACTCACAGCCCTGTCTAGTCTACTTAAGGTGTAACAGCCAGGCTCTTCACGGTATTCAGTACAATAGTAGTATCGATTACCATACACTACTGGTGCTAAAATATCCACTACAAAAGATTGCAAAAATAACTAGGCTAGCACAAGAGTGCAAAAGTAACTATGATGGCTCATCCTTATAACAGAAAGAGCCCACAAATTCACAATTAGCAATCTTACACTCACAGGCCTTGTATAAAATTTTACAATGAATGTGTGGAATTTGAATACATACTAACTGTTGTGCGTCTGTCCAGGAGCACAAGCTCAGAGGTGCTGGGACACCATACACCAATTACATCAGGTTCCTCACAAGAATATGCTCTAAACACGTTCCACATATCTGTCAACATCCAACAAAATACAATCACATTAGTGACACCCGTCACTTTTAAATGTTTATCACATGATATTTACCTTCAAAAACAGCCCATAATACCCAGAAAAACAACAAGTGTCTGCATCATGGTAAAACCATAGGTAAATGTTTTAGACTTTCACACTCTACATCCCACTTTTAAAATTAAGTGGCTCAAAACGTACTTGAGAAATCCAAATTTGTTTAGACACTTACTTTCTTAATATATACATTTTCCCCTCATAAATACTACATTTGGAATAACCAGAATATATGTTTCAAACGCAAATCAATGTTTTTAAAGAAATGGGCTGATAATGGCATACTATTTGTCTGTCAATTGTTTAACAAGCAGGGTCATATATTTACTTATAATGAATTCTTATCAGAATATAACATTCCTATAATTCCTATAGAATTTGCTATTGTCTTTCATGCTATGCCGTCAGGTATTAAAATTCTGCTGTCATCTGCAACTGGAGATATTTTCCATCAAACTACTTTGTGAGAATTTTATATCGGGAATTCAGATCCTTTTTTGAGTATAAAAACTAATAATAAATTTATAAGGGAAACAACCCACAGGGGCACAATTAGAAAACCTGCTTCTGTATTTGTTTTGAATAATCTGTATATTGGTATAGACTGGAAAAAACATGGTTATTACCCAGGATTTTTTCCTTCAAATAAGCATCTTTTAACTGGATGAAGGTTTTTAGTCATCTGATGGCTGGATTTTAAGTTATTCATGAATCAAGCTGAACAAACATGAGTGACAGCTCAGACTGTAGCCGCTCCCTGAACACCATCAGATAAATATTGACTTTTAAGCTGTGACTTTTCTTGTTCAGTGTTTTAATTACCAGTTTCTTTACTTTGGAGTGGTGGAGACCTCTTTGGAAAATTTGGCCATGTTGTTTTGTGAGTTTTTCTGGACTATACTCAGATATAATGGCTGTGTGTGTAGACTGCAAACAGTGCTCACAGTTTAAAGGATGATTCCACCACCTGAAGCCAGAGCTTTGGAAAAAGATCAGCTGATTGAAAGGTTTGTCTCCGTAGCTGCTGCTCAGGCAAAACATATTTCCCATTTATGGTCCTCCAGTCTTTCTGTCCTAGAGGCCTGATCACCCTCCCACCTGCTGACACAATTGGTCTCAGCTTCTGTGGCCATTGGGGATGAATGACACATCACACCAAGAGTCTGAGCACACCGAAATTGATTTTGCCCTCCTTTTTAATGTTTTAAAAGACTGTGTAATGTCTGTTTTTATCTCTGACCCGATTCCCACACTTGGTTGCAGAGCTGATCGTTTTGGCTGCATTCTCAGCCTGCACACCTGGCTCCAGTCCGAATGCAGATCTCACAACATGGATTTTATTGATAATTTTCACTTGTTCTGGGGTTGTGCTTCTCTCTTCAGAAGAGACAGGATTCATCTCCGTAAGCGGTGTAGCCAAATGCTGTCCACTAATATTCAACATGCAGTCCAGTCCTATTTACTCAGCACACACCCACCCCGAAACCCCCCTCTCTAAATCTCGTGATTTGGATTTTTTATTTCTATGGAAGACCTGGGTGAATGCAGGTAAGCTCCTCTCCTGAGGACTGTAGCTATTTTAATTCACCAAGGTTATCTGGCAGAGGTGGAGGGGTCGCTACTGTTTATAAAAATTGTTTTAGCTTTTCTGTGTTGCCTGCAATGTCCTATAAGAGCTTTGAATTCGGGAAAATGGCCTGCAGGGACTGTAAAAGCTCTTGTGCAGAGAAACAGCTCCAGGTTAGTTGCATATCTCCTCTGGAGATCAGCTGCTGGGCTGCGCATCTACTTAGCAGAAAGGGTCGCAAAGTTATTCAGGGGTCCAAAAATGTTGTTGAGGTCCTCATATGAATTATATCTCTGATCCATTTCTGCATCTAGTCTGTCCATGATGGTCAAAAACACACTGGTGAAAAACTTCCTGTTAAGTCAACTTCAGATGATGTGGATTCATCGGTGTGTTTTTTTGCTTCTTCTTACATTGTGTCATTCTTTGTAAACTTGTGGCACTGTTGGAGACATAATTTTAGCCTTAGCCTCAAACTGATCTCTCAAGCTTGCAACATACTGCCTCAACAATCTTACCAGATCCATAGCATTGGACAGGTCCAACTCCACAGCCTGTAATGCTATACTTGCTTTTTGAAAACGCTGGTGAACACAATTCCATATGTGGCACAGAAGAGCTATTTCTTTTTTGCAAAGACTTGGCTTCATTTCTTGCCATTACACTTTGTTTAATGTCATCTGCAATGGCAACTTGAATGTTGACTTAAGTGCCTGTGTCGCTTGTGCATGTGCAGTCCATCTGGTATCAGAGAGGGATTTCGAATTTTCAATACGCTCGTTTTAATTTGGCTGCAATTCTGCAGTCACCATCTTTCCATCTAACAGCTGACTTGGAGCAGAAGTAACAAATTAGCACAAAATGGAAAAATTCAGCTGTCTCCATGCAGCAGATGACACTGTTAACTCCAACCAGATTTAGTTTGTGTGCTGCGCAAGCACTCCACTAGAGGATTGTCTTTCATGCAAGCTTGTAATCTTTTGTACATGTCTGACATATTTGCTGCATTATCGAAGCACTGTCCCCTACAGTTGCTCATATTGATATCCATATCTTGAAAAACAGTTAGATTTTATTTTATTGATTCATTAAAATATAAATCAGTTGTTCTATTCCTCCATGTTTCATTAAAACCTGTATTTAGCTTTCTTTCAAGGTCTTGGAGTATTCTTTGCTCTTAACTTTTGTACTGATAATGATGATCATGTCAACTTACTTCTGTTAACACACACACACACACGCACGCACGCACGCACGCACGCACACACACACACACACACACACACACACACACACACACACACACACACACACACACACACACACTTTGTTACCAAGATCCATTGGGCAATGAACAACTCTGTAGCTCATTAGCTGCTCCTGCTGGCTAAGTTTTCACACCTGCTGTCATTAGTGACAGATAATGACATCATTGCAATTAAATGTGTTAATGTAAGACAAAACAAGGTCTTACATCAACACATGATGCATTCATTTCTAAGTAGACCAACTATTCAAAGTTAAGAGTAAACACCATAAACATTTGTGATGCAACCTCCACACAACAATAGATGATATAATCTTCGCTTAAAGGTATTTGATAACCCCAATCACTAAAAAATGAACATAAAGTGTTAGTTATTGAGCCATACACATGATCACAATTCTGAGAAGTAAAAACGACACTCTGAACAATGTAATAAGTAATTGTTCAGTGTGTGCAAACAAACAACAATTCATTTATTGATGCATGTAGGCTGCAGCTACTGTGTCATTAAAGGGTAGGTTACAATTTTTCAAGTCTGTCTGAAAACAAATGTCAGGTGCCCAAATGGACACTGAAACAGGATTTGCTCGCTGTAATCATTCTTCTTGTTCATACTAAGCATTAGAGGATTCCCTCCAAATGCACTTAGAATGTAAGTGATGGACAAAATCCACAGTTCTTGTTCTGTGCAAAAATATATTTTTTAAGTTTATCTGAAGATAATTTGAGGCTTCAGCCATCTGCGTTAGTCAAATAAATTTAACATCTTCCACAGTTACAGTCTTTTTAGTGAAAAAATTCCCTCCTTGTGTCTTGGCAAACATTTTCCTGTTCAGCTGCAGTGGACGGATCGTAACAAAAAGAGAGAATTTAGCACTGAAAAGACTGTAACTTTGAAAGATACGGACTTGATTCAATTAATTTGAACAGCTGAAGCCTCATTTTCTTCAAATAAACTTTGGAATAGATTATTGCATGGAAGGAGGACTGTGGATTTTATCCCCATCACTTACAATGATTAAGGGTTCCCTTTAATAGCCAGTATGAACAGGAGTCATGTGTATGGCAACAACCCCCCCCCAAAAAAAACACATGTCAATGTTCATATAGACACCTGACTTGCTTGAATTGCTCATGGAAGACGGACATTTCTCTTGATCAACTTGTGTGTTTGACATAAGTTCCGTTTACCTCTGACAGAAATGTAAACTGGTCCATGAGTGCCAAAAATACTGTTTTCCTCAGTAATGGTACCAGCTGACCAGACAGCTATCTAGAAGAACTTTTTTTGAAGGGTGACTGAAAATTCCAGAGAAAATGTCGAAATATTTTCCATGTACAGTGATACAGAGACAAAAGTTTATATGACCAGGTCATGAACTACACACTGGCTACAATGCGAAGGGATGGGAGGGTCGGTACACTTCTGAAGTTGGATGATGTCCACACTGCATGCTTACTTTGTGCTGCATGTGTGCAGTGTTTTGCCTTTGTATAGCAGTTCAAGTTTGACACAAAGCTAACAGTTTCAATTTTTATTTTACTCATTTATTTACTTATTTATTCATTTTTCAGGATGGTACCTAGACTGGAGCTGGCAGCATATTTTTTGTTGTACTCACTGTACATTAGTACAAAGTCCTACACACATAACACAAACACACATACACAAACAAGCCTCTCTGGCAAGGGATTTCACACCTGCTTGCATTAGTGTCAGATGATGACATCACTGCAATCAGAGGTGTTAAGAAAAAACACAAACAGCAACATGATGCAGTGTCTTCACATCAAAACATGATGCAATCATTGCTTAACAAACAAGGTAAACTGATTTTTTAAAGAGATCATATCTGTCATGACCTTAAACATGTGTGATGCAACCTCTACACATCAACACATGATGCAAGCATGATTAAAGAGTCAGTTAGCAAATGACACATGAGACATATTTCTTACTTTGGGTTATCTAGCTATTCAGAAAATTATGATTTACAAAGAGTTTGATATATTATCACAGTACAAATCATTTTGTTTGAAAAACCCAACAGCATTGCATTTCTATTTAATCCATCGAATATTTTCTCAGGAACATTTTTTTTCAAAGAAGCCCTTTTTACATGTTGCTGTATCAAGAAATGCGAGCAGTTATGGGGTAGGGGCATCCTAAAGATGCACACAGAAAGCTGGAATTTTTTGTGTAAATAATCACACAGGAGACAGCAGCTGGTGTGTGTATACTGCAAAACCATTCACACAACACTAGAGGGGGGGCTTGGCCCAACAGTCCCTTATTATCTCCCTTTTTATAGTTGACAAAAACCTTTACATGACTGATTATGTAATAAAAACACTGAGTTTAAAGTCTCACTCAATAGTCCATATTTCAAATTATAAACCGCTCGTGTCACTGTCCACAGTGTCACTGTCCTTATCCTTGTCCATTGTGGTTTGGGCCGGACTACTGTGCTGCTTGCTGTGTTATTCAGGGTGGTGTCAGAGAGTCTCCATCTCTGCTGGCCTCAGGTCCACCCGATTATACTCCTTTCCTCCACCTGCCAGTCCTGTCTCCAGGTAGAGGCTTCATTCTGATATCTTGGTCAATAGACAGCTTCAGCGACTGGGAGAGGAGCCTTCAGTCACCGAGCCATCAGTCTTTGTGCTGGACTGCTATGCATGCCCTCTGTGGGTGTATTTCTCCACTGCACAATGGCTAACCATGGGTTGTTACCCACACTGGCTGCTTTCTTGCACGGTTTTTTACTATCTTCACAGCCAACTCAACTTTCCTATTAGACTGGGTGTCTGGGTTATGACATGACATGTTCGAAGTCCCATTCCTTTGCAAACTCTCTAAATGTTTCATAGTCAAACTGTTGATCCACAGTCTAATCACCTGGTCAGGCTGCCCATCACAGCATCACGTGCATCGACGAGGGTGAAGATACGAGCCATGGCCAGTTTATATAATACATCTTCGAGGGTTGGCATTATGTAATGAGACCTCCTTAAAGCTTGATTTAGTGACTCGGGCTCAATGCAGATCCTCTGCAGATCCTTCTCCGGCTGTCTGACTATCATCATGTTGCTAATCCACTCGGTGTGTTCTGACACTGAGGCTAAGTGACCCTCTCTCTCATGTTTGTCTAGCTGGGCGTTAACTGCATCTCTGAGTGCAACTGGAACATTATGTGGAGAAGCCTGCACTGAGGTTATTTTATTTTGCTTCTCGCTATCTCAAGGTCCAGTTTGTGTGTTTTGCCCCTCACAACACACTTTGTTCTAAATATCCCAATAGAGCACATTGTTTTGCCTGAGTAGAGTACCAACCTGGTTTGGCTCAGTAATAGCTTCACTTCAGGTGCCAGTCTCCTCTTGTCTTTTATGCTCATCACATCATATGCTGCCCCTGAATCTAACTGACATATCTGAGATCCAACATTCATTTTTAGGTTGATGAACCATTTCCTTCCCCTGTTCATGAGCTGCGCCTTTGCTCTCAGCTGAATAGATGTGGGCCTCACTGTTGGTCCTGTCTGTGACCTTGTGGGCCAGTGTCTGCTGTTATATGAATTGTAGCTGTGTTTTGGATTGTTATTCTATAATAAAATACTTTACGTAGAAAGTGTCAGGTGGGGAAGCAGGAGTGGATCCAAATGCAGAGGCCGGAATGCAGATTTGACGAAAATCTCCTTTAATCATGGGTGGTCAAGTACAGGCAAACAGAGCTGAACAGAACTGGCAGACGAGATAACACAAATGATCCAACAAAGACTCTACTCAAAACCAGACCTTAAATACAGACTAAACTAATCAGGGAATGGGGAACAGGTGACGAGACACAAGGGCAGGCTGGGAGTGATTGGCTGAGGGAAACACAGGAAGCAGGGCAGGGCTGACGAGACTGACACAGGGCAGGTGTGGGGAAGACACAGAGCAGAGCAGGGCTAACGAGGGTGAAGCAGGGCAGGTGAGGAGGAGTACATGAACACACAAGGGAAACACAGTAACAAAACCAAAACCCAAAAAAACACAATAATCTAAATACAACTCACACCTACCTGTCCAAGAACCATCATGAACCCAAACTAACGTACACAACACACCAGGCTAAACAACAAAAGGCAGCCCAAACCCACCACCCAAGAAAACCCATATGACCCGAAGGACTAAACAGAAGTTCAAACCAGGAGACCCCAAAGAACACAAGAACATAAAAAGACCAAAAAACACCCAAAGCAGGGTGTGACAGAAAGTTACCGATTTGCCATCTGCTGAAGATATGAAGATCCTGATCTTTATCAAGTTTTGGAGATTTTGCTAACCTACTTGTGGATTTAACACTAATGAAGTGTTCATAATGATATTCCTTTTGTACAATACTTTAGGCAGAAGTTTTAACAGCTGCCAATTTTTCAGCCATTTGATAATGTGGAGAATGTTATACAACAACAGAAGAGGTTACATAAAACTAGATGATGCAACACAGGTAATAAGAGACTGTAGCTTCTTCTATTTGTTACTCTGCTTACTCAAAGGTCTGCACTGTCAAGCAATTGGTCAACAGTGCAAGGTCATATGTCCAAAGTTGAACTTGATGTGAAAACTTGCAGATTTGACTCACTCCTGCAAAGGCATCCACTAATTGCTAATTGATTATGCAGCAAAATTTTGCTGTATTAAATGCTGGTGTGACCGGGCCCAAGCAACGCACCCAAAATCTGCCATAATTAAGTTTTGGGTAATGTTAACGGCTCGGTTTTTCTCTGATGAGTGGGGAAGTGTTTTTTCTAAACTCACATTAGTCCTCCATCCTTAAAGCCTTTTCTCTTGTAAAAGTAAAACATACTGTTTGGAAATACTAATTTAAATATCACACAAATCAATCCTTGTGTTGCTCATTCAAGTAACTTAGTAAACATCTGACAGCAGTATGTTAGAAATAATAGTCTGATATTATGTTCTTTTCTCATAATACTGTGCTATAATTGTAGCTAAATGTTCGCAGGTCTTCACTAGTTACTTAATAATGAGAAATAGGCTGACATTTTTTGTTTGTGATAGAAAGGGGAAAAGAAAGAAAATTAGAGACAGAGTGTAGCTTTTCATTACTCTATTCAGTTCCCAACATGACCAGATCAACCACAGAAAGTGAGAGAGGCATTCAAACAAAGGGTGATGATGAAGATGCTGATGAAGAGTATGTTGCACGAAGCTTTTCTGTCTCTCTGAGACAGGGGAGCAAGGAGAGAGATAAATGAGCTGTGTGACCAAGAGATTTGGTCAAAAATTTGCCAGAGCTCAGCAGCTTATCCTCTCACCCTGGAGGAAGCTGAACTCTGCTTTCCACAACTCCTCAACTCATCTTGCAGGAAGCCAGAACCTCCTCACTCTGAATCTGTGCTTATTTACATTCTGCTGTTCTTCATCTCTATGTTCACTGCAGCCCTCAACCTGCTGGTCATCATTTCCATCTCCCATTTCAGGCAGAAATAAGCATTTCAGCATACTAACTAATATATTGTGAGAATTCCAGAGAAAAAGAGGTGGTTTTGTGTGTTTTATCCTGGTTGTTCAATAAAACCTTTGAATGTGACTAGTGCTTACAGCAGCCACACACTCAATTTTGTTACAAGGTGAATCATTACTGCTCTTTTTTCATAACCACAACTGTTATTATTATATTCACAGTGATGATGTTCTCTCACTGCAGGCAGCTCCACACTTCCACCAACCTCGTCCTCCTCTCTCTGGCTGTCTCAGACTTTCTTGTGGGCCTTCTGGTGATGCCCGTTGAAATCCTCTTGACAGAGACTTGCTGGATCCTGGGTGACATCATGTGTGCTCTGTATTATGTTTTACCTTTCATAATAACCTCTGCCTCCGTTGGAAACATGGTGCTCATATCAGTCGACCGCTATGTGGCTATTTGTGACCCTCTGCATTACCCCACAAAAGTCACTAAAAAATAGTTGTAATATGTATTTGCCTGTGTTGGATTTGTTCTGTTTTCTATAGCATTATCCTTTTATATGATAACCTGAAGCAACCAGGCAGGTATAATTCCTGCTATGGAGAATGTGTGGTAAATATTGCAGGGGCTGTTGACCTTGTTTTGACCTTCATCATTCCCATTTCTGTCATCATAGTTCTGTATATGAGAGTATTTGTGGTGGCTGTGTCTCAGGCTCGTGCTATGAGGTCTGGCATTGCAGCTGTTTCACTCCAGCATTCAGTGAAAATAACTGTTTTGAAATCTGAGATTAAAGCAGCTAGGACTCTTGGTATTGTTATAGTTGTGTTTCTGATGTGTTTCTCTCCATATTACTGTGTGTCTCTCACAGGCCAGGACATCTTGGTCGGTTCTACAACTGAGGCCTTCATGATTTTTCTCATGTATTTTAACTCTTGTCTAAACCCCGTCATATATGCCTTTTTCTACCCCTGGTTTAAAAAAGCTATTAAACTCATTGTTACTCTTCAGATACTGCAGCCTGACTCCTGTGAGGCCAACATACTGTAGCCAGAAACTGTAGAATGAGTGAAAAGGCTGTTTAAGTATTTATACAAATCTTTTTAAAAGCTTTTTTTTTTTTCATAGTGTGTTTTTAGAAACGGACAACAATTCAGGAGCTGGAAGATGAGCATCTTGTGGTAACTGTAATGGTACATATAATGTAAATCATTTACTATTTAATCTCATACATGCTTCTCAGTTAGTACAGTCACATCCATAAAATATGTAAGTTTTTAAAGGAGAGAATGTTGATGATGAAAAGATCTGCAAGTTCTGGAGGAACCAGTTAATTGAAAAAAAGATCCAGCAACAGCAGTCTGAAGTCAGAATCCTCCACACACTTTTTGTTTTTGTTAACAGGTGTCCAGTTTGGTGCTTTCACTAACAGATTCTAATGGTTTCACTGGCTGTATGTGTGTATGTATGATAAAATAAAATAAACTGACAACAGATCTACAGTGAAGTGGTCTTCTAAAATCATGAAATAAACAAATAAACAGCGCACACACTGCAGTGGATGGGCTGTTTATTTGTTCATTTTATGATTTGTTCGCTTTCTGCCCAACACCTGTCCTCCTCTTTGGTTTGGATGTGCGTGCACACTGCAATCTTCTTCTAAAATCACACATCATTATGTTACAATCCTGTTCACTAAGGTCATGTTAAAACACTGACAGTGGCAGAATTACAGTATTAGTATTACTGGATCTCAGTGCCGCATTTGACACGGTTGACCACAACATATGACTAGACAGACTGGAAAAGTTGGTGGGACTTTCTGGCACAGTACTAAACTGGGAGGAAAAAACAAACTTCAGGCACTCATGCGTGGAGCAGGAATGGAAAAACTCTGGGATTAAGTGAAAAAGTCTTTATTCAACATGGCTACTTACAATTAAAAAAACGACCTGTTTCGATCATAATGGTCTTCATCAGGGTACAGGGGTGAACAAACAACAGGCAAACCTTTTATAAACTTGGCAGGGGGTGTCACCCAATCCTGATTATTGAGTGAATGCAGGTGTTTGACAGGAAATGGATCACAATGAGAAGCCATGTTTAAAATGGCACGCCTCTTCAAGTACTCAGGAAATATCCTGCACAAAAATGAGAAATAAATGACCAAAACAACATTAGGATTGTATACATCAAATCAATACATTTCCAAAAATAATCAATTACTTAAATTATGTAACCATACACATGAATGATACTCTACATTTACAGAAAAGGTGTGTAATCAATCTCCTCATTTAAACCAGGATATACCGTTGCATCAAGTTTGAAAATCTAAAAAGTTTCCTTTTGGAGAAGTCTGCGTAAACGATCACCACCCCTGATAGACATCTTTAGTAATTCTAAACCCTCTATCCTCAACAAGGAATCATTACTATTATGTACCTCTTTGAAGTGTTTGGCCATGGGGTAGTCCACATTCTGGGTTCTGATCACATATTTGTGTTCTGAAAGTCTGTCCTTAAGGCATCTTTTGCTGCGTCCTATACAGAAACAGTTACATGGGCATGTGAGACGGTTTACAACAAAAGTAGTGTTACAGTTTATAATGTTTCTCTGATTGTACTTTCTTCCTGTTTTCAGGTAAATGTCTTTGTTTGAATCACATTTGAACAGTGCTTGCATGTGTTAATAAAACTTGAAAGTAACAGAGGGCCTCTTTATCCACATGTCCTCTTTATGTACTGGTAAATAACTGTGTGCCAATTTTTCTTTTATAGTAGGAGCTCGTTTGTAGGATATAACTGGTGGTTCTGGGAAAAACTCTCAGATTAGGGTCACTTTTTAAGATAGCCCAATTAGAATGAATGGTATGTTTAATTTTCTGAGATTTAGTGTTACAACGCGTGACAAAAAATTAATTGGAGGAATTCCTCTCGTTTGTCAGACTTGCGCAATAGATTGCTGCGGTTTATATATCAGACTTTTTCTAAAGCAGTGGAAATAATATGTAGCTTATAAGACCTTTCCTTGAGTAGCTCTGATAGGCTTTTGGCCAGCTTCTCAAAGTCAGAGTCAGAGTCACAAATCTGCCTGCCTCTTTGGAACTGTCCATAAGGGATATTCTTTTTTTTGATGTGGAGGGTGGAAGGAATGATAATGAAGTAGAGAATTTTTATCTGTTTTTTTTGCAAAATAAAGTGGTATGTAAACCATTGTCATCATCTTTATAAATAGTGAGATCCAAGAAATAGATTTTTTCTTTAGAGTATTCCATGTTTAGACTTTACATTCACTCTCAGGACATTATTATGAAGTTGCTGCACGCTATTCTTGACCACAGCAGCTTCATATCGTATTATGCTGCCGCTGCTGCTGCTGGGTCCAATTATCCTTGTATCTCTTTTGGATCAGGTCTCTCTCTCTTTTTTTTGGAAAATTTATAAGTATGCTCACTCAGACTTTTAAAATGAAGGCTTTTTACATTTTCAGAATGAGTGAAGGAATTAGGAGAGAGGAGACAGAAGTGAGGAAGAATTGCACAATGTAATGGTGTTGAAAGAAATACAAGGAGAAAGTAAAGAACTGATTTAAGGTTTAATAAATAATTACTCTGTTGTTAAAATGGCATTACATTTGGTGTAGTTTAGGACTTGGGATTTGACTTGGAACTCGAGTGTGAAGACTTGAGATTTACTTGAGACTTGCCAAAAAATGACTTGGTCCCACCACTGCTTTATAGCATAGTCTCATTGCTCCAATCAGTGCTGTTGCAGCTGCACCACACAGCAGTTTTCAGCAAATGAATGATGTAACTGGTGAACACGAGCATTTAGCTGCTAAAGGGCCATATACAGTATACAGTCTTTCAGAAGTTGGTGGAGACCAAACCAAAGCTAAAATGAGAGTGAATAATAGACTTACACTTACATCAGGTGACCAGAGACATAACTCATAATTAATGCTGATGTTGCTCCATGTCTGGTGGATGTGTAAATAGGTGACTGTTTGCTAACATGTTAGCCACAAGGCCATAATACGTCAAACATGTTTGTGATGTTCAGCTTTTTGTGGATTTCTTTGCCCATGTGGCCAAGAAACTGATATTGCTTTCAGACCTAACTGCTGAAAGTGTTATCACAAGATTTTAAAATATTATCAGCATGTAATGGAAATGTTAGATGCAAACAGAAAGAGAAAAAAAGAGCAGGTACCAAGACAAGATGGGGAAAAAAAAGTATGATGAATAGATTGAGGGAGGAGGGCCATCAGGCTCCATGTAAGAGAAAACATGAGCTATAGTTAGGGGGAGGCAAAGGGAGGAGAGTGATAAAAGAGCTGTATGATAGAGAGCTTCGGCCAATAAGCTGCAAGGGCTGTGCAGCTTCTCCTCAATGATGATGGAGACCCTGGAGGGAGCTGGACTCTGCTTTCCACACCTGAACTCTTCCTGCAAGAAACCCACACATCCTCACACTGAGGCCATGCTGATATACGTTCTGCTGTCCTCCATTTCTCTGGTCACTGTTGCTCTTAACCTGCTGGTCATCTTCTCCATCTCCCACTTCAGGCATATATAATATAAACTAAATGATATAAACTCTCCAACATAAGCTGAAATGTTATTGTAACCCGAATGTGCCGTAGCCTCTCGACACACCCGGGGACTCTGCGTTGTGTTTATCAGTGTGAGATGGGGTGGCGTGCGGAGAGAAGGAGACGCACGACACAGGGGTTCTGGATTGTGGTTGAGACCTGGGGACACTTCATTGGCTCACAGTGACAGCTTTCATCTCTGTTGCTGGTCCGCTATACTGGCTGCTGGCTCCATGACCTCAAGTAGTGAAAGTAAACTTTTTTTAGAAAATATGTCCTCATGCCAAAATAAATAGTACAAAATAAAAATTCGAGAAAATAACAAATTACTGCATGTTGAAATTAAATAAGGCACTCTTAACATATAATTTAGTGTAAAAATAAATTAAATGACATAACAGGACCGATAGCAGACAATAAACGAAAAGCTTATTCTTCATCCTGTACTATTTCCACTTAATGGGTGCTCTGCTCGTACACAGCAAGCTAGTCAACATTACGGCCAATATTTACATACAAAAACACTCTCGCTTACTTCTCAAACTCACACCTAGGCCTAGGTCTTAATAAACACAATCACTGAACATATCAGCTGGATGGGTGTTTTTAGCCCAGATAATTAGGATAATGTAGGGCGCCATTTACACTACTTACCCTACGAAGTAGTGAAAGAAAAAAAATGGCGTCCCGCACAGAATGAATTACAGAACTACAGTGTCCTGCAAGGGACAAAAAAACGATAAATGCTAAATTCTCAGGGGAATACACAGCACAACAATGACACCCAGTGGCTAATTTAGGCTACTGCCCTACATTATAATTTACATAAATAGCTTGACCTAGGAGAAGACATTGTTTTGATGTGGTATATAAACGTTACGTTTACTGCTTTGTTTTGTTTGTGACAGTGATTTACTGTAAAGTAATTATTATATTGCTGCATTATTCTATTTACAGATTGTTTGTTATGTCTGTATGATTACAATATATTGATTATACTCTCCCTGTCCAGGCAGCTCCACACCCCCACCAACCTCCTCCTCCTCTCTCTGGCTGTCTCAGATCTCCTTGTGGGTCTCCTGCTGATGCCTGTTGAAATCATCTACATAGAAGCCTGCTGGTTTCTTGGTGATATTGTGTGCACTCTGTATTATGTTGTAGACTACATCATTACCTCTACCTCGGTAGCCAATATGGTGCTCTTGTCATTTGACCGTTACATAGCCATTTGTGACCCTCTGCATTACCCCACCAAAGTCACTAAGAGAAGAGCAGAAATCTGTGTGTGTTTGTGTTGGATTTGTTCTGTCTTCTATCGGATTCTCCTTTTAAATGATCACCTGGAACAACCAGGAAGGTCTAATTCCTGCTTGGCAGAGTGTGTGGTTGTCATCAACTACATTGCAGGAGTTGTTGACCTTGCTTTCACCTTTATTATTCCCATTACTGTCATCATAATTCTGTATACCAGAGTATTTGTGGTGGCTGTGTCTCAGGCTCGTGCCATTCGGGCTGGCAGGTGAAGACACTACAGTCAGTGCTTCATATGCAGCTTTTGATATCTGGCTGGCACATTTCAACTCCTGTCTGAACCCTGTGATCTATACCTTTTTCTACCCTTGGTTCAGAAAATCTATTAAACTCATTTTTACGCTTCAGATACCCGTGATGCTAAAATATTGTAAAGACAGACTAGGGTGTTTAAACTTTGTCTTTAAACTGAGATGCTCTTTATGGAAGGTGAATGTATTAATTAGTTTTTGTGCAAAGACACATAGAATCAAGTGGAAAACCTGTTCTTGTGTATGTATATTAAACACTAGATTAATCTTGGTCTCTATAAAACATTCCATTCTAACATCATTAATGTAACGACATTGCTATTCAAAGGGAACAAATCTCACTCCAAGCTGAAGTCAAAAATTGGCAGCCCTGCATATACATTGTGAAACTGTGCCCCCCTCAAAAGTGCCAAAATAGTGAACGTTTGTAAGAATGCTGCCTCAAGTCAAAACCTAGGCTTCAGCCTGCTCTCATACTCCATTTGCAAAGTTACATCTAGTTCTCCCTCAAACCAACAGATTGTTCACGCATGCCCACAAACAGCCATCCACTCTGTAGATTTTATTGCTAAAGTTGTTGCTAAGTTTGTTCCATGGGTTGTTCACGTTGTCCACCCACAGATTTCAGATCGGATTCAGGCTCAAATATGTACGGATGTATTTGACAAGTTGACATTTTGAGTAAAGAATGACAAAAAGAAGTGACATCCTACTACTACTGTTTGTTCACGTAGCCTCTGAACCTGGCAGAAGTCTGACTTTGCTACAGGTAACAGTTCCATAGACAAGCTTTATAGGTGTGAAGCAGCATCATCAAGTCAATGATCTTAGTTCAGTGTTTTGTCTGTAGATGTTGTCATGGCATCCAGGCCAATCATGAGTAGGAGATGTAATGGCTATGATTACATGGGTCATTTTTTTATTCCAATTCAGCGTTCTGTCTTTAAATTAGCACTAAATATGGGCTGTCATTTTTCCTTTCCTCCTCTCCTCAGGTTTTCAGTGTGTGTGTTCATTAAACTAATGAAATAATAGTGTCTCTTCTGTGAACTGGTGAATTGGCCAAATGTACACCTGATTGGTTTGCCATTATTATGTGTTTCTTTTCTGCCTATTAGTTAATATGAAATTATCATATCATATCATATATGAAACACAAGCTCAGCTTTTATTACAGACAACAAATACATGTCTTTTGTTCACAATCATTTAAAGGCCACACACAGGGACATATCGTAGTGCATGAATTGGGTTTACATCAGGAGAGGGAGATCAAATCTTTGCTGGCCGCTACCGTTACTGTTTTATGTGAAATCAATTGTTACTATTTGTAGAGTGATCTCTGTCCTCACATTTCAATATTACTTAGCATAAATTAACCCATATCTCTGAATAAAAGCTATGCAATGTTCCTTCATTTTTGCCAGTCCTTTTTTTGTCAACACTGATAAGACAGCTGTTGTCAGAAGAGTTCCTCTGCACTGAAGAGTTTATTGCACATCACTGTAATAAATAGTAAAAAAAAACAACTGTGCATGAAGCTTTAGGTACATCAGACACTGATCAATCAATAATCTTCTAATATTTCTCATGGTGAGTACATTCATACCATAGTTTTCATGTCAAGACAAGACTTTAAGATTTTAAAACTGGACTAAATGTTGTTTAAAAGAGATTTTTTAAATAGGCTGCATATACAGTACTAGTCAAAAGTCTGAACACACCTTCCCATTCAGAGTCCAAACTTCTGACTGGCACTGTAACATGTTTTAGCATCATTTCAGTTGTTATGTTTAAATTTACTACACACTGAAATATAGTCATTAAATGCTGTTGAGCCAAAATATGCAAAATAGATCAAGGTCACCATAATCCTTCTTGGAACCGAAATGTGTTGTTTTTAGACCTTGTTTTTTGTACAGATATCTATAGAACTTGATTGGAGTCCACCTGTTGCAAATTAATCTGATTGGACATAACTTAAGGCTCATGTCAGCAGAGACTAATGTAGATGATGTACAGAGGGAGGGAGGAGGGACATCAGTCTTCAAATAAGACAGAATGTTAGAGGAGGGATGATAGACTTAGACAGTTTATGTGACGTCTGAACGTTGGTCAAAAAGGTGTCAGAACTTTGCAGATTCTCGTTTCCTCCTCTCTCTTTGATGATGGAAGGAGCTGAGCTCTGCGTTCTACAACTCAACAACTCCTGCACGAGGCCAAAGCTTTCTGACTCTGAATATCTGCTTATTTACATTCTGCTGTCCTGCGTCTCTCTGCTCACTGCAACTCTCAACCTGCTGGTCATCATCTCCATCTCCCACTTCAAGTAGCCAAATATTTTTTCCTTTTATAAAAGTGGTACTTATACAAAGAGTGATCATTAAAATTGGTTATTTTTCTAAAAATGCTTTGAATTTGCGATTGAATTAATTTTAGTATGTGGCTCTCTTATCTCCAGACAGCTTCACACTCCCACCAACCTCCTCCTCCTCTCTCTGGCTGTCTCAGATTTCTTCGTGGGCCTCATCATATTCTTTCAAATTGTGCTTATAGATGGCTGCTCGTTCCTCAGTGATGTCATGTGTGCTTTGTGTCAGTATCTGACATACATTATTACCTCTGCCTCAGTAGGAACTATGGTGCTCATTTCAGTTGACCGCTATGTGGCTATTTGTGACCCTCTGCATTATCCCATCAAAATCACTCTAAAAAGAGTTCAAATCTGTATTTGTCTGTGTTGGATGTGTTCTGTATTATGTTTCAGTTTGCTGATGAAGGATCACCTGAGACATCCTAGCAGATATAGATCCTGTTCTGGAGATTGTGTGATAAGCTTTAACTTTATTGAACGAATTATAGATCTTATTTTAACCTTCATTATCCCCAGTGCTGTCATTTTTGTTCTGTATATGAGAATATTTATTGTGGCTGTGTCTCAGGCTCGTGCCCTGCAGTCACATATTGCAACAGTCACACTCCAGCGTTCAGAGCCTGTAACTGCTAAAAAGTCTGAAATGAAAGCAGCCAGGACTCTTGGTATTGTTATAGTTGCGTTTCTAATATGCATTTGCCCATATTTCTGTGTCACCCTTACAGGCCAGGACACCTTGCTCACTGCTTCATCCGAAGCCTTTGTGGCATGTCTGTTCTATTTTAACTCCTGTCTAAACCCTGTGATCTATGTTTTTTTCTACCCTTCATTCAGAAAATCGATTAAACTCACTGTTACACTTCAAATACTGCAGCCTGACTCCTGTGACACCAACATGATGTAAAGAGACATGGTAGAATCACTGAAATGAGGCCTTCACTGTGGTAAGAGAGATGTGTTGTGAACATGTTAGTATTGAGTCAACCGTGTACGGGACATAAACCTCTGTCCAAATAAAAAATGCTATTGACATTTTAAGGAAATATAGTACAGACAGAGTCTGTGGAGTAACTAAAATGTGACCTTTTCTACAAGCAGAAGAAATACTGCTTCATGTTATTGAGTCAGTGACATAAAAGCCTCATCTAACTTTTCACAAAGATTAATTCTAATGTATTGTGAGAGAAATATGTATAAATGGCTTTCTGTCTGCTGTTCATTGAGTTTTACACCTGTAACATGTCATTCCATTCTTTTTTTGTTTGGCAATGAAAATGGGTATCTATATCATTAATGAATGATAAATGTAATAAACTCATTGCAGTGATTCTAGTTGTGCTCTCAGCTTCATATATGATAAAGTATGTTTTTTCTATGTAGGCTATACTTTTGCAAAACCTATAAAACAATTGAATAACTAGTCTGTTCCCTCAGAATAGCCTGTATGGGAAAAACTACAACACAGAGACAGAGCGAGTAGGAATTTGCTACAAATTATGGCTAAAGCATCACCTCTAGGATTTATGTCCATCTAGTTGAAAAGCATGATAAATCACCTGCTGGATTCCTCTTTTGATTTCTCTATGTATACTTTTTGCGAAACATCTATCTATCTATCTATCTATCTATATATCTATATATATATATATATATATATATATATATATATATATATATATGAATGGCCACGGCCTCAAGGGGCTTATTGCTTTTACAAAATGGTTACCACGTATACCTGGCAAGTTTCATAAAATAAACACACAGCAACAAAAAATGCAATAATGTATTGATTACAAGTAATCAGCATTCCGCAAAGCAATGTACATTTAGCAGAATAGTTGCCAAGCAACACACAGATGCAGCAACACATAGACAGAGTGGAAAGTATGCTTAAAGATGGGGTGATTATTAACATTTATCTGGATATCGCCATTAAATGTGCAATTATTGAAGTAATGTTCAATTATGTTAGCACTCTTGCTGGTACAGGACTGTTTGACTTTGGACAGGTGCGTTTTATTTGCCAGAAGCAAAGATGTTGCTCCATCATCTTCTCTCGTTGTAGTTTGGGCGCCAGTAAGATTGCAGGGACGTTTCACATTTATGCCCCGTCACTGACATGATTTCTCTTGCCTCTGGGTCAGCATCAGAGTCTCTGTACAGTGGTGCTTCACAAGCAGTGGTTGATGTTGATTGTCTCAGTGCCGACTTCTTTACAAATCCGTCTCTAGTGTACCTAACGTTAGGAGAAAGAAAAAAAAAGTTCCCATGTTACAGTTACATTATAACCACATATGTATCTACCATCGACAAACATTATGCTCACTTTCTTTATAGCTATAGCTGCCACTTGCCAGCCATTTCAACATTAGAGTAACCACGCTACACTGAAAAAAAAGAAAAAAAAAGTTACATCGTTAACTTACCATTGATCGACGGCGTAGTTTGTCCGTTTTGGATGGAGATCAAACGCTGGTATAAAACGAGATGTATTTCTCCAGCGAAGCGACAGGACTCACTGAGTTTCCTGGCTGATCAAACATAAATGTCCGTAGGCTCTCTTGGTTTCTTTCGCCGTCATCTTTGTGGGTTATTTGTGAATTCGTTGAATGACAGCGTTGCATATTTCTGACCGTTTTCATCCTGGCGGATGATAAATGATTTGGGCTTCAGTTGGCGGTTGTCCTCTTTCGCTCTGCGTCCGATATGCAGCTGCACATTGAACTAGACTTTTTTTGACAAGCCCCCCAGGTGTGTTTGGATTCAGTGCCTCAAAGTGCTCGATTTTCTGAAAGTCTGCCTCCGTTAACACTTGGTGATGGGATGTTTTGTCGTGAGTTTCTCTTCTCCATCCTGTCCATCTCTTTCTACCACATATTCAGATTTAACCCACCCAGTAAATCAAAATTAACAACAAAATCTGAGAGTTTGAAACAATTTGGCGCAGTAATGCTGTTGTAATGCGGTCACAGGTGTGTTTAGAGTATTTTCAAAACGGCTTCTGACGCGGCTCAGCCAATCATACTCAGGACTACCTGTTTTTGATTTAAAGAACTGATTTGACACTTTTCTTAACTGTAAGCGCTTATTTACTTTCTTTCCTCTGGCCCAGCTCGACACTCCCCCCTGGTTAGTAACACTCTGCTGGTACGGAAGTTATGGACTGCCAATATTTAAACAAAAATAGGCTAATTTAAACAAATTTTTGACAAATAATTTCAGTGCATTGTCAAGTATATCTGGGAATTATAATGAAACAATGTGGAATGAGTTTCCATTTTCAAAGTTATAATGTGCTACCTACACTTGAAAATTTAAATTCAAACTGGGTTTTTGCTGTAATTTTAATTATGTTGCAGTGTTTGCCAATATTAAATGAAAATGAAATGTCAGCATTTACATTTCAGTAATGGCTCCATTCCTAGAAACTTGCTTTGTTAAATCCAGCAGGCAGATAAATAACTGGCTGAATTGCACCACTCAGAGCACACCATTCCACATGTGGGGTTTCTGTCCAAGGTTGCCATGCGTTACAGGTACCAGCCTGCAGCACCCATAGACTGTATATAAATAAGGATGACACATCTCCACTTCTCATTGCTATGTAAAAGTGAAGCCAAAATATCTCCTTTTCAGAGAGCTGCCATTTTGCTTGTGTGACATCATTTGGAGCCAGAGTCTGTGCAGTAGAATTGGGCAGTGGGATGACGGCCTGTGGAGCACACCCTCTCAGCTGTCCCACCGCCTGACCTGAGGTTTGAGAGTGGCTGTCACAGCTATCAATCATGACGTCAGACCCCCTTTTTATATTGTCAAATAACTAATTAAAAACAAACTTATCTGTAAAATGAGCACATGAACATACATCAGTGTGATAAGAACTACCTAAAATGACAGAAACCATCTTTGGGGTAAGTATATTTGACGTGTACTTTGATTTTTTAATTTGGGTTATGTCCCATCCACTAATATGGAGGGAGCGGGACTTATGACCTATGACCAGCCAGCCACCAGGAGGCAATTGAGATGTTTTGGCTTCACTTTTGGGGAGCTGTCATGACGTCCATATTTATATACAGTCAATGGCAGCACCTCACAGAAAGCTATATATATCTGAAATAAATGGCATGAATCATGAGACAGGGAGACATGGCTTACCTCTGCTGAATTCTCAGCCGTTATTTATTCACCAAATTCACTGTTCACTGTTTGCATTGTCCCTTTTTTTTTTAGTATTAACTACTACTTTGCATCAACTGTTTGGCTAGACACATTTTCCATGTATATAAAACGTACAAACAAAATATCCAACACAAAGCAGCATATTTGTCTTTGTTTTATTTTCATATCTCTATATACCATTTTCCAATTTAGTTTTAGCTGTAATTTGCATCATAAAACACAGAAAGATACTAACTAGAAATTGCTTGGACTTGTATAGTAGCTAATAAACTAAATTCACTACTACACTAAACTGTGTCTAAACAGTCCAGGAGCAAATTTTTTGCACAATGAGATTTCATACAAAGTCAATGTCAAGACGTGAATTGACGCAAAGCGTATTACGTAAATACGTGAAATTTGCGAAGCTTGCTGTAACCTTTGTGTTGTTTGTTTTATTTTAACTCCTGTCTAAACCTCATAGTCTATGCCTTTTTATACCCCTGGTTCAGAAAATCAGTTAAACTCATTGTTACACTTCAAATACTGCAGCCTGACTCCTGTGAGACCAACATACTGTAAAGAGACATGGTAGTGTCACTGACATGAGGCCTTTACTGTGGTAAAGGAGATGTGTTGTAACATGTTAGTATTGAGTCAACCATAAAAGGCCAAATGAAAATGCTATTGGCGTCCTTTAAAGTAGGGCTGCAACTAATAATTAATTTCATTATTGATTAATCTGTTGATTATTTTCTCAATTAATCGATTAGATGTTTGGTCCATTAAATATCAGAAAATAGCGAAAAAACGTTGATCACTGTTTCCCAGAACTCAACATGACATCCTCAAATGTCTTGTTTTGTCTCGACCAACAGTCCACAACCTAAATATATTCAGTTTACGCTTCCTCAGGAAATCATATTGTCTGGAGATACAGAGTGCCGCAATGTGAACACACAGCAGCACAAATCTGCAGCCAAATGCAGATGACTATTATAATGACAAAAAAAATACATAATGAAAAAAATTTGGTGAACTCATTTACATTATTGCTTCAGACTAATGCTATTTCAGCCATAATTCTGCAATTCACATCATAAATTGTCACATTGTTTGGTAACTGATGTGACAGCAGCATTTGCACTGTGATGCATTTAAGGAATAAAACACGAGACGACACCTGTGCTAAAAAGACAGTTGGGAAGGAGGCTACAATGCACATTAATGAACCACGGTAATAACACTTGTCCCACATAAAAAGGCAGAATAGGGAGTTCTATCTTACACAGGCTCCGCCCTCTACTGGACTCCATGGGTAATACTTCTTCTCCAGTCACACGCACGCAATCGCCCACTGATATTTGCATGTATGTAACCAGCCAGTCAGGACACCCCTACCAATTACATGTCTCACAGTATATAAGGCAGTGTCTTGCTGCTGCTCTCTTATCCTTCTCACTTCAGTGACGGTAAAATCAGCTCACTGATCTTACCTACCCGTGGATGGAGTTGGTGCTCCAAGTTCGTTTGTGCCCGTCGTACCCCGGTCTCACCACCGCCACTGACAGGCATATCTTGTCCTTCAAGTGCCTCAGATGGGACCACGCAGAGAGCGGCATGACGCAGCCACCGCCCTGCGTGCATTGCCGAGCACTTCCTTCAACTCAACAGCAGCAACAGTGGGAACATTTTCGGCTGTGTGACGTCTCACTTTACTGCAACAAGAGCAAACCAGAGCTTGAGATTGATCTCCATGGTGAAGATGAATTCATCCAGCCCTCCGTCACTGTTGCAGCTGCTGCCACCGCCACCACCACCGTTGGATGTCTCAGCTGAGAATCTCCGTGAGGCTTCACCAATGGTAGATGATGACAACTTCTCTTCTGTCTCTGCAACTTCGCTGACCTTCGTCACCCGGTGCCAACTTCAGTTCGCCATGATTTCCCGAAGGATACGGTCATGGCAGCAGAGCGTGTTGGGCTCTCTCTGTCCCCCCACGCTGTTCCAACTGGTCAGCTGGCATCGTGAAGGATTTTACGGCCCAGCTCGTGTTGCTCAACCCGTCTTTGTTTCACTGCTGAAAACAAAGTCACCAGTGGCAGGACTGGTGTTTCCGTCCTGAGAGTGCAGCACCCCCCACCCCACCAAGAGGCCCTGGCAGCCCTCCTGATTCCTCGGCTGGCTGAATGTTGAGCAGGAAGCCTCCTCTGGTGCAGAATGGGGACACACTAGAATATTTTGATAAAATATATGGCCGTGCAGCTTGCCGCAGCAGCTAACAATCTGGGTGTGTTGGGCATCATTGCGGCTAATACACTATCATAGCAGAAAATGTTTTTCCCTGTGGCCTTCATAGGAAAACATTTTCTGGGCCGCACCATCAGTCAGATTAATAACCTGGTTATGGGTGCTGCTATGGGCTCTTTGGGTCAATTTCCTTTGTGACTCAGCACTTCAAGAAGCTGGAAGAGGAGAAGGCACAGCTGAGCCATCATCTGCTGCTTGCCCCTTCTTCTAGCTGGAGAGGAGACGTGGCAGCGCTGGCAGGCAGGGCAGAGCACCATCAGTCCCCGCCATCTCAGCCACCTCCCATGATAGTGGCTCAGGCTGCTTCATCCAGCTGATCACAGAGGCTGCGTAATGCAGAAAACACTTGCTCAGCTGGCGCCTCTGCCTCTCTTCCCTATGTAAGAGAAGCAGACAGCGGGTGGTCTCATTCAGCTGCAGTCTGTGCTAGCTGAAAAAAGCTCAGCACTGAGTGCATCCATAAGTGCTATGTTAGGTGCGATTTGGTTAGAAAGAAACACATCCCGCCCAACACAGCAACACTCAAAAGCATGTCTGACTATCGCTGCGCTTGCTGGCACTGTTATTTATTGGACTAGCCAGCATGGCTCACCTCCTGGGTAACAGTGAGGCAGCGAGCAGTGTTATATCCTCACAGGAATAACGCCTCATGCCCACACATTCACCGGGGTGAGGATGCCTCATGTCTGCTTAGTGTCAGCACTGTCCCCTGTTGTTTTCGCTGCCCTGCACAGGACCGGCATACACAGCTCACCACCCGGTTTTATGATAGCGTGGCTGGTGGCATTACTTCGTCCTTAGAGAGTAATGCCCTGGGCCCACACACAGACCGTGGAGAGGAGACACGAAGTCTGCCTCGCTCCCCTCTGGTTATTTCTGTGGGAAATACAGAGGGTGACAGATGCACTGACACGACATCTAACGCTGTGTTGAGGCAGCTGATGGTGATGGTAAATGGTAAATGGACTGTACTTGTATAGTGCTTTTCTAGTCTTCCAACCACTCAAAGCGCTTTTTACACTATGAATCACATTCACCCATTCACACACATTCATACACTGATGGCACAGCCATCAGGAGCAATTTGGGGTTAAGTGTCTTGCCCAAGGACACATCGGCATGTGAATCGAACCGCCGATTTTCCGATTAGTGGACGACCCGCTCTACCTCCTGAGCCACAGCCCATTTACAGACCGCTTCGTCAGCTCAGACCTTTCAATATTGGTCCCCCATGGGCCAGTCTTCCATTTATGAAAGGTCTGGTGGTGGAGAGGGCCAAATCGGAATATCACAGCTTCCTGGCTGACAGCCCGTCCTCTGACACAGTTTTACGCAGAATGGTGTCAGAGCTGCACATTATTGGAGTGGATGGACAAAACACTGAGACTGGGTTATTCTCTCCAGTTTTGCCAAGTTCCTCCTCCGTTTTCAGGCATCAGGAAGATATATCTTCCTTCTAAGAGGAGATAGGTTCTCCTCCCAGGGGATACTCTGGGAGAGAAGGAGTGAGGATACAGTTTCTGGACAAGAGAGCAGCAGCAAGACATTTCAAGGTCAGAAAGACTGGAGTGCTGCTTGTGCACCATGAAAATAGGGCCCTATGACATACAGAAAAAGAGAGGAGGGAGGTCCATGTCCAAGAGATATAGACAAGTAGGAGGGGAGCAAAAAGATAAAAGAACTGTGTAAGCAAGAGATTGTTCAGAAAGCTGCCAGAGCTCAGCAGCTTCTCCTCTTTCTATCTTTCTAATGGCTGAGAGTGTGGAGAGAGTTGAGCTCTGCTTTCCACAACTCAACTCCTCCTGCAGGAAGCCAGAACCCCCTAACACTAATACTGTGCTTATTTACATTTTGTTGTCCTTCATCTCTTTGCTCACTGCAGCTCTCAACCTGCTGGTCATCATCTCCATCTCCCACTTGAGGCAGATAATCGTCATACCTTGAGCAAATATATCGATATATTGTGGTTTGATTTACAGGATAAAGTGGCTTCAGACTTGCACATAGATGTGCTAGCCCTGAGGTCTTTACATACTGGTTGCTGGTCTACTATTAAGTTATACTGTGATTTTTCATCAATACAGCTTTTTGCAAAACTATTACTGATATTGCTGATATTCACAGTGATGATGTTCTCTCACTGCAGGCAGCTCCACACTTCCACCAACCTCCTCCTCCTCTCTCTGGCTGTCTCAGACTTTCTTGTGGGCCTTCTGGTGATGCCCGTTGAAATCCTCTTGACAGAGACCTGCTGGATCCTGGGTGACATCATGTGTGCTCTGTATTATTTTGTACCTATCATAATAACCTCTGCCTCCGTAGGAAACATGGTGCTCATATCAGTCGACCGCTATGTTGCTATTTGTGACCCTCTGCATTACCCCACAAAAGTCACTAAAAAAATAGTTATAATATGTATTTGCCTGTGTTGGATTTGTTCTGTTTTCTATAGCATTATCCTTTTATATGATAACCTGAAGCAACCAGGCATGTATAATTCCTGCTATGGAGAATGTGTGGTAAATATTACAGGGGCTGTTGACCTTGTTTTGACCTTCATCATTCCCATTACTGTCATCATAGTTCTGTATATGAGAGTATTTGTGGTGGCTGTGTCTCAGGCTCGTGCTATGAGGTCTGGCATTGCAGCTGTTTCACTCCAGCATTCAGTGAAAATAACTGTTCTGAAATCTGAGATTAAAGCAGCTAGGACTCTTGGTGTTGTTATAGTTGTGTTTCTGATGTGTTTCTCTCCATATTACTGTGTGTCTCTCACAGGCCAGGACATCTTGGTCGGTTCTACAACTGAGGCCTTCATGATTTTTCTCATGTATTTTAACTCTTGTCTAAACCCCGTCATATATGCCTTTTTCTACCCCTGGTTTAAAAAAGCTATTAAACTCATTGTTACTCTTCAGATACTGCAGCCTGACTCCTGTGAGGCCAACATACTGTAGCCAGAAACTGTAGAATGAGTGAAAAGGCTGTTTAAGTATTTATACAAATCTTTTTAAAAGCTGTTTTTTTTCATAGTGTTTTTAGAAACGGACAACAATTCAGGAGCTGGAAGATGAGCATCTTGTGGTGACTGTAATGGTACATATAATGTAAATCATTTACTATTTAATCTCATACATGCTTCTCAGTTAGTACAGTCACATCCATAAAATATGTAAGTTTTTAAAGGAGAGAATGTTGATGATGAAAAGATCTGCAAGTTCTGGAGGAACCAGTTAATTGAAAAAAAGAAAAGCATCCAGCAACAGCAGTCTGAAGTCAGAATTCTCCACACACTTTTTGTTTCAGGTGTCCAGTTTGGTGCTTTCACTAACAGATTCTAATGGTTTCACTGGCTGTATGTGTGTATGTATGATAAAATAAAATAAACTGACAACAGATCTACAGTGAAGTGGTCTTCTAAAATCATGAAATAAATGAATAAACAGCTCACATGATACAGTGGACGGGCTGTTTATTTGTTCATTTTATGATTTGCTCGCTTTCTGCCCAACACCTGTCCTCCTCTTTGGTTTGGATGTGCGTGCACACTGCAATCTTCTTCTAAAATCACACATCATTATGTTACAATCCTGTTCACTAAGGTCATGTTAAAACACTGACAGTGGCAGAATTACAGTATTAGTATTACTGGATCTCAGTGCCGCATTTGACACGGTTGACCACAACATATGACTAGACAGACTGGAAAAGTTGGTGGGACTTTCTGGCACAGTACTAAACTGGGAGGAAAAAACAAACTTCAGGCACTCATGCGTGGAGCAGGAATGGAAAAACTCTGGGATTAAGTGAAAAAGCCTTTATTCAACATGGCTACTTACAATTAAAAAAACGACCGGTTTCGATCATAAAGGTCTTCATCAGGGTACAGGGGTGAACAAACAACAGGCAAACCTTTTATAAACTTGGCAGGGGGTGTCACCCAATCCTGATTATTGAGTGAACGCAGGTGTTTGACAGGAAATGGATCACAATGAGAAGCCATGTTTAAAATGGCACGCCTCTCCAAGTACTCAGGAAATATCCTGCACAAAAATGAGAAATAAATTACCAAAACAACATTAAGATTGTATACATCAAATCAATACATTTCCAAAAATAATCAATTACTTAAATTATGTAACCATACACATGAATGATACTCTACATTTATAGAAAAGGTGTGTAATCAATCTCCTCATTTAAACCAGGATATACCATTGCATCAAGTTTGAAAATCTAAGAAGTTTCCCTTTTGAGAAGTCTGCGTAAACGATCACCACCCCTGATGGACATCTTTAGTAATTCTAAACCCTCTATCCTCAACAAGGAATCATTACTATTATGTACCTCTTTGAAGTGTTTGGCCATGGGGTAGTCCACATTCTGGGTTCTGATCACATATTTGTGTTCTGAAAGTCTGTCCTTAAGGCATCTTTTGGTGCGTCCTATACAAAAACAGTTACATGGGCATGTGAGACGGTATACAACAAAAGTAGTGTTACAGTTTATAATGTCTCTCTGATTGTACTTTTGTCCTGTTTTCAGATCAGTAAATGTCTTTGTTTGAATCACATTTGAACAGTGCTTGCATGTGTTAATAAAACTTGAAAGTACCCGAGGGCCTCTTTAACCACATGTCCTCTTTATGTGCTGGTAGATAACTGTAACCAATTTTTCTTTTATAGTAGAAGCTTGTTTGTAGGATATAACTGGTGGTTCTGGGAAAAACTCTCAGATTAGGGTCACTTTTTAAGATAGCCCAATTAGAATGAATGATATGTTTAATTTTCTGTGATTTAGTGCTATAACGCGTGACAAAAAATTAATTGGAGGAATTCCTCTCTTGTTTGTCAGACTTGCGCAATAGATTGCTGCAGTTTATATATCAGACTTTTTCTAAAGCAGTGGAAATAATATGTAGCTTATAAGACCTTTCCTTGAGTAGCTCTGATAGGCTTTTGGCCTGCTTCTCAAAGTCAGAGTCAGAGTCACAAATCCGCCTGCCTCTTTGAAACTGTCCATAAGGGATATTCTTTTTTTTGATGTGGAGGGTGGAAGGAATGATAATGAAGTAGAGAATTTCTGTTTTTTTGCGAAATAAAGTGGTATGTAAACCATTGTCATCATCTTTATAAATAGTGAGATCCAAGAAATAGATTTTTTCTTTAGAGTATTCCATGTTTAGACTTTACATTCACTCTCAGGACATTATTATGAAGTTGCTGCACACTATTCTTGACCACAGCAGCTTCATATTGTGTTATGCTGCTGCTGTTGCTGCTGAGTCCAATTATCCTTGTATCTCTTTTGGATCAGGTTTATCTCTTTTTCTTTTTTTTGAAAATTTATAAGTATGCTCACTCAGACTTTTAAAATGAAGGCTTTTTACATTTTCAGAATGAGTGAAGGAATTAGGAGAGAGGAGACAGAAGTGAGGAAGAATTGCAGAATGTAATGGTGTTGAAAGAAATACAAGGAGAAAGTAAAGAACTGATTTAAGGTTTAATAAATAATTACTCTGTTGTTAAAATGGCATTACATTTGGTGTAGTTTAGGACTTGGGATTTGACTTGGGACTTGTCAGTCTTGACTTGGCACTTGAGTGTGAAGACTTGAGACTTACTTGAGACTTGCCAAAAAATGACTTGGTCCCACCACTGCTTTATAGCATAGTCTCATTGCTCCAATCAGTGCTGTTGCAGCTGCACCACACAGCAGTTTTCAGCAAATGAATGATGTAACTGGTGAACACGAGCATTGAGCTGCTAAAGAGCCACATACAAGTATACAGTATACAGTCTTTCAGAAGTTGGTGGAGACCAAACCAAAGCAAAATGAGAGTGAATAATAGACTTACACATACATCAGGTGACCAGAGACATAACTCATAATTAATGCTGATGTTGCTCCATGTCTGGTGGATGTGTAAATAGGCGACTGTTTGCTAACATGTTAGCCACAAGGCCATAATACGTCAAATATGTTTGTGATGTTCAGCTTTTTGTGGATTTCTTTGACCATGTGGCCAAGAAACTGATATTGTTTTCAGACCTAACTGCTGAAACTGTTATCACAAGATTTTAAAATATTATCAGGATGTAATGGAAATGTTAGATGCAAACAGAAAGAGAAAAAAAGAGCAGGTACCAAGACAAGATGGGAAAAAAAGTATGATGAATAGATTGAGGGAGGAGGGCCATCAGGCTCCATGTAAGAGAAAACATGAGCTATAGTTAAGGGGAGGCAAAGGGAGGAGAGTGATAAAAGAGCTGTGTGATAGAGAGCTTCGGCCAATAAGCTGCAAGGGCTCTGGAGCTTCTCCTCAATGATGATGGAGACCCTGGAGGGAGCTGGACTCTGCTTTCCACACCTGAACTCTTCCTGCAAGAAACCCACACATCCTCACACTGAGGCCATGCTGATATATACGTTCTGCTGTCCTCCATTTCTCTGGTCACTGTTGCTCTTAACCTGCTGGTCATCTTCTCCATCTCCCACTTCAGGCATATATAATATAAACTAAATGATATAAACTCTCCAACATAAGCTGAAATGTTATAATTTACATAAATAGCTTGACCTAGGAGAAGACATTGTTTTGATGTGGTATATAAATGTTACGTCTACTGCTTTGTTTTGTTTGTGACAGTGATTTACTGTGAAGTAATTATTATATTGCTGCATTATTCTATTTACAGATTTTTTGTTATGTCTGTATGATTACAATATATTAATTATACTCTCCCTGTCCAGGCAGCTCCACACCCCCACCAACCTCCTCCTCCTCTCTCTGGCTGTCTCAGATCTCCTTGTGGGTCTCCTGCTGATGCCTGTTGAAATCATCTACATAGAAGCCTGCTGGTTTCTTAGTGATATTGTGTGCACTCTGTATTATGTTGTAGACTACATCATTACCTCTACCTCGGTAGCCAATATGGTGCTCTTGTCACTTGACCGTTACATAGCCATTTGTGACCCTCTGCATTACCCCACCAAAGTCACTAAGAGAAGAACAGAAATCTGTGTGTGTTTGTGTTGGATTTGTTCTGTCTTCTATCGGATTCTCCTTTTAAATGATCACCTGGAACAACCAGGAAGGTCCAATTCCTGCTTGGGAGAGTGTGTGGTTGTCATCAACTACATTGCAGGAGTTGTTGACCTTGTTTTCACCTTTATTATTCCCATTACTGTCATCATAATTCTGTATACCAGAGTATTTGTGGTGGCTGTGTCTCAGGCTCGTGCCATTGCAGCTGTTTCAGCTCAGCGCTCAGGGGCTGTAACTGTGAAGAAAACTGAGATGAAGGCAGCCAGGACTCTTGGTATTGTTGTAGTTGTGTTTCTGATTTGTTTCTGCCCGTACTACTACCCAGCTCTGGCAGGTGAAGACACTACAGTCAATGCTTCATATGCAGCTTTTGATATCTGGCTGGCACATTTCAACTCCTGTCTGAACCCTGTGATCTATACCTTTTTCTACCCTTGGTTCAGAAAATCTATTAAACTCATTTTTACGCTTCAGATACTGAAGACTGGCTCCCGTGATGCTAAAATATTGTAAAGACAGACTTGGGTGTTTAAACTTTGTCTTTAAACTGAGATGCTCTTTATGGAAGGTGAATGTATTAATTAGTTTTTGTGCAAAGACATATAGAATCAAGTGGAAAACCTGTTCTTTACTGTCCTTTAATTGTATACTGTCTATGTGTATGTATATTAAACACTAGATTAATCTTGGTCTCTATAAAACATTCCATTCTAACATCATTAATGTAACGACATTGATATTCATGTCGTGAATTCTCAACAAGTCATTAGTCTTGTGATTAATATACTTTGCTAATAATCATTGAAACATAAACATAATCACACAGTAATTTAAACATTATCTTCATTGTTGGGAACAAATCTCACTCCAAGCTGAAGTCAAAAATTGGCAGCCCTGCATATGCATTGCGAAACTGTGCCCCCCTCAAAAGTGCCAAAATAGTGAACGTTTGTAAGAATGCTGCTTCAAGTCAAAACCTAGGCTTCAGCCAGCCAGTCATCTAGTTCTCTCCATTGTTCACGCATGCCCACAAACAGCCGTCCACTCTGTAGATTTTATTGCTAAAGTTGTTGCTAAGTTTGTTCCATGGGTTGTTCACGTTGTCCACCCACAGATTTCAGATCGGATTCAGGCTCAAATATGTACGGATGTATTTGACAAGTTGACATTTTGAGTAAAGAATGACAAAAAGAAGTGAAATCCTACTACTACTGTTTGTTCACGTAGCCTCCGTACCTGGCAGAAGTCTGACTTTGCTACAGGTAACAGTTCCATAGACAAGCTTTATAGGTGTGAAGCAGCATCATCAAGTCAATGATCTTAGTTCAGTGTTTTGTCTGTAGATGTTGTCATGGCATCCAGGCCAATCATGAGTAGGAGATGTAATGGCTATGATTACATGGGTCATTTTTTTATTCCAATTCAGCGTTCTGTCTTTAAATTAGCACTGAATATGGGCCGTCATTTTTCCTTTCCTCCTCTCCTCAGGTTTTCAGTGTGTGTGTTCATTAAACTAATGAAATAATAGTGTCTCTTCTGTGGTTGGTTTGCCATTATTATGTGTTTCTTTTCTGCCTATTAGTTAATATGAAATTATCATATCATATCATATATGAAACACAAGCTCAGCTTTTATTACAGACAACAAATACACGTCTTTTGTTCACAATCATTTAAAGGCCACACACAGGGACATATCGTAGTGCATGAATTTGGTTTACATCAGGAGAGGGAGATCAAATCTTTACTGGCCGCTACCGTTACTGTTTTATGTGAAATCAATTGTTACTATTTGTAGAGTGATCTCTGTCCTCACATTTCAATATTACTTAGCATAAATTAATCCATATCTCTGAATAAAAGCTATGCAATGTTCCTTCATTTTTGCCAGTCCTTTTTTTGTCATCAGACAGCTGTTGTCAGAACAGTTCCTCTGCACTGAAGAGTTTATTGCACATCACTGTAATAAATAATAATAAAAAACAACTATGCACGAAGCTTTAGGTACATCAGACACTGATCAATCAATAATCTTCTAATATTTCTCTTGGTGAGTACATTCTTATCATGGTTTTCATGTCAAGACAAGACTTTAAGATTTTAAAACTGGACTAAATGTTGTTTAAAAGAGATTTTTTAAATAGGCTGCATATACAGTACTAGTCAAAAGTCTGAACACACCTTCCCATTCAGAGTCTAAACTTCTGACTGGAAATGTAACATGTTTTAGCATCATTTCAGTTGTTATGTTTAAACTTACTACACACTGAAATATAGTCATTAAATGCAAATATGCAAAATAGATCTCAAAAATAACTTTGATGCTTTTTCCACTGAAAATCCATAACTCATTATTACTGGATCTAGCTATGAGGTTACAATCACAGGCCTGTAAGTAAAATACAAAGTCTTATCTTTGTGATCCATATCCATATTTTTGTATTTCATCTACAGTTGCTGCCACCTGAATTAATATTTTAGAGTATAATATAGTTTAACAGTAAAATTCAAGCACTTAATCATCCATTAAGGGAAATAATAAATGACGAATGGCCACGCTAAAGAAAACATTACTGTGTAAACTTGTCAATCTTTTCCCCACTCCAGGCTCTGTCACTGCTGCTGTATTTATAAAAAAATGATATAGTGTGCATACACACACTCTACTAATATACCACATATGCACTTCACATACTCTTAACTCAGTGAATGTATTTAGAGTTGATTGAACAAACACAGATCATCTGTTCTGGAAATGAAAAATCAGAGTTTCCTATTTCAGGGTTCATCAACTCAATTCAGTTTTAGGTTAAGAATATGTTAAACCTGCTTTCTGGAATAATCCCCAGGTCTAATCAGGCAAAATAAGTTAAAACATCCGTTTGGGTCAACCGTGGGTATGCCAGGCCTTTAAAAATATATATTCATTACAATTACCTTCATGTCGACACCTTCCTAAAAAAATGGCCCAAGTCATTTGGAAAGTCTCCAGCACAACAGGCATACTATAATACCGGTCAAATAATGTTATGATTACTAATATTATGTTCAAGTGAGATTTTCATTAAATAAAATCACAAAAGTAAAGAGGATCCTTTGTAATTTTTTAGTTACACACATAATTTCTAACTGTTAGATTACAATACGGTACTCAAATCTTTCTTAATTAGATCATTTATGTGGAAAAAATGAAACAACTGTTGATGAAATATTGTTTAAAAGGCAGAAAAGAGTTAACAGAAAGTCTATCACTTGTGACAGCCACAGATTGTGGAGCCTTTCCACTCTTTGCTAAATGCTAGCTTCATGGACTTAGCTATTTTGCTGACTAAAATGCTGACTCAAAAGACTGAATAAAAAGACTAAAAAACTATGCAATATGACGATTTAGTCACACTCTTGACATAGGCCATTATACTACAGGGGTAGAATCACATGATCTGTTCAACTGAGGATGTGGGCAATTTTACCAGAGGTGGCCAGCATAATGAGGAGGTGATTTAGGCTAAAAAATCATTTTTGTCAAAAAATAACTTGGGCCATTATTTTAGGAAGGTGACGATGTATAAGTACACAAATACAGAAGTGGGCCTATGAAGTGATCATGGAAAAGTTTAATACATTTTAAATTATGTTACATGTTCCAACTTATAGTTTGTTAATCTCTATAGAACCTTGCAATGTGTACTAAAACATCCTTGAAAACCAGTCAGGCAAATTCAACAACGTGATGACAAAACATTTCACCATTCATCAGGTAGGTTAGGTCACTTACACAAAATAAATAACTGAGTCATGATGGTTCAGGATATTTTAGCAAAAAATGAATAAATAAATATGTATACAATCATGCTTTTATACAGCTAATGTACAGTTGTTGAATTCATTGACACAAAAACATGAACAACATTTCACTGTCATTAATCTTCTTGAAAAAAAACTTGGTGATGATGTGCTGAAGGAGTCTGCTGCGCTAAAACACAACTGAATACGGAGCACACACTTCCCTCATTTGAGTCACTCTACTAATATCTCTACAGTATGTTGACATCACAGGAGTCAGGCTGCAGTATCTTTAGAGTAACAGTGAGTTTAATAGATTTCCTAAACCAGGGGTAGAAAAAAGCATAGATAATTGGATTTAGACAAGAGTTACAATAGAGCAGCCAGACCCCAAATATTGAAAATGCAACACTGGTTGACATGTCCTGGCCTGCGAGAGAGGGATAAAAATATGGACAGAAACATATTAAAAACACAAGTACGACAACACCAAGAGTTCTGGCAGCTTTTCTCTCAGACGTCCTTGCAGTTACTCTCACTGAACCCTGAAGTGTGACAGCTGCAATGTGGGACCTCATGGCTCGAACCTGAGACACAGCCACCACAAATACTCTCATATAAAGAACTATTATGACAGCAATGGGGCCAACAAAGGTCAACGTGACATCAACAGCTCCTGTTATGAAGTCAATTACAACCACACACTCTCCATAGCAGGAATTATATCTATCTGGATGTTTCAGAAAGTCATTCAGTATCAGTCCGTTGTAGAGCACAGAACAGGCCCAACACAGACAAACACAGATTTTGACTTTTGTCAGAGTGACTTTTGTGGGATAACACAGAGGGTCACAAATGGCCACATATCGGTCAACTGATATGAGGACCATGTTTCCTACTGAGGCAGATGTAAGGATAAAAGAGGCATAATAAAAAAGACCACATATGAAGGTCCCCAAAAACCAGCAGCCCCCTATAAGGAGGATCTGAACAGGCATCAGCAGGAGGCCAACGAGGAAGTCTGACACAGCCAGAGAGAGAAGCAGTAGGTTGGTGGGGGTGTGGAGCTGCCTGGAGAGAGAGAATAACATCACTGAATATATTATGAAATGTAGCAGTTGTAGAAGTCACAAAAAATATTTTATTTGCAATAGTATGAGTATAAATAGTTAATAAACAACACTACACTAGGATGTATTAAAATGTCATAATAACAGCTTAAACTTTATATGTATAATGTTAGAGTATTAGAGGAGTTATATCATCAGTTGTAGAAGTAGTAAGTAAGTAATAACAGTACTACTATACAAAAGGCAAGACAAGTAAATTATTATTAGTGATAAAAGCATTTTAAAATACTATATTTTTTATGAAAAGCCTTAACAATATCTCCAAGGTCCCAAAAGCAACTCTTGTAAAATTAACTGCCTGATATTAAGAAGAAAAAAAAAATTAGATTATGCTTAGGTTTATCTCTGCCTGAAGTGGGAGATAGAGATGATGACCAGCAGGTTGAGAGACACAGTGAGCAGAGAAATGGAGGACAGCAAGATGTTAAGGAATACAGTCTCAGCACGAGGCTGCATCGGTTTCCTGCAGGAGGTGTTGAGGAGTTGTGGAAAGCAGAGTTCAACTCCTTCCTGGAGCTCCATTGTCAGAGAGAGCGAGAAGGAGGGGAGAAGCAGCTGAGCTCTTGCAGCTTTCTGAACAATGTTCACTGTCATAAAGCTGCTTTATCTTTCCCCTCCCTCCTGTCCCATAACCCAGAATAACTACATCTGTGCAGTGATGTAATGACCAAGTACATTTACTGACGTCATAATGAGTTAAACCTTGTGCACTGAACTTGTGAATTCCTCAGTTTACTGGATTTTTATGGTTTTAACAGACAACAACACATGTAATGTAGATTTCATTGGATATAGGTAGATAGAGGTTAAAGCCCTCCGCAGTGGAGTCCTATCAGCACCATTTTTTGTCAATCTGAAAAAAATGAAAAAATGAAAAAATTGTCATGTTGAAAGTATTGCTCTGCACACTAAAAAAAACATGGTATTTTGGTTGGAGTATGGCTATGTAGGTTAACCTCAGTTATTCAGGCAATTTTAATATATTAGTTTTGTACTAGTTTAGAATTGTATTGTATTAGTTTTCATGATATAGAAACGCGAGATGACGCCCATACCACATATCAGATGTGTCAAGGTATAGTACAGGGGTGAGCAAAAACTCTTAACTTACAAATAAATGTTTCTATGCACAACAGTCTGAACGTCAGTCTGACGACATGTTTTAATATTGTAGACATTTCTCTCTCTCTCAGCTAAGATCAAAATCATCTCAAGGCATGCTCTCTCTCTCTCTCTCTCCCTCTATCTTTCTCTCTCCCTCTCTCTTTCTCCCTCTCTCTCCAAGTACTACACAGGTTGGCCTGGTAGACCATCAGAATAAAAATGCATTCTCAACAAAAGTCAGATTGTACTGCTATCAGCCGGTCCAGCAGTAAACTGCCCTGATCCATGACAGTAGTAGCCTAAAAATGATCAGAGTTCAGTAATAAACAACAATGAAAATATACTAGCAACTGCTTTAAAATCCTAACTTGCTCCTTCATGCAAGTAAGTTAGGTTAGAAAAATAGTCAAAACTTTACCAGTCTTCTTCCATGTCAAAACATGACACCTACATTAGTCACATTGAAACTCAACTGCCAACAGTTTGGTCGGAGATTTGGGGATGTTATGCTAGTACCTAATATAGAGTAACAGCATTGGTCCGGTTACACGCTCACATGGTTTTTCTCCACTGCTATGCTGATGATACCCAACTCTATCTATCCTTCCCAGCAGACAACCTGACTGTCTCAGCATGGATCTCACCCTGCCACCTTCAACTCAAACCTTTTAAGACTGAATTGTTGGTGGTCTCAGCCGGTCCTTCATGCAGATTTCAGTCCATATAATGACAATAAGGACTCTGTTGGCAACAATAACTGATAAGTAAAATAACATTGCCAGAGTGAAATACAGGTACTTTAAGTGTCCCATGTTACCATAGATAGCAAGCACAAATGACAGTTCTTGGTGGATTACTTAACATGAACACTGTGATAACTTTCCAGAGTTTAAAATCCTGTCTATGAGTATTACAAACTGTTGTGCAGTTTTTTCACATTTGATAAGACTTTAAATCACCAACACAGGTTCTGGAATCCTGGAGAGGGGCTGGAATGCTTGCCAGAGACTGAAAGGGTTGCATATATGCTGCTGTCTGTCGCAGAGGAGAAGACTCACTGTCATCTGTGCATCAAAGAGTAGAGTGCCCAGCCTTCATGGAATCTCTGGGTGGGGTCCTGGACAGGGGACTTCCAGGGGACTTTGCCTATGGGAGACTATGCCTATCCAGTCTATACGTGATTTGAGTATCCTGGGGTCTTATCCATGAATGAAGGTAGGATTGACTATGAGGTAGATGGATTAGTTCAGCATTGGCAGTGAAGGTGAAATTCTCAATTTACTAGTCGATCTACATTTCAACCCTCATCTATGGTCATTAGCTTTGGGTAATGACTGACAGAATAAGATCATGGAAACAAGCAGCCAATCACAAGCTGCATCAGAAGTTCTTGTCAAATGGTCGAATAGCTTTTGAAACCCTGTTCCCTCATACCTTTCCAATGTCAGCATTGGAGGCAGGGGCAGTGGCAAACAATTTCTGTAACTTTTTGAAACCAACAAAACAACAAACATTCACAACCACATGCAACGATTGACGAGCTGTGCAGAGATGAGAAAGAAGCCAGGGTTTGAACTTCTCATTCAGGCTCAATTTATTCATTCTTTACACAGCTATTTCTATCACATTTCATATGCACAACCAATTGCAACACTATGAATGCCTTCCAGGAGAGACTGACTGAGAATGTGTGCCATTATCGCCATATTTAAATGGTATCTCATCTTCCCACTCTCAGCTGGTTTTTCACTCTGCCTTGAAGTGTGGCTGTTTGGAAAAGCACTTTTGTCTTCTGACAAGGTCAGACAACACGTCATATGAACTAGTTCTTTTCAAGCATTACCCAGCCCTTAGGGACAGGTTGAGGAACCTGGAAATCTGAAAGGAAATCGGAGTAGAACTGCTGCTCCACTGAAAAGAGTCAGTTAAGGTGGATTAGCCACCTGATTAGGATGCATCCTGGAGGCCTCACTCTGGAGACTTTCCAAATATGCCCAACTGAAAGTCATTGTGCCAATGACCACAGACTTCATACAGGCTTGGTGTGTGTATAAGGTGTCCTCCTTACAAACTGAACCAAATTTAAAAGTCAGATTTTCAGTTGTGTGTGTGTGTGTGTGTGTGTGTGTGTGTGTGTGTGTGTGTGAGTGTGTGTGTTACAATCTATGTCACTGCAGCCACGGCAACAGAAACACAGAGTACCGACTCTGGACAGCCTAGCAACAAGGACTGAACACACACACACACATGCGCACACATACAGACGGCGGCCTCTGTGAGAGAGACAGCAGGTATGTCCACTTTTTTGTCGTTTAATGCTTATTTCTACTATAAAACATAAAACAAATCAAAAATATGTGATCAACAAACACAGAAACTAAACATACAGACAGAAAAAAATCTACTTTCCTTACTTTCTTGTAACTCTCTCTTAGGAATATTTTCAGGGCTCTAATCCTGGACCTCATCACCGTTGGTTACTAACAATGTTTGTGAAGAATTGAAGCTTATTTGTTATACTAACTCAATACTCAATACTCAATAAGAGGATTAGCGAAACTGAAAGCTCAGTGATTCCTGACTGTCTTTGTAAGCCATGTGTTTTACTGTCAGTGCCCTTTATTCAAAAGTATGCAGCAGTTTTGCAAAAGTCATTTGTGTCTTTCTTTCCATATGTCATCTGCTGTGATTTATATGTCCTTGTTCCATTAAATGCAATATTGTCCTTGTTATATTATGGGAAAAAAGTTGGATTTTTAAATCACTAGTGCACAGTAACATTTTTACCTTGGAATCTGTGGAATGACCTAATCAATCCTTATCCTCCTTGGCTCAGCAGTCCAGAGGGAAAAAAATCATGAAGGATTTGTCTCTGTCCCTGCTGAGTCGGGGATGCGGTCGTTTTATCTCATCCAACGGAACCACAGGGCATCATGATGAACGGCTGGATGTCTGCTTCACACCACAGGTACACATACAAATCTATAATAGTACACAATTTCTCATGATGGAATCAGTATATTAGCACTGAAATAAACTTTAGTTAGATTAGTCAGATTATTTGTTTTTTTGCTGGTTTACTGTCTTTGTCATGGACATCCATCAATGAACCAGTCCATGCATTCATTAATCAATCAACCATTTCATCCATTATATAATCAACATAATCCATCAATCGACCAATAGGATTACTACATCTGGAAATCCCAGGACTCAGTGCTGCGTCTGTCCAACAGTGGCCACCTGCTTGGGGCAGAAGAACCAACACTTCCAAAGACTTACAGCACTCGTAGGGGGCCACTTCTGCTGTACTCCCAGGTATGTGTGTGTGTGTGTGTGTGTGTTTGTGTTTGTGTTAGTGTGTGTGTGTGTGTGTGTGTGTGTGTCTAAACAAGTAGCTACAGATACCCTATATGTCATAAAGTAGCAGGGGAAACATAACCAGATACAGTTGACAAGCCAACTGCATAACTAACTAAAAACTTATATCTAACCCAGACTTTTGACAAACTGAAACCAAAAGTTATGCTTTCAAGCTGATTTACGACCGTCTTCTGTCTTGAGGACTTTGTTACTATGGAAACCAAGTGTGGGTCACAGGCTGGAGACAGAAAGAAGCGAGTTGTTCGGCGGTACACGCAGGAAGTGGAACAGCAGTTGAGCACACTCAAGGAGCTAACAGCAGCCATTTTGAGCTACAGCAACAACCAGGTAGGTGGAACAGACTAGGATGAACTTCTTTAATGCTTTGCATGCATTTATACTGTATGCATGCATATTGTGTAGTGTATGTATAATGTAAATCTAGATTCTGTACTTATTGAAAGAAAGATTTTGTCTGTGCATATTTAATAATAATAATAATATAATAAAAATAATTTGTCATATAAAACAATCTACCAAGTTAAAATAAACATCAATTAATCAATATTTTTTATGTTAACGTTGAATTAAATGCATGTTGTATAATATAAAAGTAGTTGCTTACAACCATAGACCGGCAGCACATAATCACCCAACTCTGCAGCTCTACAGAGCTTTAAAGCCTCTTTTAGCTTGTTGCTTTGGTTTTTGACACATTTTTGTGTTTGTTGAGTCTCACCACTCTCATTGACCACATTTCCAGTAGCAGCAGGTAGCTGTTTTTAGCAAATAAGCTTTGATAAACCCACTGTACCATACCTGCCCAGCTTCAAAACAGCAGACAGAAAAGGTTAGCAACTAAATGAGAGTGTATATTGGACTTGCATTTGTCAGGTGGGATGATTGTTTGCTAAAACCTTCACCAACACTTTAGCCATAAAGACTTCATGATGGGATAATGAGGAAGGGCTGCCTGTCTGTTATCTTGTGTTGGAGTTCTTTTGCCCTCTGGTGGCCAACAGTTGGTTAATGCAGTTTCTGTCTCTCTCTCTCTGCTCCAGTTTACCTCTTCTCAATTTGCTCCATCCCTCTTACCTCCTCTTCACCTCCCTGCACCTCCAAACCTTCATTGTCCCACTACTCTGCCATTTCGCACCACACAAAAACAACTCAGTCAAGAGTTGCTTGTCCAGTTGGACCCACAGTGGCTTCCAGCAGAGAGAAAAACTGAACAACTGGAAAATCAACCTGGAGGTAAAAAAGATGGACAGATGAATTGATACATGAACAGATTAGGGTTGAGATTAAAGGTCCAAAACAGAAAATTCCTCTTGAAAATTCATGAAGTCTGAGTCAAGTGGCTTTTGTTTACAAGTCCTGCTTTGCTTTTTACTGAAACAAACTAAGTAAGTACAAGAATACAACAAAGTCAACAACAATACAACAAAGGCTTCCAGAAATCAACCTAGTATGGTTGTACGTACCCTAAAATTAAGTTTCTCTGCAGATAAAAAGGAGGAGCACAGCAGCAAGAGGAGAGTCAGGCTGGATCTGTTCCTTCAGATACCCAGTGTCTCCAGGACTCCAACACCACAGATGGAACCCCAGCTCTGGGTACACCATGTAGCAATGACCCCTGAAGAACCAGAGGAACCTCAGGTAACACACTAATGACACAAGTTACCGTCTAAAGACTTTTGTTCATGTTGTTTTTATCTTTGGAAATTTATGAGGATTGTGTATCTTTTACAGCAATCATATTTTTGATGTTACTAATGTCTTTTCTACCGCATACAGACATACTTAGACCTGAATCTGCAACATAGTGAAAGTTTGCAGCATAGTGAAATAAATCACCACAGTATGGGTACAGGAGGAGAGATCCATCATCCAAACATGAATGATGTCCGTGATGCAGTAGATGATCGAGGCTGTTCCATTCAGAGAGACAATGGAACAACCAGTATTAAAGGCAACTATGAAAGATCAATAACAAGGAACAGACATGGGAGGATAGGTGTGTGTGTGGTAACATAAATTGGTGACTTAAAACCAGCGGATTGATTGAAAATCTATCCTTGTGTGTATGTCTGTGTGCTCATCTTACTTATTAGCATATTGGCTAAAAGCTCCATTTTTCTGACTCTCTCCTCTCTAGTCCAACTATATGGAACAGAGCAGCCATCACACACAGAGCCTGGAGCAAATAGTACCTCAGGTATCGGCCTAGTAGCAGCAGCGGCACCCCCAGAAAATGAATACAAACAAACCCATTCCCTCCTCTAAATGTTGATAACCCTGATGATCTGGTGCCCTATCCCACACACAGGCCTGCTCCTTCCTCCTCTGAGAGTGGGATCTTCAGTCTGTCATGGGCCCTGCTGGGAGAACACAGACAGGGTAAGTGGGTGTAAAGGTTTCCCAAATAGAAAGTTTTATAAGATCTGGCAACCTTTTCTGCTCTATTTTCAAAACTTGGCAAATCCACATTAATGTTTTGTGATCAATGGAGTCATCCCAATCACATGAATGAGGCTTTGTTTTTTCATACAGTGCTGTTTCTGCTTGAATGCTGTCTAAGACAGCAGCTTCAACAACAGTTACTGTCAGGCCAGAGTATCAGTGTTGTTCAATTTCCTGACAAGTTGAAACACACTAACTGAAACAATGACTGAAATCCTAATTTCCCTCCTGTGGCATCATCTGAAAGAAAAACTTCTAAATAGCAGACATGCCTCTATTGAACGTTTCAGCCAAGATGGGACGGCCCCAGCAGTGATGAACACCATGTCCAGCGTCTGCCTCCCATAGCAGAGAGCCTTACTGTTGCTCCCAGATGGGCAATCCAGGCTCAAACCCAGTCAGATGCCCAAACACAAGCAGAATCTCAAGAAAATCAGAGCAGACCCCATCAACAGCCTCTGTTGCTTCCGCTGCTGCTTCCTATGAAAAAAGATGGTAAGAAAGATGCACACAGAAGAAGACTACACACACACTGACTCAGGTGAAGGACATATATGTATTTTCTTTTCAACTCATTCAACTCATGACACTGAGGAACACTGAGCACAAAAACCAGACTTGGCATGTGTCCTATGTGGGTTTGTTATTGCCAATGTATTGATTGTTATTGCTGATTGAAAATCTCACCCTTCTCCATCTGTATTTCAGAAGAAATAACTTGTCAAAAGAGAGGAGGGAGAGAAAAAACAGACAGACAATACTGTAAACAAGAGACTGGGCAGTTGGGAAGAGGAGGAAGGCTACACTCTGAGAAAGGCTCTATGATTCTGCTGGAGCCAGGGGAAGGTACTGTACATTCATACATGCATAAATTGATGCAGAAATAAATTCATATATACATAAATTGGGTCAGATAGATGGATCTATGAGAAGTCCATTGTCCTCAATAAATGTATTTGTATATTTTTTCGAATGCAGGAACCTTTTTGATTTATTATCCTAAACTTCTCTTACTTTTTTCTACAAGGCTCATACAAGTTTTCCAAGTGGGATTCAGCAAAACCTCATAACCGCTTACATTTGTTGTAAATTGTTTGTTTCAACTTGATGAATTCCACCTGTACTGAGGAGGTGCAAGTTTATGAGAAATTATTTTCATTTGTGAACTATGGCACCAAAAAGCAAGACAAGGAACTTCACAATCAGGTCATGATCAGCAGAAGAAATTCGTGTGAGGTTTGGATGCAAACCTAGCTATTGTGTGTATCCTTGAGGTCTAAAAAACATGTTGAATACATTTCCTTCATTCTTTTGCAAACCTGATTCTTCTTGCTGCATTTCTTGCCACATTAAAGTCACCTGCAATACACATTTACTGGAATGTGCATCACAGCACTCATATGCTCATCAGTGCATCACCGTGTGCATCACCGTGTACATGCACAAGAACAAGAAAAATGGGAACTCTTTAAAAATTGCTCCATAGCACTAATAGTGGTAAAAAAAAACTCTACAAGGTACCTTAGAACCTTAGTAAAGTAAGATTTTAGTTTTTTAATGTTGTTATGATGTTATTATTTATTTTCTTACCCTTTTGTTTTTTCACGTCCTTTAAGACAATGCATGTAAAGCACAAACTCTGCTACTGAGCTACATCCTTATTATTACATCCTTATTAATATATATATTTTCTACAAAGGTATATCCATTATGTTCCTTATGCTCATCATTCTGTGTTCTGTTTTTCTACGTCCTCTTCTCCAGAGCCTCCTCCTCCAGTAGGAGTATTGGGTTGCGTTGCTGGACGGAGAGGCCCAGGCCGGCAGAGCTCTCTAGCCTTCTTACAGAACCGACTACTTGACCTCCAGGATCCCTGTGAATCCACTGATGCTAACAGAGGCGTGGTTAGGGGCATTCTACCACTGGAGCTGAGAGGTATGGGCAGCTACTCCACTGAGAGAAAACATGACACTCAGAGTTAACTTAGACATTGACTGTAGCCACTGTAGCCACTGTATGAATTTAATGCAAGCTCACATGGAAAAGGTATGTGAATCCCAATGTTATCTGGACTCTCAGTTTCTGTTTAACTCTTGTAATCTTGTGAATCATAGAACTGTCATGAGGACACTGTCTCTCTGTCTTCAACTCTCCCTTCAACCTCAGATTCAACTTCCCCAAGACCCCTGCCATTCTCCAAACCTACCATTGTCTCCCTTTTGTGTTGGGTTGTGTTGTGTCAAGTGTGTTCCTGCCCGTCCATATCACCTGCTCACCTGCTTCAATGGCCTGCATTAGAGTTATCACAGTAGTTTTTTTTTTTTTTTTTTTACACAGCAACAACATAAACCTCATCTTTTAATAGTTAATTTAAAAAAAAGTCACAGCTTGCAATTTGTCACAGATGCATATATGTTGACTCAACTTCTCCACCCAGCTTACCTCCCTTTTTTGACATACAGTAAATATAATTACAAAAGTCAATACGTGAGTCAAAAGGGTCCATGTTTCTGCTTGTCAGAGTAATTGTGTATTGTCAGATTTGCAGAACGGAAGATCTGTTGGCAGCCTGATTCTGGGTCCTGATGGGGAAATCATTCAACTGTCACTGTATGACAACAACCAGGACTCATCTCAGGGTGATGGTGACAAACAGGAGCAAGGTATGCTCATCAAGTTTTAACTTGATGTTTAAACTTCCATCTTCACGACATCTAAAATCTACACACTTCACCTGCTGGAGTCTTTCAGTTTGTTAAGAAGAGGTTCTAGACTGTAAATAATATTTGAATACAACATTAGAGCATGGCACATTCTCACACAATGACCCACTCTGTCTGTCTGTCTGTCTCTCAGCTCTCCAGGTTTTGTCTGCAGAAGGAGAGAAGTTACCCTGGGTCATTCTGCTGCAGCCTGAACATACACACACAGGTCAGCACACACACACACACACACACACACACACACACATACACACACACACACACACACACACACATACACACACACACACATACACACAAATTCTAACAAGTGTTTCAACTGTGTTTTTCAGTTGTCTGTCTCACATGTGTTTGATGGAATTCTTCTACTTTAATTGGGGATGCAAGAGAAAAGTCTCTTCCACTGAAGTCAGTAAATACCATGTATTTGCTTTAATATGTTCTTCGTGCAGAGGGAGAGGTGGAGATGAACACAGATGTTCCTGCTGGTGACAGTCAGCACTATCAGTCAATACATAAGGTGAGTTGGTATTTTTTGACAGAATCACACCTTTAAAAGGTTTAGCAATCCAAGCAAGCCCAAAGACTGGTCATATCAATAAGTGATCTGAACATGTTTCATTAGCTTATATTCACTGTTTCTGTTTTTGTGATTTTGCTCCTCTGCAATCTCCCAGAGAACAGGATGTCAGATATCTGTTGGTCAGTTTGTAGCAGGGGAGCGTACCCGTCCATACATTTTAAATTAAATACAACAGCTTTTATTTGACAGAAAAAAGACAATTAACTAATTTGCAAACTAAGCTAAGTGGGTCAACAGGATTTCAATAAAGGGGGTCATATTGCAAATTGAAAATTACCCTCAGCATGTCTCAAATTCGTAACAAATGCCATAAAGTATATTGTCGCCATCCTGAAAAAAACATGAATCTCCAAAGTGTCAACTGCTGGCACACATTTTTGAAACAATTCAATGGATTTTGAAGGAAGAATTTTCTCTTAAGGGCACATTTTATCCTTGGTTTTCACTAGAAGATGTAAATGTTGATGATAATGTATGATTTTGTTTCAACGAGAAGCTGATGTCTGTAATGTCATCTATCATCTATTGCTTGCTTTGCAATCATGATGATTGATTCTGATCATAATTTGTCAGTTACCTCTCTGTAGATAACAGTTTGCAGAATGTGCTGATTTTCAGTGCAATCTGATGGAGCCAAGCAACACTCTAATAATAAGAATATATAGAAACTAAGCATCCCTTCTGTCTATACAATATGTCACTATTTGTTGAACTATCCGACTCTGTTCTCCAACCAGCGCTTAGATCTTCACAGATCTACAGAGACTGATGCAGGATCAGCCAGCAGACACACTCTCCCAGGTAAACTCTGCATCCACTGCACATTTACTATGGTTGGACTTGCTGTCTTTGTACCGATATTGTTCGGGATATGAGTCACTACCTTTTGTGGTGCAGTAAAGTTTATTTAAACCAGAGCCATTGCACACAGTTATTTTAATGTAAAACAATTATTTTCGTATCATAAATTCTTAATCTTATGATACTGTAATCACTTCATCAAATACAGAACTCATTATAAAAGACATTACCTAGACAGTTGAAGAAATTTACAAGCATTTTGAATATTCATCATTTGTTTTAACTTCATACTATAAATCATTTCAGTTTAGTAAAACAGTCAATATAATTCAAATTTTATCTTTGTTGCTCCAGTTGCTGAGAACAAGAAAAAAACAAAGTGTACAGAGGCAGTGGTGGGAACACAGAAGGAAAAAAAAGATAGTAAAAAAAATGTGAGGATGCCTCCACTGAGGGAACTGGTGAGGGAGCCAAGAGGAGGCAACGCTGAGGCAGAGGAGGAGGAGGAAGAGGAACAGCTGTATAGTACTGGACAGACTGACCAGTTGTCTGGATCACACCAGCCAGGGTTGGTGTAATTCACTTTTAACTTGATACTTTTATGTTAATTGTGAGCTGAAGATGTGTAAATGTATACTAAATCTGTCTGATTTCCCAGAAAAGCAAGAAGGATGCTTCAAGGTATCAGTAGAGAATGACTCAAAAATGTTCTAAGAACCAATGGCTTCGTTAGTGATTACACAAGATTTCTGACATAATTTTTGGTCTCAAAGACAGAGAATTGAGGTGAGGATCTTCTTTTGCACTTAAGATAACCATCTCATTTTGTAAACAGCTGCTTTTATGTAGCACTTTACAATTTGCCTCTTATTCACCCATTCAAATACACTCACACACTGATGAGATACCATGCAACCTGCTGGCCTGACCAAAGACACTGACAGGAAGCGCTGTGGACTGAACCGCCAACCCTGTCATTAGACCAAAACTCTTTACTCTAGAATTCAGTTAATCATATCAATCAAAGCAAACATTGTAATTTGGATGTTCCTATTTCACAATGTGGACATTTACAGATGTCTGCACATGTGGATCAATCTTAAGTTGAAAAAGCACATTATTATAAAATTATTTTACTTCTTTGAATTGGACATGTTCCAGGTAATCCATCATATTTTTTGATAAGATGGATTTTGCAAATCAACGCAATACCACTGTTGACAACATCAGCTGTGATATTTTTAGAGATGTCGGGGCTGATCAGGGTATATTTTAATGGATTGTTGGTTTCAATGACGCAGATCAACTGAGGTTGGGAAAATAAACAGATTTTCTGAGCACCAATGCTAATAAATCTGTTATCTTTCCCTCTTTCAAGTTAGAAACATTGCTAAATAATGTTAATTCCATGAGTAACCTGATGGGAGGCCAAACTTAAACTTAGCTGCTGTTTGGTTAAAGTCCTCTCTGTAGCTGGTGTCTGTACTCAAAGATCTCCTGTGAGGGAAGAACCTCTACTCTGTAACACCACTGTATAATTGTGAGTTGACTGAGTGTCTTTGTAGTTCCCACAACATCTAACTGATCTAACTGATCACATCACTTCAATTTCAAGAGTTGCATTCCCCAAGTTAAACTGTCATTCATATCATATCAATAAGCTATCAATAAGTTTATACAGTAAACTTTAAAAATAGTTTTGAACCAGGACCTTCAGTATTTCAATCAAGTAGTTCATGAAAAATAGGGTGTGTCAAATTTTTTAGTTACAACTTTTATTTCAATATGTTAGATACATATTTAATATGTAATTAACATTTAGGTAAATACAGTATATTGTATTGGACCCTGTATATCGAGTATAGCCAACATTAAAGGACTCATATTGGGATTGGGCAAAAAAAGACACTTGATGGGACATCCCTAGATATTTTATTTATTTATTTATCTATTTATCGACTCAAATTGACTCACATTTGAAACATTTGGAGTTTTTCCTGTCTGTACAGGGAGAAGCTGCTGTATAAAGGTAGTGCATCCTCCAGCCGGCAGAGCATCAACCTAAATGAAGCAACAACAGAGGATGCTGTGGAGGGATGGAAGAGGAACACCAAGAGGAACAACACTGGGGAAACTGCAATAACCACAGGGTGAACTGGGAATGCACACAGACTCTGATGAGATTAAAACACAACTTAAATAGCTCTTTGTAAGATTTTCTGATGTTTTAACTAACAATAACAGACTGCACACATAATCACACTGACACCCATGTCCTCTATTTATTTAGGAAAAGGGAGATGAAAACTGGGAGCGCAGAAGCAGATGGACAGAAGGAATTGAAGAAGAGGAAAGGAGGAAAATGGCAGAGACAGAAAACAGGGAGTGATGCTCAACCAATCAGGAGCCAAAAGCAAGAGGAGAGGACCAAGATAGAAGCGGCAGAGAATCAGGACCATTCTGCTTTCCCCTCTCTGGTGAGGACTGATTGATTTACTGACTGATTCATGCTGTGTAATGCAGTGGGGTAGCTGTGGCCGCTGTGGTCTGCTCAGTTTCAGCAGAGCATGATGGGATTATTGCAGTTTCTTAAGTAAATCCTCAAATTTTATGGACTGGAAAAAGAAATACTACTAAAATAATACTTCTAAACATATATGAAGTATATAAAATATCTCTAAATGTTGTGAATGTTTTAAATATACACTGAAATACCTGTATCTATCTAAAGAAATGCAAAAAAATAGATGCCATTCAGGTTAACTACTTTTCTGTCAATCACCAGCTGCAGTCACTGTCTTTCAGAAAAAGAAGATGAGAGACAGGGAAGGAGAGAGAGGAAAAGTGAAGACAAATGAGGAGAGAGACGGTCGAGGAGAACTGACAAAGCAAAAGGGAGAGTCTACTGGAAGGAGAAGGAGAGCGAAGTTGAAACACAAAGAGTTAGTTGTTGGTAAGACATTGCATGTAATCTGAGGACATTTGTTTGTAACGGTCACCTAACAACTGTGACCTGAAATTCTCTCATATGGTAATGTTGTGATACTGCATAGGTTTATTGATGTTACAGAGTATCCATGCAGCACCAATGCATTTAGAAATATGATACATAGAAGCAAGATGAGAAGCATCAAATCAAATCCTAACAAAGGCAAGGCCAGTGAACGCTGCTTTGTAGGTGGTATCAAGAATACATTTATGATATAAAAGTATTGTAGATGTCTATAAGAATTTCTTAAGATGTCTAGAATGTTAGATGTCGTAGAATTTTCTGTCGTAGAAAGAAAGAGTGGTCCAGACCTGTCGTACAAGTCAAACACTTGTTTGACTAAATAATTATAATTCCTTTATCTGAATGAATTTGGATGAATTAAGGCAAATTTTAATGCAATATTGTGTTCACCATATTATCATCATGGCTGCCAATTTTATTTTTTTATTGGCATATTTCAATAAAGCAACTTCTAGATTTCATCAGTTGTTGAAAACTCGTCTCACACTGACAGCTGCCGCAGGATCTTTCTGTGGGTCTCTCTCCAGTATCATCTACTGTTGCAGCTGACAGTGTAACATCACCTACTGTAAGGTTATAACATTCTCTTGTCTAATATCTCTGACTGTCACATGCCTTGACTGCCTCCAATCATCAACCGCTTTGCTTTTTAGCATCTAACCTCTTTATTTCTGTTGCTGTACAGTGCTGCTGTGATGACATGCCAATTCACATTTTTCAATTGTTTTGGGTCTCCTACTACTGACACTGCTAAACTTGTTATGTTTTTGTCTGTTGATTTCCAACAGTAAGACTCCTTATTACTCTCAGCTAACATTTTTGTGAATGAAACGGAGGGGAGCACGTCACCTTATATGATGTTGATTATGCTAATGATCAAACCTCACAAAGGCGCACCCACTCGTGAACAGGTGGCATTCATCATGTTGAAATCAGCAATTTATGTAAAATTTGTCCAGCTGAGAGGGTTTGATGAATCTGGCTTGGAACACTTGTATGAGTAACCTCACTGAAAACAAGTAAGAGAAGTTTAGTATAAGAAAAATGTTCTCATTGGGTTCTTGTTGGGGTAGGCCCATTGTTTCAACCAGTTCTACCCCAACTCAACCTATCAGAATAGTGTTTTTTTTTTACTATACTTTCCTTTCATTTTAATTTTCCTTTCCTCACAGGAAGACCTGAGGACATCCTGGAGAAAGAAGAGTTGGAGCTCAATCAGGAAATGGAAGAAGAGTCTCACCTAAAATCCACTAGAAGCTCCTTTGCTACACAAAGACAAAATGAAACTAATAGAAATTCAAAGGAAGATGCAGACCATCTTTCCACAGATGACAACCTCACAAATGCAGACAAACACAGCAGCGTCCGATCAGCGAGTTCATGCAGGTCCACTGTTGTATCTCAGTTCCAACAAAGGAGCTCACAAAGGTCCGACGTGTCTTCCTGTGAGGGGGCGGTACCAGCCAGTACCAACGGTCTCGCTTCCTCTCGTAGTCGCTTGTCATCATGCTCAACTGTCATGATAAAGGAGGAACAGCTGATGTTGAACCCAGTAAAGCCTGAGGTTGGTAGGAAGCACATGTATACAGCACTAACCCTAACCCTGTTTTATGTTTGATTTTCACACACTGTTTGAATGATAATTTAACATAAATTATCAATGTAATTATTACATTCTTATTGCTAATGTTATAATTATAATACCACCTAATTACCTCTGTCCACTTCTTCTTATTAAATTAATTAAATATCCAAACAGGTTAAAAAGAGTATCTGCGTTCTATACTGAGTCCATGTCTATGTGTGTTTCAGTCCTCCAGGGCCAGAAAGAGACGGGAGGAGGAGGAGGCTGCAGCCCTGCGTCTGGCCCAGCGAGCAGAGAGACGGAGGCAGGAGGTGGAGAGAAAGAGGAAGGAGCGGGAGGAGGAGGAGAGGAAACAGCAGGAGAGGGAGCGGACAGAGGACAGGATGAAGAGCGAGCTAGAGGAGGAGAGGAGGAAGAGATCTGAGGAGCTCAGGTCTTAATTTATCTCTAAAGGCACAAAATTATTCAAATAAAGATGAACTCAGTAAAACAAAAATGTGGAGATATAGCAATAAACGATTAGACATATTAAAGCCACAGAAGACATTACACAACCTGAGTAGTAAACAAATCCTCGTCAGTTCATTGTTATTTTAAAGGTTTGTATTTGGGGCATGTTTGCATGATTGTTACTATAACTGGTAATTACATGTTAACTGCTGCCATCATTAATTGTGCAGTTTCCAAATTCCTGTGTGTAACTTCTACACTGTCACTTCATTACTGTCCAACCTCAACCTTAGACTGAAGAGGCTGGCGGAGGAGGAGGAGAAGAGGAGGCGCAAGGAGGAGGAGCAGGAGAGAGCGAGGCAGGAGCAAGCGGAAAGAGAGAGGGAGAGGAGGAGGCAAGAGGAGAGGAGGCGGCAGAAGGAGCGACTCCAGCGGATGAGAGAGGAGGAGGAACAGAGACGGAAAGGTGGGAATGAGAGGAGGAGTAAAAGAAAGAGGAAGTGAAGAACAAAGCAAAGGGAAGATAGGTAGGAGAGGAGTTACAAAGAGGCAATTAGTTGCTTCATGAAGACAGTCAGAATAAGCTATGGCGATTTCAACACTACTTTAAAGTTTTGTGTAACATCAGATGCTTTGTATAGACATACAGTAAACCTATATATGGTATATATTCTTGATCTAGTTTCCTATATTTTTTAATACTGACTATCTGGCAGTACCTGTCTAATCCTTCCATTAATGTAGCATTTGGTTTTATGTCAATGAAGAGAGGAATGTCAGTGTGAATTTGCTGTCCAAGATCATTTGGACAACCTCTCTTCATCTTAAAAATGATCACAATACTGAAGCAGTAACAGCAGTAATTTAGAGGCCTTATGCACCTGAGAGGCACATTGCACTTGATTAATGTTCAAGCCACTGTGTGATTTCATTATGTGCTTTTACTGATAAATGCTGACATCACATTTGAACTTTGATGGCCCACTTCTGGAAAATGTTGATGTCAAGTTAGGGCTGAAACTAACGATTATTTTCATTATCGATTATTTTCTCGATTAATCAATTAGTTGTTTGGTTCTATAAAATGTCAGAAAATGGTGAAACATGTCGATCACATTCTCAAATGTCTTGTTTTGTCACGTCCAACAGATTCAGTTTACTGTCATAGACGACTAAAGAAACCAGAAAATATTCAAATTTGAGTAAATGGAGTCAGAGAATTTGGACTTTTTTTTCTTAAAAAAATATTCCAAGCAATTAATCGATTATCAAAATAGCTGGCGATTAATTTAATAGTTGACAACTGATCAAATAATCGACTAACTGTTGCAGCTTCTGATCAATTTTGATGTCACATTGCAATTTTGATTTCTTGTGAGGTCACAGCTGCACTTTTGATTATACTGGTGGTGATTTCATTATTATTAAACTACTGCATTAAACTACATTTCCCCTCTAGTTGAACTGGAGCGTTTGCGCCTGGAGGAGGAGAAGAGGCAGGAGGAGGAGTCCAAGAGATTACAGGAGATGGATGAGAGTGAGAGGATTGAGTACCTCCGCAGGAAGGAGCAGGAGGAGGAGGAAAGGAGGAATAAAGAGGAGGAGCGCAAAAGGAGAGAAGAAGAGGCCGCTTTGTGGGCTGCAGAGGAGTCCAGACTGCAGGCGGAGCTACTCACCAGGTATGTGTGTGTGTCTGTCTTTGTAACATTGGCGCTATAACATTTAGGTGTCTGTGCCAGTTACAACAGCACAGAAGGGAATTAGAGAGGTAGGTCTGTCAACAGCGGATCATCATACAGGCAAACTGGAATAAGATAGACTAATAGTCTAAAAAGATTAAACCTGGAACAAGGGCGAAGCATAGACAGCTGTATTTATGAAAGAAGAAGAGTATCTGTTCCATAAGGTTGATAATTGAAAGACCAGCTGAAATATGTCCTGTGTGGAGACTAGAGTGTTAGACTTAAGTTAAAATAATTGTCCACTCTCTAACTCTGTCTCTCTTTTACTCTGTCCTCCCTGCAGACAGATGGCGCTTTTGCAGCAGCAGTTGGCCTTTAAAAGGGGTCTACTGTTGGAGGCTGGAGGTTTGGAAAAAACTCAGGGTATCTCCAGACCGTGGATATACTCTTATTTCACTTTGTTACAGCTACTGGGTCTAAATCCCACTAAAGCAGAGACCACAACCCCTGACCTTTAACCTCCATTTGTGACCATGATGGACAACTGGGAAAATAATTTTTGTTTGATGAAATGGGTCATTTCTTTTTGAAGTGATTTTCAGTGATGGGAGACTAATGGGATGGAAAAATATCTTCTCCATGTGTCAAATATATATAGGCTACTACCTACTTTTTTAAAATTTCTTTTGTTTCTGTAAAAGACAGTACAAAAGTTTTAAACCATGTTCCTTTTGTATTATTTTCTGTAGATTTACAGAAAATAATACAGTTTATATGAATCTCTTCAAATTCCTCTCTGAGTCAGTGAGAAAGGAAATACAGAAAGTAGCCCTTTGGATTAGCCATTTTAACTAGGCAGGCTAACTGCATAGGGATCTACATCTGGGACAACTTAATTGCATAGACAGCTGACCATTTGGTCAAGCCGAGGGAGGGAAAAACCCCTCCAAGGAACTAACCCTGGATCTAAAGTGCTGGTTATGACTTAAGGCTGGATGGCAGAACTCCCGTCATCTCCTGTGATGAGACAAGAGTGAAACCAGCAAAGATATTGAACTTCCCCCTCAAGACATCCTTTAATGGTTCAAAAATAGCTCCAAGATGAAAGTTGTAGTGATGTCCAAGATGTTACCTGGCAGTCACCTGGACGTCCTCCCTTGGTGTTCTAGCAACATCAATGAATAAAAGCTTAAACAAATGTGTTGATTTGTTTTGAGTGTAATAAGATTTTGAATATATCATGTGACAACTTCGCCAACTTATGCTCAACTTCTAGCAGGGGAACACACATGACCAACACAGTAAGGCACAATCAAGATGTAGCTGATTTTCACATAGTCATTTGTCATTTGGGACCAATCAATTGCAATTGCATAATGGAAAAGAATCTAAACATTCAAGTGTCTAAAACTTGTGCACAGTACTGTAGCAGTGTGTGCTAAGGAATATGATAAAGCAATTAAGTCTTGAAATAAAGTTTTTAAAATGTTAAAAAGGAATAACAGTTTTCAGAATCTTATTGAATATAAAACAAGAACTTTTGGAGGAAATTTTGTGATTCAGTGGGATGGATAGTGACACAGAAAGCAGCAGCTCAACTAAACTTTAGTCCAACAGTACCATTGCCAGCAATATAACCTTGGATACTTACGGATGCCACAGTACATTTTACATTATTAGAAAAGAAGGACAAGGATAGGGAGTTTATTTATAATTCACATACCATACAGGCATATACTGATAGTTATCACAGTTATGTCCAGATCTACAAAGATGCATCAAAAGGTTTAGTTAATAAAATAGGAGTAGCATTTATTGTTTCTGTGTTTCATCTCATTTTACACAGGAAAAAATGCTTGCAATATTGTTAGCAATGCGGTGGATAGAGGATACAAGACCATTGAGAGCAAACATTTGTTCTGATTCAAGCTCATCACTAGCCAGTTTACAGTGCAGTAATTCAGACAGCAGACCAGACATTTTGATAGAAGTACAACAAACATACAGAATTCAAATGATGGGTCTTACAGTAATATCTTTATGGGTACTGGAACATATTGGTTTACCTTGCAAGGCAGCTGGATTCACGAGATCACAAGATCATGCAAGAAACCATCTTGTTTGGCTCAAGTTATGTGCTGCTTGTGTCCGAACCACCGGTGGTTCGTACCAATCAGTGTTGCGAATCCAGCAGCCTCACACGGTAAGATGGTGATGGACAGATGAATAATCTTGCCTAGTATTCTTTGAAAGTGCCCTTTTCCAAACAGTTTCCATGGACAATTTCTCAGATGGGTCTGTGTAAAAAACCATCTGGTGTGTCAAGTTACATATTGGTATCGAAGGAAATGAAATGACAGGTGAGGTTGCAAAGGAGGCCACAAAAAGTAATCACATTGATTTGGCAGTTAGCTTCAGCAAGACAGAAATCAAGAGCATTATTAAGCAGAGATTGAAGGAAAGGTGGCAAAAGCAATGGGAGGAAGAGAAGAAAGGACGATGGTTTTACAGTGTTAAAGGGAAAGTGGGAGAATCAAAGTGTGCAGGATGGAACAGAGGAGATAGGACAATAATATCAAGATGACTTAGATTTGGGCACACCGGACTAAACAGTACACTATTCAATATAGGTAAACATAATCCAGGCAAATGTGACTACTGTGGCAAGAAGAAACAATAGAGCATGTTTTGTTACACTGTCAGAATATGAGGCAGAAAGAAGGAATCTGAAAGATGATCAGAAAGATAGAAATACACTTTGATCTAATATATATATTCTACAGAAGAACTCAAGAGATGAGTGTTATCGAATCCTATTTCAGTATCTTAGACTTACTAATTTGATCGAGAAGATATTAGGTTTTTTTTAATGAATATTATAAATACTAAACATTCTGATCCACAGGCTATACCAGTTGGTGGCGGTAATGCGCCAATCCGTTGTTTGGCAACGGCCAATAAACCTCAAAGAAGAAGAACAAGAGGCGGAAGAGGCTGCGAAGAAGACTCTAGGTTCAGCGTCGTATCCATCGTTATGATGGCAAAACTTACACTATTATTGAGTTTTATTACCGAATTGATGCGAATAGAAGCACATTCTGCGAATTAATTGTCTTCGTGTTAAGTTACGTGAGGGAAAATTAGACATAACGACGAGTTTTGTTTTGCTTCGTGAAGCTGCAGTGCAAGGAAGGAAACCCTCCGGTTGAACAGTTTATCAGTTACAAACATAAACAGTAAGTTGACTGTTTTCTCATTAATCTGAAAATTGACTTTAACAGGCATAATTCCACACACTCAAGCTGTCCAGTATTGAAACCACGGACAGATAGTAATGTGCTCCTAACTAGCTACCCGGTACTGTGAGAGTAGAGACTGAAAAGCTGTGGGAAGCTAGCTCCAGTTATTGTCTCTCTCTCTCTCTCAGAGGTCAGTTTCTCACACAATCAAACAGTGATGTTTGCCTCGTAAAAACAGTTAACGTTACCGCTGTTTGACTGTATTTTCTGAATCCTCAAAGACTCTTTTAACTATCTGGATGGAAAATATTGTGCTCACTGCTTGATTAAAAACTCGTATATCCGCCACATTTACAGTCTTTTTTAGCATCAGATTCCCTCTTTGTGGTTCCTCAGACAGTGTTTCCCTGTTGAGCTGCGGTGGAAGTACAGTAACAAAAGGAGGAACTTTGGCACTAAAAAGACTAACTGAAAGTTATCTACTTGATTTGACTCATTTGAACAGCTGAAGCTTCATATTAGCCTCAGATAAACTTCTAACAGAGGGACAACTGTGGATTTTGATCCCTATCACTTACATTGTCAGTGTATTGTGAAGGGGTATTCTAATGGTCAGTATGAACAGGAGGAATGATTATGTTGATTATTTTTATTTGGGCACCTGACTGATTTAAGACAGGCCTGAAAATTTGTAAGCTGTCCTTTTCAAGGTGGCTCCCTTCCATTTATTGTCCCAGTAAACCATGCCACTGTTTAAGTACACACAATACCAGAGCCCACATAAATACAATACAGCCATCATTAATGTTATTGATTCCACCAGGGCTTTTCCTGTTTTGATAAGTCAAACTTTCTGCTGTGAAAAAGATCTATTGCTACTCTTTTTTTTCTATCCAGGTAGCAGGTGGACTGCCACAGACCCACTCGTAAATAATGTTTTTGATGTTTTGACATTGGAGATTTGAGAGCTTGCTGCTACCATGTAATGCAAGAAATGATCAAATTCACATCCTTTTCACACACCCTCTCTGTTTGCATTTCTTAATTTGATTTCCTTTTTGGCCGCCAACTCTTAATCCTAAATGTCTCATGGTCCTTGAATGCACCACAGAGGAAAGTTTTCCAAACAGTCTCTGCTCACAACTGCTTTACCACATAATAATGTAACTTCAACAGAAATTAATTATTCAGTGTAAATTATTTCACCAGGTGTCACAATATGTTTATTTGTTACTGTGTAGAGAGTTGGATTTGGTGACATAGTTGCAGGTAAAGAGCTAAAGCTCTTCTAAACTGTAATTTTGCATCCAGGTAAAACTTTGAAGAACCGCCTCCAGCTATCTTGGGGTCAAAGGTCACTTTAAAATGGATGTAAGCATTGCTGTGTCGCTAATTCGCGGCCAGATGGGCGCCGTGGTGGAGCGGGCAGTGAACGGAGCAGTGGAGACGGTGCTGGCTGAGATGCTTAAAGTAGTAGGAATCAAATTTGAGGAGCTGAAAGCTCAAGTGGCGCTGATGAAGAGGGACATGAACGCGCTGCAGAGGGAGAAGTCCTTAAAAGAGAAGGAGAACGACAATATCCGCGCCAAGCTGCGATACACCGAGCTGAAGTTGAAGTACTACAGGCAGGGAGTGGAGGAGGAGCTGCAGCAGAGAGCCTCTACATCCACTCTGGTCCGCATCCACCAGTCCAGCTTCCCCCAACCACAGACAGGTGGAGCATGTGTCTCGTCCACCGAGGCCTCGCCATCATGCTCAACTCAGACCAGAGCTGCTGAAGGACAACATGGAAAAAGCAACCAAGGTAATGACCACTGGAATGACTGACACCTGCTGGACCTTCTGCTCTGAAGAATCTAACTTCTCCCTGTGTTTGTATTCCCAGAATGCATCTCTCCACAGGGCGTCGGCAGGCGAACCATCAGAGTGCGCGGTCAGTCAGACATGAGAGTGGCCAACTGTGACCCATCAGACCTGGTGCTTCCTGTCTCACTGTCTGTGAGCACAGTAACAGAATCTCTGGACAACAATACAGGTACAGAGCTGAGAGGGATCGGTCCATGTTGGAGGACACTGCTGCAGGTTTTCTTGCATTTGTTCTCTCCACACTGTTCTTTTATTATCTTCTCTGCTGGCCTCATCACATTAGATCTGAAAGCTCTGGTGGTAGCCTAAGGTAGAGCAAAATGTTGAAGCAAGCGAGTCCTCATTTAATCTTTTGTCAGCTAGAGAGCACTGACAGGTTTATTTTTCAACTAAAAAATGTCCTGCTCTCTACATATCTTTCTTTAATAATTGAATTTAAGAGATAGTTTTAAAGAAGGGTTATTGTTACATGTTTGTGTAAAATAATGACTATTGGATGATATATAATTATCAGGGTTTTTTAACTCTCATATGAAGAATGGAACATCCCAGATAAATGAGACTGAACACTTGCTTGTGTGTCTTCAGGTTTCTCTTGTACCACAGAGCAAGACGTTGCTCCAAGAGAGAACGAAGAGCAGGAGGACGACTGCGAATGGACCTTCACTGTACAGCCACACACAGAAGGAATGGATGCTGTCATGGACCCTCCTCCTGTCCAGGCTTTGACTCTTGAGCCAGAGCAGCAGTCAGCCGCTGGCTCGCTGTCCCCAGATGGTTCCACCCAGGCTGACAGCTCCATGCTGCCCTTCTCCACTCCACAGGTGACACACACAGACACACAGTCACTCAAAGAAAGTGGCCCTAGCTTCAGAAAGTGATACAGAAATGTAACTAGGTCCGACCTAGGAAGATTGTCGTTGTGACTTTTACATAAAAGTGACCAGGAAGCTTTTTCAGACACGAGACCAACCTGTTATTTTTTCATTAGATTAATGTAAAGGGGTGCATATCTGAAAGGGGCTTAATAAATACAGTAGATCTAATTAATAAAATATTTTGTTAAGTGCTCATCAGAGAAAATATGTGCTTTATAGAGTGAAATATTAAAAATGCTACAGAATAAAGGAAATCAATAAACATAATTAAATTCAACAAAACAGAAATACTTACAAGAATGCAGGAATAAAAACTGCGGGGTTAAAAAATTATAATTATGAAAAGTTTTGCTCTTAGAGAGCTTTTTAAAGGTTAAATTCTTTAATTCAAAACTAGAGCTGAAACAATTTCAGGCTATTTTATTAAACAAAATATTTGTTTGTTCCACCTTCTCAAATATAGAGATTTGCTAATTTTTTTCCTGTTTTATTTCATTGTTTTTATTAAAACCTATGATTTTTATTTTGCACTATAACATCAGTCATAAAACAGAAAAAATGACACATTCTGTTTCAAACCAGAACACCAAATTCCCACCCCACCCTAACATGGAGACAAGAGGGGTCAACCTGCATATGAAGTAGCTTACGAATAAATATGACAAAAAGAGTCAATACAACTCTAATAAAAAAGTAAAAGAAAATGTAGAAAAACATATCTCTCACATAGAAATCAAAAACAAAAAACAGTGTGCTTCCACCTCATCCCTACGCTTTTATAAAATAAATATATATGCCCCACTTGAGGATTTATTTTTCTGTCCTGCATCCTATATGACATTCTGTCATATGGAGCTAATTTTCCTAATTCAGTCACCCTGTTCTGAAAAGGAGGCTCTTGAGGCTTCTTCCATTTCCTGAGAATGATTTGCCGTCCAGTCATTATTGCCGTCTGGGTCCAGTACTTCAGTGATTGTGGAAAAGCAGATAACGCCTTACAGTCTCCTAATATATAAAGCTTTGGACAGAATACAAACTGCACTGCTTTTTCCTTTAATTAAATAAAAAAGTCCAACTCCAAAGTTGACCTGGAGATATATGGAAAGTTGTTTGTCACATGTGTTTGGACAGCCTCTATGTCTAGTAGAGGACGCGCATCAATGTAGGTACATCTCTATGTTTACTGTTGAAATGCAGGTGAAGCAGGAGGCTCAGCAGCAGGAGGAAGAGGAGGAGGAGGTCATCTGTATCAAGGAGGAGCCAGAGGAAGAGCAGGAGGTGACAGCCACCCTGCTGTTTGACTGCCAGGTGCAGCACGGTCACCTGCCAGAGTCAGAGGTGAGGCTGGAGCTGAATATCATATCTAAGAATGCTCAACGAAATCCACACTCGAGTTCTCACGGAGAGTTTTTCTTTCCAGGTTGTTTAGAAGAAAACAAAGTGCTCAGCAACAGTAAAACAGAGTGTATCTGCAAAGTTTCAGAGAGACTGTGTGCTGATTGTTTTTGTTTTGGAATTTATCAATGTTCAACATCAGGTTTTGGTGTCAACCCTTCAAGAAAAAGTGATGATGACTACTTTCTACAGTAACTTTTTTTACCGGCATCCAACAATCAAACAGGATCAAATCTGTCAGTGATCCAGGACAGAATGAGCTCTGATTAAGGAGACAAGGGTATTCTGGGAAACTAAATTAACTTGAGGAAGTTAAGATGAGGCAGGTTAAGGGAATAACTCGTGATATCCCAGAGACAGTGGAAGAGAATCTGAAGGTGATAGTCTTTTATTTTAATGCTTTTTCCTGTTCATCCAGGCTCAAAGGTCAGGACTTCAGGCAAGCCAGAGAAATCACACTACAGCCTTCAGCTCAGATGGACCGAGCTCCTGTGAGTAGTTTAGCATCTGTGCTAGTAGTGATCACTGTTACAATGATTGTTATGTAGATCAGCAACCTAAATCTGTGCTTCATTTAATATGTGTGTAAGGCCTTGAAACGTTAAACTGTGTTCACTCTCAGATCTGATGCCTCAGCCGGTGACCTCCCTGCCCTCAGTTGCAGCCTTGCCACCGGGCGTCCCTCCTCGTCAGGTGGTGCGTCCATGGAATAAAGACCTTAGCCTGTACGAGGAATACAAACTGCGCAGGAACGAGCTTCGCCGGCGAAGCCTCAACAGACGCAGAGAGCTGGAGAAAACTCTGCCTCAGCCGCTGCTGGCAGACCTGGTTAGTCCTGACCTCAGAAATATTCTACATATTCTAATGTGTAAAAGAGTTAAAATGTTGAAGAGATTAAAGGGACATTTTTTAATCAAATTATCTTCTTGTGGTGACATGTAATTATGTTGTTTTGAAGGTAAGAGAGCGTCGAGAAAAGACCAGACTGAGGGTGGCCAGATGGAGGGCAAAGAGGAAACTCCAGGCCTGTCTGAACCAGGCTCAGGTCTGTAATGACTCCGCCACTGCATATGTGTTACTAATAGGAGCACATGAACTTGAGTAAGACAATGCTTCTGTCCCTTACACAAGGAGATGTCCTATTTAGACAGCATTTCCATGTGGGAAGAAGCTGCTTTTGGCTGTTGTTACTGGAAACCTTAAGGGATTTATTGTAGTTTTATTTTTTGTGAAAATGTGCACAATGCATATGAGAGCAGTGATACTATAATGGATCCTACTCAACATTTCATGCTCAGTACATTACCTAATTACACAGTATCCAGTACATGGTTTACTTTTTAATAATTAACAAGAAAGCTGCTATTTACAGTAAGTAGGACTCACTGTGTGTTTTCCCAGTTACATACTGTATCAATTACATAGAAGGAATCGTACGTCCCAATAGGAAAAAGACTGCACTTCTATACTTTTTCTCATTGCTAGGCTCAAGGTGGAGCTGCAGGTCTTTCCCAAACTGGCTTTCCCATTAGCAGTCAGCATCAGCATCAGCACCAGCACCAGCAGCAGCAGCTCAGAGTGCCTTGTGGTAAGATGAGACACCTTACTTCTATTTGTTTCTATTTGTTTCTTCAACACTTTGGCAACATACGGTACCTCTCAGTTCTAAAGGCCCGTTCATCACAATAGGATTATACCGTTCATGGGTGTGCACTTCAGACCCATTCAGACGGGATTAGTGTTACAGGGGTACGTGGAGGTACGTGGAGAATAAAATATTCACTGTGCTCCTCAGTAATTAAGTAACTCATAGTTCCAGACGTGCTTTTAACCATCGGGAATATACAGGATATGGTCTGAAATAGACACGGACATTCAGCAGGACAAAGCCAAAACCCTCCTCAGGGGGGCGCAGGAGAGTTGAAAATGAGGCAAAGGTACTGCATGATGTGAATCACAGTCACAAATCATACTCCTTCTCCAAGTCATTACTCAGTAAAATCTCAATACAAAGACATTAAACACATATTGTACATTCAGTGTGACTTACACCTCCCAAGGATATCATTTTCTATGATGTCCATCACCAATAAACCTCCATAAATCCCCATAAGAACTTGCCTAAGAATCATCACATTTTTCAGTTTTCTTCAGTATCAAAGTAATCCAGGGATAGTTGTCACGCTTTCAATGGCGTTAATTTGCCAAAACGTAAACAAATTTAGGCTAAAAATGGGCTTCAGATGACAATACCAGTGCCTACCTGTAGCTGACGTTACAGTGGCCTATCTGATGTCTTGCTCTCCTAATGGTTTAATTTTTACTTGTTGTCATATTGGTTCCCAAACAGATCTATATGTTGGTGTTAGCGTGTTTCCATCTGTCAGATTAGCAAAATCATTTTTGTAGTAGGACAAGCAGGACAAAGGGTAGGTCATTTCAGCTGTGATTATTACAGGGGAGGGATGAAAAATTATGCACAACTGGAGGTAATGACTACATTTGCTGAAGTGGTTAGTAACTGTGGAGGGATGCTTACAATGAGCACTAAATCTTTTAACATACATATATCATGTGAGTATTGTATTATTGTATTAAAATAGACTCCATTATAACACTATACAGAAAATATTTGTCTTGGTCACATGAAAGAGCTTTTTTAACCAATAAAATGGTTCCTTGTGTTTCAGCGTCCACCTCCAGTAGTCAGCAGAGACAGAGCTCACTGTCTCAGTCTAACAGCTTCCTCAACAACATGTCAGCAGTAAACAGCATCTCTGCACCTCTCCCCTTCATTAACCCCCCTTCCTCCTCCTCCTCCTCCTCCGCCTCTCTGCTCCTGAGAGGCCCCAACATGACTGCACGTGCCAATCAGCATGCTGTGACATCATCATCCTCCTGCTCCTACCCTCAGGTCAGCATATCACAGCAGAGTATCTCTCTGACAGATACAGATATCTTGCAGTGAGATGATTCAGATGAATGAGCCGAGAAAGATTTGACATTGTTTGTCAAGTATGTTGATATTCAGGTGGCGTCAGCACCTACCTGCAGAATGTAGCAAGTCCTCGATCGGTGATGCAAACATCTTCGTGTTGCCATCCAGAGTAGCTTAATGAAACACGTCCTTGAAACTTTGGTCCAATTTTGCTTACTTTACACTGAACTTCTATTCCCGGAAGGAAAAGAAAACATCTTAATAACAAAATGATCTTTCTTTGTAAGTTAATATATAAAAATAACAATGTGTTTTGACAAACAACACAAAATAAGGACCTGCACATCCAAACTGCATTCATGTCTTTACTGAGTACAGATAACAATGTGGTGGATCTTCATCAGGTCAAACTATAAGCACCTTATTCCCACTCATATATACTGACAAGAAATTAGAGCACCTCATGTTGATCACTGTGTATTTGCTGTTACCTGCTCATAATACATTTTTTATCCTCAATTTACATCAGTTACACTTAACATTAGTATCAGTTGACCTAAACAGGCTCTGTAAACTCTTATACAAATTGTAATGCATTCAAATATTCAAATAAAAACACTTCAACAACACTCAAAGATAATTGTGTATCAACTAATTCTCCTGTATACGGAAAGTAAATGTATAAATTATTTGTGTCTGTCTTTGGGTGGTGAAATGAGTATATACTGTAGAGTACCTCCCCCGTACATGTTGAACATGGATTAAATGTGCCACAGGGACAACTGATCATTACATTTTCTAATGTTTATGTGTCTCTTTTCATTATTGGACATCAGGGTCTTCCAGTGTGTGGCAGTGCACTTAGTTGTGGAGCTGAAATGTGTACAAGATAAACTCCTCTGCTTGGGCCTTATTAGGACACATAGAGACATCACTTGAGAGGTATCATAAAAGTTTTTTACTAGGAACATGTCAAGACTTCTAACAAGAACAAGAACATCTGTGGACATTTACCAGATAAAAATGAGAAGCCTGAAACTATTCAGTTATAATAAATTCAGCTAAAAGAAGCGTTGCATGAAACTTTTTAACAATGGTTCTTTAAGGGGGGGATTACATAATCTTAAAGTCATTCATATTTTCAACAGATGTGTAGATTAATAGTGTGAACATTGCCTAGGTGTGTGTTATCCATTGATTATCTTCTGAGAGATTGCTCCTGGCAGTGTGTAGAACAGCAAGGCGAGGAACAACACCGTGATGAGCAGGACCAGGGCGATGATGATGTACTTCTTGTAGCTTCGCCACACCAGATGGAAGAAACACTTGAATGGGTTGACGAACCATGAGAAGGAGGTGTCTGGACGACTGTGAGAGGGGGACAGAGAGAGAAAGTGTTTGGGTGACTGAAACAACACTTCAGAATGTTAAGTTTCCTCAGCAGAGTTTTGTTCAGAGTTTTGAAAATGTGCAAAGACGGCAACTAAATTACCAGAAGAACATGTCAGAGATGTAGTGTGTAGTTACTGAGCCCAGCTGTTGAGGGTCAGTAAGTCATAAACTCTGTGTAAATAAGAGTCCAGCACATGAAATAATATATTGTTTTCCTTATTTCACATCTGGTAAATCAGCTAAAAAACAAGATGTTTACAAAAACATCAACCAAAACTAAAATAACATCGCATTCAGGCTACAAAACCAACTGTTTCTCTAGAGGTCTTTCAATGGAATTGAATTAAAGCACTGAAGTGAAACAAGAACTTTGAGGTTCTGTCCCAGATGTTTAAAAACCTTGTTCAATATCACACTTACATTTTCTAATAATGCAAATTAATAAAAATCCAGGCTTGGAACCATAGCCTTACTCAACAGTATGCTGTGTGGTTTACTGGATGTGTGTTTACTTAAACATTCGTCCTGGCTGGGAAAAATTCATGGGAGCTGTAGTTTTTTGTGTGCAAACAAATGAATTGTTAACATTATGAAGTGTAACAGTAAATGCTCCAGTAGGTATTGCTTATCTTAGAATATAGTCAGTAAACTCCAGGAACACATTTCACTCTTTCAGAAAGTCGGATGGGGGAAAAAACCTGAGTCACAGAAGCTAGTAGAACAACGGCTAGCTCGGAGCTAACGTCAGGCTTTGCCTTCATAAAGATTAAGGTTGGCATGAAGTCATGCCTCAGTATGCCTGCGAGTGGTCAACAGTGTGATGTAATGCATATATTTTAGTGAAGTGTTTACTTCTCGTTTTGAGGAACTTTTCAGTGGCATCTGCTTCCTCTGTGTCTCAAGCTCCTCGCTCTGAAGCGGACACCGTAACATATTCAACACACCAGACTGGATTTTGTTTAGAGTGTACTGGCTTCTCTTACTTTGGTTTTGGCAGTGGCTCTGGCTCTTTGCGGGCTCGACCAACAGGATTTTTTTCTGCTTCTTCAGCTATCACAAGATGGAACTCCGCCTCCACTTTCCCCTAAAGTTTTCAGAGCACACAACACACCTGTCAATCAAGGTCTCATCCAGTGTTTGTCAATTTGTATGAATCGCTGTTTGTTTTTGGTTTGTACAGTATGTGTGTGTATGCATACAGTCAGCTCTCCAGACTTGCTGAAGGGCCACCAGCCTCTTGCTCTCTTCTGCTGGAAGATGGAGATTCTCTCCGTCCCGTCTGTCAACATGTCCGCCTTACACGACTTGGCTGTTTTTGCTCCCCGAGGGAAACCGTGGAGGTCTAACTCCACCGTTCCTGCGTACACAAACATTCAATTAGTTAAAAAGAAAAAAAAGAAATGCAGAAACGTGGAGAAGCCGTCACACACACCTAGGAAGTCGTCAGAGGAGAGCGTCTCAAAGTCCCAGACCTGCATAATGAGGATGGCAGGAAGCTTCTGTTCCGTTTTATCCAAAGAGAAAATACTCTCTCTCTTCTTCACCACTACCACCTGTGAAAGAGGGAGGAAAAGACAGACAGATTGAACTCAGGTATGTTTCACTCATTGTCTTTTTTACTCGTTATCTATTTGAGGTATGCTGGGAATAATATTATAGCAATTGTTTGGATTCTGGGTCATGCTCACTCCAGCAGGGTGCAGTGAGGTTTGAACCTGCATCTATCTGTCTTTCAGTACCTTCTCAGCAGGCAGGTAGTTGAAGGGGAAGACAAAGCGCCAGTTGAAGTTTCCCTCTCCAGTCAGAGAGTTGTAGTGGACGTCAGTCTCTTGTCGGTCATCCTCTAAACCTTTCAGCCAGCTACAGAGAGGGAGAAGGAGAGTGTATGAATGTCATTCTCAGGAGGCAGAAGAAGGCTAATGGCCTAAAGTAAATAATGGGTCTGACATTGTGACAATTTAAAATTGTTCCTAAAATCAAAAGATCAGAAATAAAACCCAGCTCTGGAGGGACAAGGAGATTATAAAAAATCCCTACTTTTTCTCTCACCAAAAGCATGTCCTGAGAAGTATTTTGTTCATGGTCTATTAACGTAAAGGACAGGTTCACAATTTTTTGAGTCTGTCTTAAAACAACAGTCAAATGCCCAAATGAACATTGAACGAGGTTTTGCTGGCGGCAATCATTCCTCCTGTTCATACTGTCCATTAGAAGATCCCCCCCTAATGGGTTAACAATGTAAGTGATGGGGAACAAAATCAATCCTCTGAGTTAGTCAAACAAAGTAGATATCAGTTACAGTCTTTTTGGTTAAAAAAAAAAGTAGGCCTGTGGATGATGTCCCCATCACTTACCTTGAAAGTGCATTATGAAGTGATCTTTTAATGGCCAGCATGAACAGGAAGAATGATTACAGCAAGAAAAGTGTGTTATTGTTCATTTGGTCACCTGACTTTTGTTTTAGGACAGACTTGAAAAATTGTGAACCTGTCCTTTAAGTAATGTAGCCTTTTAAAATACAGCCCTAAACCTTTAAGTGGAACACTCTTCTCTAAGTCTTTTTGTTTCAGCATTACTTTTATGAGAGAGCGCAAAACTTTTGCATGAAAATCTAACAAATATGTCTTTGAAAAAGACAGAAAAAGTTTGTCATTACCCCTTGACGTAGATATCACTGGACTGTTGACCGGTCAGGAAGTTACTGTCCTCTAGAATCACATCCTCCGTGTTCCAGATGATGATTCGCAGCTCATACCTGCACACCCAAACACACACATGTTTGTTTTTCTTTTTCAAAAACAAATATCGTTTTGTAAAGACATTAAATATTGCTTAGCATGTGATGCTGTCAGGTGCTGATTGGACAGACTGCTCTCACCCTTTGGGTTTTCGAGGTGAAATGTCCACTGGAGGTCTAGGATGAGGCAAGTCCATGGGAAAGATGTCTACCCACATCTGGACCTGACCCTACACACACACACACACACACACACACACACACTGTTGATCCAAAGCAGTTTGTGATGCATAAGTATGTATTTTTAGTCAGATATTAAATGCTGAAGGGTTTGGCCTAGAAGTGATATTTTTGCTTCTGCTGGTGGAAAACACAAAGCTTGACATACAGACGCCTGCTGCCTTTTTAAAGCAGGGTGTTTGTGGAAAAAGTGTAAAAATGCTTAGGTTATATGTTCCCTCCAGAGAGCTGTGTGCTTAGTTATACCTGGTCCATCCCGGGCCGGGCCTTGTGGAATAGAGTTCTGGTCTCGATGTGTTCTGGTACCAGTTTGCATCCCACAGCTGGGATCTCTGCCCAGCGATGCAAGACCTTCAGAGACAAGTGCTCATAGCACTCCACCGGCTCATCTGGGATATGTGCACACATTGTCATCAATATTATATATATATATACACACACACACACACACACACACACCACAAGGCTATCATCATTAATTAACCTGAAGTCTATGTCATTTACGCTCACAATCCAACTGTATCATACACCTTATAGTCGCTTTGGACAGAAGATTCTGCCCAAACAATAAATGTAAATGATACAATTGCAGCACTTTAAAACACTGGCCAAACATTTTACCTGATCTAAATACTAAGATAAAACTTAGTATTTAGATAAAGAATATTAATATGTTTAATAGTAATGTACCAAACATCTATCTATCTGTCTCTTAAAGATTAACACTGACAGAAGTGACATAACTATTACAGATACCTGCATTGACATAGGCAAATGTTTGGCTTCAAAATAACAAAAAAGGCAAGCCCCAAAATACATTGACTTCAATATTGGGCACAACATAACATTTCCAAATTAGCAACACATGTGTTTGACAAGCACCCCGTCTTTTTGAAGGGTTCAGAGACCAACATGTTACACTTTGCTTATTAACTCCTTATGATGTGTATATCCAAATCTAGCAAAGATGTAATAAGAGAACATATCAGAAGTCACAAACATTACCTAAACAGAAATGTTACCATTTAATGTTTCATACTTCTATAAATAAAGGGAAGAAGCTACAGTTAGATGAAAATATAAACTAGGAAAGAGAAAATGACAGCACAGAGACACATTCCGGTGATGTGGGAATATGCCATAGGCAAAAACATGCAGTAACTGGCAGAACATCATCCAGAATAAAACATAAGACCAGATGTCTAAATGCTGGCAAGATACTTAGAGCACACAAAGCTCTCTTTGTGTGTTTATTGAGTAATCAAGAAATTCTCCACTACAGCATCCTTTCTATGAAACCAAAGACATGAGCAAGCATTGTAGCTAACCCCGAAATGGGAACTTTTCCTATAAAGAAGAGACACTTCAGTTGGAAAATCCTGCAAATCACTGCAGATCTGTGTCACTTTAGATGTTATTGAATAGGTGCAAAGGTTATAGTTAACTTGCATCTCAAGAGTAATATGTTGTGTATCTGGAGCGTACCTTCATGCATGAAGAGTGTCTTGCCGGCGAAGACTTTGTCAGCCAAAGTGATGCGTCCTGGTCTGAAATGAGGACCATCTAGACCGTTTTCTCTGCACAGCTTAGACAGCAGCTCTGATGGCTTCAGACAGTCTCTCCAGGCATTATAACCCTCACTGACAGACACACAAAGCGGTAAGACAAGGAACAGTGCCTTTATTTTACAGTAAGAGTCACTCAGAATGATTATTTACCAATTAGTCAACATGGCCCTGAAGGAACCAAATGGAAAAAATAAATCTGAATTAACTTTTCCCCCCTGGTTCCCAAAGAGGAGATAAATGTCCAGACTCACAGACTGTACTCAGAAGGGAGTCCACAAGTGGCTCTGTGTCGGCTGTAGAATCTGTTCTCCAGGTCAATGCGAGTCTCTCCTATCAGGTCGTCCCCTCCCACCATGTCATAGTCATAGATTAACACAGACAGCAGAGACTCCTGAGGAAATGTCGCCTGCATCTCAAAAGACCTGAAATAATGAAGGAGAAACAATCTGAGAGGTTCTGCAGCAGGCTTACAAGGTGAAACTACTGGGGCCGCTTCTACTTTAAGCTGTAGTCAGGCAGCCATTTACCTTCCAAACACAGGGTTTAGCTGTTTAGGGATGTAGTTGTCTCTGTCTTTGATTTCATTCTTGCCAAGCCGAACAACGATGTAAGGGTCTGCCTTCCCATCCTGGTCAGCTGGGTGAAGGTTAGACGCCTGGGGAGAACATTTAAGAACATTTATAGACATCTTAAACCAAGATTGATCGTCATTTTTAAAAAAAGATCCACAACAGAGCATGGCTCACAGAGACGATGTAAACCCGAATGAGGACTTGGACCGGGCCATTAGGTGGGATTCCTCTGTTGACCCTGAAGCACCCAGAGTTCTCGGCTTCTTCCCAGTCCTCTGCTTCGTCATCAGTCAGCTTATACAGGCAGAAACGCCCCTGCGGAGAAGGAATTCATAGTCCAATAGATCAATGGTGAAGATATGTCAAGTGGGATCCTTAGAGGACGTTCAACCTAATTGTCTCACCTTGAATTTGCCAACGAACCTCTCCTGTGTCACCCCCTCTTCCTCGTTGGCTTTTCCTCTGAACAACTCATATGTATTCACCCAGTCGTCAAAAGCCCCAAACTCTGCCTCCAGCTCTTTGTTGTACAGCTGCAGAGAGCAGGACAGGATCAGTATCACCCCATGGAACTTTTCTCTCTCTGACACATTTCAGTAGTAAGATAAATTGTTTGATTTAAAAAAATTGCACAGATTTTTAAGATTATTTATAGTAATCATGCAAAAATTACAAAATCAATCCACGTGAAATTCAACATGTCTACAAGAAAATAAAATAGTAATTCCTTTATGCACACTAATTTGAGCTATGCTGCGAATGTCCTGATGTCACAATCTCTATGAACTATTATCAGTGATAATGGTGCACATTGTCCTGCCCTAACAGGTGCAACAAAGACAAACAGGAGTGTGAGGGAACTGCTGATAGTAGTAGTAGGAAATTAATCTGTGCTGCAGTTAGCTGTATTGTCTGAGCCCTCTTTCACTCTCACATCTAGATGGCTGATAAAATCAACAGTGTTTGTGAATTGAGTACCCGCAGTGTGGCTAGTTTAGTAGGCAGACTTGGCTCCGGTGTTGCTTTTAATTTCAGTTTCCTCTTCTTGTCTCCATCCGACTGGCTACTGACTGATGGAACAAACAAGACATATATGTTTAGTGGGAAACATGACATAGAGAGCAAAGAACTTTTATTTTTACTGTGATGACACAGAAGCGACAATCTAGATGCTAGAAGTAGTAGTAGTAGAAACTCTTAAGAGCGAGGTCTGTGATTTACACCAAGCCCCTTTCCTATTCACCAAAAGAAAAAAGAAACAAAAAAGATGAACAGTTCCCTTTTATCATGTGTCAAGTACCATCATTTGTTTGTTTCCTTTTAATGCTGTTAATCTTTCCGGATAAATACAAATCTTTCAAATGCTGGCCACCCAAACATAGAGAACACAGTGATCCTTGTGAGACAAAAGTGTATGGCACTGTGTCCACTGCTGAAAAACCAGAAGCTGGAGGCTAGCAGTGGTAGCTGCAGGGCAGATCATGCAGTGACAGAACCACACAACAAGTAATGTGCTTATATGTTACAACCTAAACTAGCCAAAACCAGAGATGCCTACAGTATATACTACTGAAACCAATAAGATACCATCAATTCCCGGGATGTTAAGCAGATTTTCTTACAGAAATTTAAACAGGGGCTTTAAAATGCTCAATCCCCCATCAATGACAACAACTTTCTTAGTTTCATGTCTTTGTCCTTACCCAAGGAGTCTATTCCATCGCTGAGCATGGTGTGGTACGACAGAGCTGCAATACACAACAATGTGTGTGTGTGTGTCAGGGGCAAATTGTTGGATAACCTTTCCTATGATCAGTTTACCTACATTTTAATTACAGACCTAAATACATATTATCAGTGGTGAACATGTTGTGTGTTCTAAAGTTGTTTTTGCAAAGATCTCCAATCACATTGTAATTAAATTGCTGTTAGTCACCACCAACATCTGGTAAGGAGTAGGTAAGACATAGTTTGTTACTCTCCATTTAATACAGCTGAACTCATGATTTAGTTGTTGTCATTTACATATTTCTGTTGTCAGAAGTCAAATATTTATTTGACTGTGGCTCATAAATGCTCCCCTTTAGTCAGGCAAACATTAAGGACTCCACTACTGCACAAAGAAGTCAGCAATGTCACTACTTTATGATCATGAGATTATCTGAAAAACAAGCATAACACAACCAGCTGTTCAGAGAACACCTCCAACATGGCTGTCTGAGGGAGGCATAATGTCACCAAAGAGGAGTTCTTACCTCTTTCGAACACATGGGGGAATGGAGAGCCCTCCCTCTGCTTGGCCTAGAACACAAACAGGAGGGCAAATGTTTGACATTTTCAAATTTTCAAATGATTTTTTTTTTAATCTTTTGCAACCCTGTGTTTAACACATACACTCAGAGCTACCTGTTTCTCTACAGATGCGTAGTATTTGGACCACCAATCGATGACACTCTCTGCTGATTCGTCAGCGATGGTACGCCTCCTCCGCTTGGTGGAACGACCACGAGTGCTCTTTGTGCTGCTGTCCTGGATTTAAAACATACACACATGCAAATAACATTAAAAGAGTTGAATATGTGACCAAGAAGAACACTGTTTTTGATCTGTGCACACACACGCATGTGTGTGTATCAGTCAACTGGTCTTAAGTTGACTGTTAGGTTGTGCAATTGGGAACAAAAGCTGTGTCCCCAACTGGCAAAATGCTGATTTTTGGGTCAGTAGTTATGGTTAGGGTTACGGCAAGTCTCCAGGAAATTAATGTAAGTCTATGTAAATACCCCAAAAGATACTTAGGTAAAACTGTGTGTGTGTGTGTGTGTGTGTGTGTGTGTGTGTGTGTTCACCTTTTTCTTTGCAGGTCGAGGCTTTTGGGTAGGCGGGGCTGGAGGAGGGGTTTCTTCCTCCACAGTGATCAGGAAATCCTGATTTGCTGCTGCTCCAGTGGAACTGCTCTCTCCAGCAGGCTGGGACAGTCCTATTGGACAAGACAAAGATCTACTTGATTAGAGGATCAATAATTTGTAATCAAACCCTCTATCATCATCATTATCACTTTCTACCCATTTCCAATGGGCAGATTGGCAAGGTCCACTCACTGGGCCTTTTCCAGAGCTTTAAGTCACATCAGCAGGTGGTTTTATGACAGCAATGAGATGTGACTGAAAGCTTCAGAAAATTTCCAGTAAGTGGACCTTGGGCAACAAATGTTTTATTGAACTACTATTTCCAGGGACAATAATAAACCTTCAAGCTAAATAGACATATAGTTTATGGGCTCTGCATATGCCATTTTATTGGTCAAAAAAATCAGATGTTTTAAAAAAGAATGTGGTAATTGTTAACCGTACAGAGCTATTTGGTCTAACAAACAAAAAAATCTAACAACATAAACAAGGAACATCAGGCTCAGAGGGTGATTAGAGGGTCTTGTGGTATTTCAAGTAAGTTCTTTTCTGTCTTTTACCAGAGTGTTTTTAACGGCCTGAATGTAGCTGCTCTTAAACATTATCAGAGGCATCTACTTTCTATCACTTTACTACGTTGTTTGACAATGACTAGAAGCAATAATATATCAGCACCACAGGGCTGTGTCCTCAGCACCCTCCTGTATTCCCTCTACATCCAGAACTGTGTGCTATAGAGACTACAAACACCATTGTGAAGTTTGCGGACGACACAGCAGTTGTGGGGTTGATCTCCCGCGGCAATGAGATGGCCTACAGGGAGGAGGTGACCACCCTGGAACAGTGGTGCCAGGACAACCACCTCTCCCTGAATGTGGTGTGCCAGCATGGGCCGCAAGGTGCTGGGGAGAGTTGTGCACATAGCCCAGCGTATCACCGGGTGTGATATGCCCCCCCACGCACACATGCACACACACACACACACACACCAGCCAAAGAATTTCTCACGAGTGTACTTGTACAACCGGAGTGACAATAAACTTGAATCTTGAATAAATATCTTGAATCTAGAACACATATTACCCTCAGGTCCTTGCGGCTCTGGTATTAGGGCAGGTTCAAGGCTGTATGTGACTTTGGGTGGTGTGTGTGTCTGTATGGGTGCAGGCGGGGCTGGGGGTGGAGTGTATTTGAAGGCCTTGAGGTTGTTGATGATGTGGTTTCCAACCAACGTGCTGCGACCAAAGGCCCGCCAATCAACAACAGTGATACTGAGAGGAGGGTGGAGGTGTTCATTCTCCGGTAACTCCTGCAGGACGATAGAACAGAAGAGAGTTCTTACATTGTACCAAAGTATGTGGACACCTGAACATTACACCCATATGGGATTATTGAATTTGGAATTTGGCTGCAGGCATTTGCTTGCATTCAGCCACAAGAGCATTAGTGAGGTCAAGTACTGTTGTTGAGTGATAAGACCTGGATCACAGTCGGCGTTCCAGACGGAGACATTGTCATGTTGAAAAAAGAAAGGGCCTTCCCCAAACTGTTACCACAAAGTTTGATGCACACTGTTGTCCAGTTGTATACTTGTGGCCATGTAGTGTATGCATCTCGGACTAATAGGCTTCTAAGATGCCCCAAAAGTAAGCCAGGGTGTACTACTTTATGATACATTATAAATATTGTATTGGTCTTACCAGCTCAATGGAATCAACCAGCGTGGTGAAGTTTGGGTTGGACTTATACTTCTGAATGACGGAGGAACGCAACGTTTTCCCTGCACACTCTATGAAGACCTGGACAGAGAGAGAGGGATTATTATTCAGTTTGTTTAGAGTTTGATCCTCCTGTTTTTCATAGTTTCTTCTATTGTGTAACTGGGTATTGTGATGTTGTTTTTACAATTGTGCTTTTGTTGAATGGCCAAATAATCTAATTTGAAATGGCATACATGAAGCAGACAAAGAAATGCTTTATCACAGTTGCAACCAACCACTTTTGCAAATGTACATCATAATATACAACACACTGACTCCAACCAAAAACAGATGTAGTAGATGTGTAGATTTAGTTCAGTCCTGTAGTCAGAAGGGAGCACATCAACTAAGACAGTGGACAACACACAGGTAGACAGTGATAAGACTTGTAGCACCAGGAAACAGCAAATTAGGGTCAAATAGTGAAAGGAGAGATTAGGTTATAATTTTAACAGAGAGAGGCTGGAGATGGAACCAACTCGCTTCACCTTAACACACCAAATAAAATTCTCATTCAGTAGCTGCAATGGTCCATTCAGTCAAATCTTGATATAGTGACTTCCAAGGAAGCAAAGACCTAAAACAGCACGTACCTGTGGGCGATCAACAGACAGTAGCTGAACCTTCTTCAGCTCCCTCAGACCCCAGAATAACACCTGTCAGAGAGACAAAACACACACACAGGGTTAGCTTGGTGCATAGGGCTAAATAGTTACTTACATTCAAAAACAGGAAATCAATCAGTTTTCCCATTTCATGTCAGTGCTATTGGGTTAAAACGTTTTCCCTCTAACCTGTCAGCTTCTCAGGAGAAAAATCACTTTTATTCCTAAAATTGCAGTGTTTTTCATTTTCATTGTGTGTTTATATAGATAGCAGACAAAACTCTATCACACAACTTTACTCTGAACTTAACCACATCTAACCTGGCAGTACTAGTTGGAAGCATAAAGTCATTGTTGATTTTAGCTTTTTAAAGTGATTTGTTGAAAATGTATATAAAAATTAAAGCTGCCAGCAGCGTTGGACTTATATGAATTTTGTGATTTTGGGAAAACATTGGATTTGAAAGAATGCCTCACTGCTTTTCATCATTTTATAAAACCTTCCTGCAATGTTGCATGTTTACGAAGGTCTAAATTGTGAGAATGTTTTGAGGATGTTGCTTTAAGAGAAAATTCTGTTCAAAATGTGCCAAAGTGATTTTAAGAATATGTGTTTAATGTTTTGAAAATGTTTTGAAATCATAGAAAAAAGAGGCTGCAGAACTTGCCTGACAATCATCACATTTGAAAGGTTTCTTCAGTATGAAAGTAATCGAGTGATAGTAGGCTACATTACAAACAGGACTTGCTAAACGCTAATTCAGCAGACTTTTAATGGAGACTGTTTGTTAAAATGTAAACAAACACTCAAATATTTGGTGGTAACGCACCAAGTAATGCAAAAATGTGTGAGCAAAGAAAGAGAAGAAGACTGCAGCTAGTGAACATAGATGTAAGTAATGTAACATGTTTGTTAGTAGCTGTTAGTTACTCAATGTTATCAATGTGTTGTGGTGAGAAACTGAACACTGAATGCAAACAGAAGCTTTGTTTGTTTACAAAAAAATTCCACATGGAATCTTTAATTCACTTAGTCAGACTTCATGATTGGTGGCGGCGTGGGGTGGGAGGGGTCAGTTGACTTTTTTATAAGTTTGTTGTGTTAATAACATTTCAGTGACTATTATTCACAGTGTAATTAGCACCAAATTCATATTCATTCATCGGCGCGGCTGCTTCACTGTAGCTGGATACGGTTTCTCTCTGCAACCACAGGCAGTAATGAGGGTGGGAGGGCAAAGCCATCTAAATGAAATCTACACACTACATTATTCATGCTAAACAGTTTGCCATATTTTTTAGGCTGACACTAATCTTTCTGACATACATGCAGTTAAGGAACAACTAATCACAAAACTCACGGTTCGGATCGTATCACGGATTTGAGTCATGGATCAGATCATTTTATGGATCAGCCAAAAAAAAGGGGGAGGGACAAATAAAACATTGTTTTCCATATATTCTGTAAAACACTTACAGCAAGGAACTTTTGCCCATGGTCTTAAATGAAAACTACATTCAAGATGTCTAATGTTTAAATAAAATATATAAAATACTCAATGCTCAATTGTTAGATTAAATTGCAATATGAGGCCTGATATCTTCCTCTTTTAAACATGGTAGTGAATGAAACAACATTTTGTGTCCACATTATCAAAACTTGATGATAATTTGCAAACATGAACACACGTCTTGTCCTGCAGCTTGTTGAACGAGCCACCAAAGAAACATTGACTGGGGAAAAGTGCACCGCTAACGTCAGTTAGCAGCTATGTAGCTAATTAGCTGCTCAGCTGTCTGTCCATGACTTGTACTTCCAGCAGTTTGTTTACGTCGTCTTAAATGCGACATTAAATGTTGCAATTAAACCGCAGTTCACATGCCTGCCGAACCATGGGGGGTGATCCATATGGATCATGGATCGACTACGATGCATAACACCCACACCACTACATGCAATGCAAATATTGTAGTAAATATTGTCAAGCTGATGTGACAATGAGGTCTCAAACAGAAATTATTGCACTCATTTTTGCATTATGATGACCACTGACTGAGTTTTTTTGATTTTAATATCCTTCCAACACTGACAGCAGCCTTTAACTGTCAACTAGGTACATTTTTCAGGGGTGTGTATCACAAAGCAAGTTCAACGTAAAGGTGTTTGATGAATCAGCTTCCAAAACAAAGTAGAAATCAGCTGGTTTAGAGATCATTAGTCAGTAATTTAAATAATGTCAACATCAATGTAACTTTGCTCCAAATATTTCAATCTTTTTAAATGTGATATGATATGTTTTTCAACCTGATATCTTTTATTTTTTAACCCAACTTTTATTTTTTAATCCAACTTTCATTTTTTAATGCAACTTTTATTTTTTAATCTGATATCTGCTGTCAGGTCACATGACCTCCTCCAAGGTTGAGCTCATGATGTCATCAGTTCCGGATGTCATCAGATATGTGACATTTGTCAACCTATGACACATCAAAGGCAAGACGGCTTTATGATGCAAGATTGTGGATCATCAGTTTATCTGTAAACTGAGACCATTTCATCTCACATCCGCACACAAGTATCGTGTTACAGATTCACAGTCAATCAAAGACCAAAGAACGAAGAACGAAGACCATCCTTCACGCACAACTAGCGTCTACCACTACAGTCTACGACAGACATCTTACTATTTACTACCTCTGGACATTGTCTTTTTAAAAACAATGAACAGAGGAGATAACCCAAGACGTCAGGGCAGATTTGCTGATGCTGCGCCACATCAGCGTCCTAATCAGCATTCCAACCGGCAGAGACCAGCGGCTGGAAGGCCTCCCTGCCGCGACTGCGGATATCTGCAGAGTTGCCTCAACATTGCTCACAGGCAGATTGCGGAATGGAACAACTGGTCCCAAACTGTGGAGCCCATGCTGGGCAACTGGTTGCTTTGTGACCAGAGGTTACAGGCCAGTAACGCCACCATAAGAAGGCTGGAGGAACGTCTGGAGTCCAAGGAGAGGGAACTCACAGAGGTGTCCTCTCTACTCCAGAAGAGTAGAGAGGACATCTCTGAGAGAGATACACTCATCTCCTCCCTCAGAGAAAGTGTCCAAAGCAACAGCATGCAGGCCGACAGCATCCAACGCTTCTGGAAGGAGGAGTGTGACAAGGTCACGGCCAGATGGCAGGCAGAAAAAGCCATACTGTTAGCTTCTGCCCAGCTGAGAGAGGAGGCGCTTCTGCACAGCCAGAAGATGGAACAGAAAGAACATGAAAACCAGGGGATGAAAGAAGAGAACCCACAAGAAAATGAGGGGAATAAAGATGAGAACCCACAAGAAAATGAAGCGAAGAACGATGAGAACCCACAAGAAAATGAAGCGAAGAACGATGAGAACCCACAAGAAAATGAAGCGAAGAACGATGAGAACCCACAAGAAAATGAAGCGAAGAACGATGAGAACCCACAAGAAAATGAAGGGAATAAAGAAGAGAACCCACAAGAAAATGAAGGGAATAAAGAAGAGAACCCACAAGAAAATGAAGCAAAGAACGATGAGAACCCACAAGAAAATGAAGCAAAGAACGATGAGAACCCACAAGAAAATGAAGGGAATAAAGATGAGAACCCACAAGAAAATGAGGACAAGAAACAAAAGAAAGCAAGACAAAAACGGGAGAAGGAGGAAAAGAAACAAAGAGCAAAAGAAGAGAAGAAGAAAGAAAAAGAGGAGAAAATGGAAAAGAAGAAAAAAGAACAAGAGGAGAAGATGGCACAGACACAGAAAGAAAACAAGGAGAAGAAAACAGATTTTTGGGGCTGGAGACGCAAGAAGAGCGACAGAAAGGTGGAGGAAACTGCTTGTTGTCCAGCGGAGGCTGAACAACAAGCAGAACCCCTTCACCTCTCCACCCTTCCTCCCTCTCCCCATCCTCCCTCCTCTCCTCCATCTTTCTCACCCCCATCCTTCCTCCTTTCCTCATCTCCCTTTACCCCCAACTCCTCTTCCTACTCCGTTCTACCTTTCACCCCTCTCCGCCAACCTCTCTCCTCACCCCTCCCCTCTCTCCTCTCCCCCTAAACCCCACCCTCTCTTCTCTCCCCCTCTACCTCTCCTCCCTCTCCCCTCCACCTTTCCTAACCTCCTTCCTTCCCCCTTCAGGGCGGCACGTGGGCTCAGTGATCAGCACTGCAGCCTCACAGAAACACCTCCACCTGCCTGTTTCTGCTTGTTTCTGTGTGGAGTTTGCATGTTCTCCTCGTGTCTGCGTGGGTTTTCTCCCGGCTCTCGGGTTTCCTCCCACAACACAAAGACATGCAGGTCAGGCTGATTGGAAACTACTAAATTAAACCTCAATTGATCACAAATACCACATGAAAATACAAATAAAAAAATAAAAAATAAAAAAACAACAACTGCATGACTTTACTTTACTTTACTGTGAATGTTAGAAAGTAGAAGCTCTACTGTCAAATATTATCTTATGATTTAAACAAGAGTAAAGTTCCATTCAGACAGGATGAACATCACAGGAGGAGGTGGGGAATCAAATATTCTCTGTGCTCCTCTGAAAGTCAACTCATGGTTCCTGATGCCATTTTAACCGTGAAGAAATGACAGGATGTGGTCTGTAATAGACATGAATATCCAGCTGGACAAAGCCTAAGCATGAATATCAATACATGTTTCAGACATAAACACTTGATTGTTATTATTCCGTGTGACTTTTTCTGCCCCCACTATGTGTGTAGGTGCACAACTCTGCAGCAAGTTAAACACACTTCAAATAAATTACTGGAAGCAAATGTGAAACTGTGCAAAAGTTCAATAATGGTGATTACAAATAAAAGAAACCACAATCATTCAGACTCATTGTTGTAAAAATGAATTAGTAGCTACAGTAAAATGGAAAGTGCATTCACAATAGTATAAACTGGCTGTCAAATGACTTGTGTTATTCATGCTGGGAAGAAACACAGTATTATCTGTGAAGATCAACATTAAGTCCTCATAGGAAGCAGCTACATGTAAACAGGAACTTCTAATAGAGAACTCAGCATACATTTAATGGTGTAAATTAGCCAAAATGTAAAGTAATATTGGCTGAACACTGGAAGCAAAGACAATACCAGTCCAGACCTGTAACTGATGTTACAACAGCCCATTTCATGAGCTTTTATTGGGTCTTTCTCTCCTGATGGTTTTATCTTTTTCTGTCCACATCGGTTCCCAAATAGGCCAATACGGTATGTTGGTGTTAGCATTTTTCCATGTCATTGTTCCAACAGTGATTTCAAAGACATGTTTCTGACCTTTCACCCACATTACAAGTCACTAAGAAAAATCTGCCACTGGTGGTGAACTTATATTCAAGTTTCAAGATCCAACACTGAATTATTATTATCATTAGGGACCGAGCCCAAAAGGCAGAGGACTACTAACTAAATTAAAGCTGCCAGCAGCGTTGGACTTATATGAATTTTGTGGTTTTGGGAAAACATTGGATTTGAAAGAATGCCTCACTGCTTTTCATAATTTCATAAAACGTTCCTGCAATGTGGAATGTTTACGAAGGTTTACATTGTGAGAATGTTTTGAGGATGTTGCTTTAAGAGAAAATTCTGTTCAAAATGTGCCAAAGTGATTTTAAGAATATGTGTTCAATGTTTTGAAAATGTTTTGAAATCATAGAAAAAAGAGGCTGCAGAACTTGCCTGAGAATCATCACATTTGAAAGGTTTCTTCAGTATGAAAGTAATCCAGTGATAGTAGGCTACATTACAAACAGGACTTGCTAAAAGCTAATTCAGCAGACTTTTAATGGAGACTGTTTGTTAAAATGTAAACAAACACTCAAATATTTGGTGCTAACGCACCAAGTAATGCAAAAATGTGTGAGCAAAGAAAGAGAAGAAGACTGCAGCTAGTGAACATAGATGTAAGTAATGTAACATGTTTGTTAGTAGCTGTTAGTTACTCAATGTTATCAATGTGTTGTGGTGAGAAACTGAACACTGAATGCAAACAGAAGCTTTGTTTGTTTACAAAAAAATTCCACATGGAATCTTTAATTCATTTAGTCAGACTTTATGTTTATGTGAGCTGGTTTCTGATTGGTGGCGGCGTGGGGTGGGAGGGGTCAGTTGACTTTTTTATAAGTTTGTTGTGTTAATAACATTTAAGTGACTATTATTCACAGTGTAATTAGCACCAAATTCATATTCATTCATCGGCGTGGCTGCTTCACTGTAGCTGGATACGGTTTCTCTCTGCAACCACAGGCAGTAATGAGGGTGGGAGGGCAAAGCCATCTAAATGAAATCTACACACTACATTATTCATGCTAAACAGTTTGCCATATTTTTTAGGCTGACACTAATCTTTCTGACATACATGCAGTTAAGGGACAACTGATCACAAAACTCACGGTTCGGATCGTATCACAGATCTGAGTCATGGATCGGATCATTTTATGGATCAGCCAAAAAAAAGGGGGAGGGACAAATAAAACATTGTTTTCCATATATTCTGTAAAACACTTCCAGCAAGGAACTTTTGCCCATGGTCTTAAATGACAACAACATTCAAGTTGTCTTATGTTTAAATAAAATATATAAAATACTCAATGCTCAATTGTTAGATTAAATTGCAATATGAGGCCTGATATCTTCCTCTTTTAAACATGGTAGTGAATGAAACAACATTTTGTGTCCACATCATCAAAACTTGATGATAATTTGCAAACATGAACACACGTCTTGTCCTGCAGCTTGTTGAACGAGCCACCAAAGAAACATTGACTGGGGAAAAGTGCACCGCTAACGTCAGTTAGCAGCTATGTAGCTAATTAGCTGCTCAGCTGTCTGTCCATGACTTGTACTTCCAGCAGTTTGTTTACGTCGTCTTAAATGCGACATTAAATGTTGCAATTAATCCGCAGTTCACATGCCTGCCGAACCATGGGGGGCGATCCATATGGATCATGGATCAACTACGATGCGTAACACCCACACCACTACATGCAATGCAAATATTGTAGTAAATATTGTAAAGCTCATGTGACAATGAGGTCTCAAACAGAAATTATTGCACTCATTTTTGCATTATGATGACCACTGACTGAGTTTTTCTGTTTTTAATATCCGTCCAACACTGACAGCAGCCTTTAACTGTCAACTAGGTCAATTATTCAGGGGTCTGTATCACAAAGCAAGTTCAACGTAAAGGTGTTTGATGAATCAGCTTCCAAAACAAAGTAGAAATCAGCTGGTTTAGAGATCATTAGTCAGTAATTGAAATAATGTCAACATCAATGTAACTTTGCTCCAAAGATTTCAATCTTTTTAAATGTGATATGATATGTTTTTTAACCTGATATCTTTTATTTTTTAACCCAACTTTTATTTTTTAATCCAACTTTCATTTTTTAATGCAACTTTTATTTTTTAATCTGATATCTGCTGTCAGGTCACATGACCTCCTCCAAGGTTGAGCTCATGATGTCATCAGTTCCGGATGTCATCAGACATGTGACCCTTGTGAACCTATGACACATCAAAGGCAAGACGGCTTTATGATGCAAGATTGTGGATCATCAGTTTATCTGTAAACTGAGACCATTTCATCTCACATCCGCACACAAGTATCGTGTTACAGATTCACAGTCAATCAAAGACCAAAGAACGAAGAACGAAGACCATCCTTCACGCACAACTAGCGTCTACCACTACAGTCTACGACAGACATCTTACTATTTACTACCTCTGGACATTGTCTTTGTAAAAACAATGAACAGAGGAGATAACCCAAGACGTCAGGGCAGATTTGCTGATGCTGCACCACATCAGCGTCCTAATCAGCATTCCAACCGGCAGAGACCACCGGCTGGAAGGCCTCCCTGCCGCGACTGCGGATATCTGCAGAGTTGCCTCAACATTGCTCACAGGCAGATTGCGGAATGGAACAACTGGTCCCAAACTGTGGAGCCCATGCTGGGCAACTGGTTGCTTTGTGACCAGAGGTTACAGGCCAGTAACGCCACCATAAGAAGGCTGGCGGAACGTCTGGAGTCCAAGGAGAGGGAACTCACAGAGGTGTCCTCTCTACTCCAGAAGAGTAGAGAGGACATCTCTGAGAGAGATACACTCATCTCCTCCCTCAGAGAAAGTGTCCAAAGCAACAGCATGCAGGCCAACAGCATCCAACGCTTCTGGAAGGAGGAGTGTGACAAGGTCACGGCCAGATGGCAGGCAGAAAAAGCCATACTGTTAGCTTCTGCCCAGCTGAGAGAGGAGGCGCTTCTGCACAGCCAGAAGATGGAACAGAAAGAACATGAAAACCAGGGGATGAAAGAAGAGAACCCACAAGAAAATGAAGGGAATAAAGAAGAGAACCCACAAGAAAATGAAGTGAAGAACGATGAGAACCCACAAGAAAATGAAGGGAATAAAGAAGAGAACCCACAAGAAAATGAAGGGAATAAAGAAGAGAACCCACAAGAAAATGAAGTGAAGAACGATGAGAACCCACAAGAAAATGAAGGGAATAAAGAAGAGAACCCACAAGAAAATGAAGGGAATAAAGATGAGAACCCACAAGAAAATGAGGACAAGAAACAAAAGAAAGCAAGACAAAAACGGGAGAAGGAGGAAAAGAAACAAAGAGCAAAAGAAGAGAAGAAGAAAGAAAAAGAGGAGAAAATGGAAAAGAAGAAAAAAGAACAAGAGCAGAAGATGGAAAAGAAGAAAAAAGAAAAAGAGGAGAAGATGGCACAGACACAGAAAGAAAACAAGGAGAAGAAAACAGGTTTTTGGGGCTGGAGACGCAAGAAGAGCGACAGAAAGGTGGAGGAAACTGCTTGTTGTCCAGCGGAGGCTGAACAACAAGCAGAACCCCTTCACCTCTCCACCCTTCCTCCCTCTCTCCATCCTCCCTCCTCTCCTCCATCTTTCTCACCCCCATCCTTCCTCCTTTCCTCATCTTCCTTTACCCCCAACTCCTTTTCCTACTCCGTTCTACCTTTCACCCCTCTCCGCCAACCTCTCTCCTCACCCCTCCCCTCTCTCCTCTCCCCCTAAACCCCACCCTCTCTCCTCTCCCCCTCTACCTCTCCTCCCTCTCCCCCCTCCCCTCTCTCCTCTCCCCCTAAACCCCACCCTCTCTCCTCTCCCCCTCTACCTCTCCTCCCTCTCCCCTCCACCTTTCCTAACCTCCTTCCTTCCCCCTTCAGGGCGGCACGCGGGCTCAGTGATCAGCACTGCAGCCTCACAGAAACACCTCCACCTGCCTGTTTCTGCTTGTTTCTGTGTGGAGTTTGCATGTTCTCCTCGTGTCTGCGTGGGTTTTCTCCCGGCTCTCGGGTTTCCTCCCACAACACAAAGACATGCAGGTCAGGCTGATTGGAAACTACTAAATTAAACCTCAATTGATCACAAATACCACATGAAAATACAAATAAAAAATTAAAAAATAAAAAAACAACAACTGCATGACTTTACTTTACTTTACTGTGAATGTTAGAAAGTAGAAGCTCTGCTGTCAAATATGATGTTATGATTTAAACAAGAGTAAAGTTCCATTCAGACAGGATGAACATCACAGGAGGAGGTGGGGAATCAAATATTCTCTGTGCTCCTCTGAAAGTCAACTCATGGTTCCTGATGCCATTTTAACCGTGAAGAAATGACAGGATGTGGTCTGTAATAGACATGAATATCCAGCTGGACAAAGCCTAAGCATGAATATCAATACATGTTTCAGACATAAACACTTGATTGTTATTATTCCGTGTGATTTTTTCTGCCCCCTACTATGTGTGTAGGTGCACAACTCTGCAGCCAGTTAAACACACTTCAAATAAATTACTGGAAGCAAATGTGAAACTGTGCAAAAGTTCAATAATGGTGATTACAAATAAAAGAAACCACAATCATTCAGACTCATTGTTGTAAAAATGAATTAGTAGCTACAGTAAAATGGAAACTGCATTCACAATAGTATAAACTGGCTGTCAAATGACTTGTGTTATTCATGCTGGGAAGAAACACAGTATTATCTGTGAAGATCAACATTAAGTCCTCATAGGAAGCAGCTACATGTAAACAGGAACTGCTAATAGAGAACTCAGCATACATTTAATGGTGTAAATTAGCCAAAATGTAAAGTAATATTGGCTGAACACTGGGAGCAAAGACAATACCAGTCCAGACCTGTAACTGATGTTACAACAGCCCATTTCATGAGCTTTTATTGGGTCTTTCTCTCCTGATGGTTTTATGTTTTTCTGTCCACATGGCTTCCCAAATAGGCCAATACGGTATGTTGGTGTTAGCATTTTTCCATGTCATTGTTCCAACAGTGATTTCAAAGACATGTTTCTGACCTTTCACCCACATTACAAGTCACTAAGAAAAATCTGCCACTGGTGGTGAAATTATATTCAAGTTTCAAGATCCAACACTGAATTATTATTATCATTAGGGACCGAGCCCAAAAGGCAGAGGACTACTAACTAAATTAAAGCTGCCAGCAACGTTGGTCGGGACCTCGCACTCTGGCCCATCTGGATCAGATCATTTTGCTTTTTAAAAATGAGGGATATTTCTTACAAGTGGTGTGCTTTTATTTTGAAAGTTTGATCGACAGGATGAGAATTTTCTGCAGGGCTGCTCAAACCTGTGTCATCAAAATCATGCAAGTTTTGGGCCCATTCACTTGAATTTCAATTAGTAAATTGAAAACTCTTAATGAATTTGTGTGTAAAACAAATTATTTTCCTAATTTTCATCAAGTCTATTTTTAGAAAAGTAAAAACTTACCACATGACCACTAACCCACATGACCTGGTCAAAGTTTGATTGACGTGTACTGTCAGGTGTGGAGAGACAATAAGTAACTGCAGCTGGACACAGAGAAATACTCATATATTTGAATGGAGATAGTTTTAGATACAAACTTCATTTGAACTTTAAATGAGTCATGAGACTTTGACCTACAAATCTTGAATTTACATGTTTTTTCTATCTTTTATTGTTTTTGAGATATTAGAGTGTGAGTTTTAAAGTCTTTTCTTGCTCTCCTGTGATTTTATAATGACTGTGCATTGCGGAATGTTTCAAAGCACTGAGGGAGTGACATACACACACAGGCAGTCTAACCTCTAGTCTGAAGGTGCTGAGAACAGGCCTGATGTTGGCAGGAACCGTGTAGACGCCTCCTTCTTGTTCCTGTAACGCCGGCATCATCTGCTCTCCAGACATTGGAATCTACACATTTATCACAATGACTTCTCTTCATTATTACTATTCACATTATTGCATTATTATGATGGAAGCTGAATGGTTATAGAAGTGACTGACCTGCACCAGTTCAAAGGCAGCCAGCAGTTCTCCTCCTGACTGGCTGCCACAGTGCAGTGGGCTGTACTTCAGTGTTGGAGGTGTGTAGGTGTCAGACGCCAGCTGCACCTCTGGCACCGCCACTGTGGCCCCCAGATACTCTGCCTTACCCTGCACACGGGGGGACAGGGTGTAAAGAGATGGTCACAGGGTCAGTCCAATCAGCAGCTGGTAGCAACATACTGTATACAAAATAGTCTTGAAACCATGACTTGATCTATTCATCTGTCTGTGTGTCTAACCACAAAGACGTTAGCAGTACCAGTGCGTCGTCGTCGTACACCTCTATTTGGATGCAAGGTGGTTCCTGCTGGATGTACTGCAGCTCTCCGCTCAGCAGGAGGCGGTTCATTGGCAAACATTGATTCCATGTAGGACTGAGAGTCTGACTGATCACCTAACAGCAACACATACACACAAGAACACACATATAAATAAATCCGGACAGCGTCAGCTCTGGAGGTACAATCTTATTCACAGTAAAGAGTGATTACAACAGATAGCAAATGTTATTATTAGTCATAAACTACTCACAAGACCATCACTCATCTACTAGTCAAGTCCAATCTCAAAAGTGGAGCTTACATCAGGTGGCCACCGGCTCACTAGTTACATCCAATCATATTTATACAGTGTACACTTATGACCTGGGTGTCAATATTATTCTGCAGATAGCCTCATGCTAACATCAGCTGTTGTATCTCCCTCCATCACCCCAAAACACATAACACAACATGTCACGTGAAATGTGCCATGTGAAATAGTATTTTTACCTTTTCGACAAGCTGTATCTGTCATGTTTCATTTCAATTTAAATTAAAATACTCATGGTTCATCTCTGTGATCTGAATGTAATCATTAATACAAAAGTCTAAAATAAGAACAATGATTTCAGAGGAACATTGATGACACATGCATACAGTGTGTGCTTACATTGGTAGTCTGGCTGTGTGACAGATAGGTGACTCGGGCGAATGGGTCAGACAGACCGGAGTTGTCAGCAGCAATCAGACCACGAGCCTGATACATGTGGCACCTCAACTGGAACTGATGCTGCTCTGGAGACACACACATACAGACAAGACCATGTAGTCTGGGGAAAATTTAAATCACTAAAACATATTCTTTCACTTATCACTGGTGACATCTAGTGTAACTTAACTTTTAAGCTTTTTTGCCATACAAAAGCTCTAAAAGCTACAGTGCTGCAGTAGAATTGAGTTTAGTTTAGGAATACTTTGATAAAGTACGTTTATTTGCTTCCTGGTGGAGAGTTAGATAAGAAGATCAATACCTGTCTTATGCCTGTCCATTAAATATTAGGCTAGGTTAGTTTAGCAAAAACACTAGAATACAGGGAAAAGAGCTAGCCTGGCTCTGTACAAAGATAACAAATTTATATTAATTAATTGTAATTTATATAATTAATATATATAAACAAATAAGCATATTTCCCAAAATGTCTAACAAAATGTGTGTTAGAAATTATTAGTTTATAGTAATAATAATGATAATTAGTATTGACTGATGTTTGTTTTTCAGTTTGTGGTAAAAACTAATTTCAAAGACAAAATGACAAAAAATAACTGAAAAAAAGGGATTGTAATAATCTGTTTCTTTCTCACCTGTGCAGATCAGGTGTGTGGGAGGGCAGTTGGCATCAGCGCCTCCTGTGGCTGGAGTGAAGCCTGCAGGCAGGTTGTCCAGCATGTGGGTGGATTCTGAACAGGTTCCAAACCACAGATACACATCCAGCTTCGCTTGGACTGACAAGCCTGCAACACGCTTCCCTGGAGGCTGCACAAACACACACACACGCATGCACGCATATGCACACACACACATATCAGATTTTCTCTACCAACCGTCCAATACTAGACGACACCAAAGTTTAAATCTCTGTGTATATGTATATACCTTCATGAAAAGTGTTATTATCTTGCCACAGTGGATTCCTTTGGCCTCCTGGTTGCTGGAGAACAGCACGTCTCTGGCTCGAACCCGAGCATACGCAACACGCTTGTTGTTGCTTAGCAACCACACAAATATGTCTGGGACTGTGTGTTGGGGCTGCGGTGTGCAAAGGCGTGCATGTGTGTGTAGAAGAACAAATACAATTTAAAAGGTAAACGCAGAAAAAAGTGATGTATCACACACACAGGAAAGTGTCAGGATGTGCACAGACAAATACAAACACATGCAAACACACACACACACACACACACACACACACACACACACACAGGGTGAGTTCTGTACCTCCACCACAAGGAAGCGTAGTTTTTGTATGAGTTTTGTTGTATCCTGCAGCATTTCTTTCATGCCACCAGTATTCCTCTTCCTCTCTGCCACAGACTGTGCCTCTCCTATCATAATCTCCTGCAACACACACAAATACACACGTTGTTATAATGCAACACAGCACAGCAAACACTGCAGTCAAAATGAATAACCAGCTAAAAATCTAAAGCCGCTGCAGTGTAAAACTAAACAAAATACATATTATTGTGATGAGATTAGCAGTAATGAACAGCATTAACAGATCAAAAACAATATTTTTGCTGTTGAACAAACAAAATCAAGAGATATGACATGATTCAAGTGCACTTTTACGGCCACATCCTTCTTCATACCTAATCTTCATGGTTCTTGATGTGTGTTGAAAATTACCCTACTCAGAGTACTGTAAGGGCATCAAAATGTTTTACTTTGTAAACTTTTTAAGATCCAAAGATCTTGGATCTTTCAGTAGAAAATGGCTGAGCACACTCATTTAAAATTTAATGAGGTGTTTTCAGTGTGTCTGTTAGTGTATTTGTGTGTGTATCTCGGGTTTTCCCACCAGTTCCTGTTTACACATTGTGAGGCGTTTCTTGTCCAGCTGTGTCAGGTAAGTGGACTTTAGCTCCGCCTTCAACTTGGCCTCTGCTGCTGCTATGAAACTCCTGCAGAGAAACAGGACAGGCTTTCAACACATGTTTGTGAGGACATTCTCCCTGAACCATTGTCCTGGTGAGACTAATCACTAGCAGGTAATAAGAAACAGCTGGTGACACCGTGTATCACTGAGGAAGCACATGTGCGTCTACACTTTTCCCAAGACAACAGTAGAGTTGAGGTGGAATTATAGTTGTGCGTCACAGTGTACAGCGGTCCTGTTGTTTTATATTTCAGCATCATATTTCCACTGTGATAGCGCCAAAGTAACACATGACCAGTGTATTGTGCATTATCATTCCGCATCATGCTTTATGCCCCACAGTTATTGTATTTCCATTTTTTCATTCAATTTTTCGATATAGAGCAATCATCATGAATACTATTAAAATCAGTAAGCCACACTTCCAAAATAAGGAGGGGGTAGGGGAGAAATCTGATTTCTGATCTGCTGCATGTGTATACATGAATTTACAATAACCAGTTTACCACAGTGCATGTAAACTCCCTGATTATCCGCACCATCTGGTTTCTTAAGTGCATGTAAACGCACTGTGAGCAGAAGGTTTGCAGTGGAAATGGCTTTGCTAGAGAAAATAAATGAACATTTTTTTCAGCTTGCAATCTCCAGTGGTGCAGTGCTTCAGTAGTCTGCAAAACTACAAAGGCAACACACATAGCCTGAATGTGATGCAGAACTATAAATCTGGCTTTAGCAGCAATGGGGTGCTGTCTGTAATGAACTGAATGTTCCAAATCAAGAGAAAAAAATAAGAGAAAGAAACTCAAAACAAATGAATAAAAAATACTACAACTATCTAAAAACACTGACATACACTATCAAGTTTCAGGGGTTTGTAATCATCTTCCTCTCAATGTCAGACATTGGATCAAATATGTTACATCACATTTGGTGTCATGTAGTGTCAGAAGTAGAGAAGTAGAGAGATGACAAAAAAAAGATTAAAGATCCCTTCCACATATGTTTTAAGATGTGTAAAAATACGCTGCTTTGAATAATTTGTATCTGTTTTGTTTTTTTCACAAAAAAGTCCTTAAAATTACATTTACTACTTTTCCATCATTGAAAAATCCAGAATAGATTAATATGCAAATATCCATTCTTAGTCCATTGTCTGTGTAGGTGCACTGAAGGCTCACCCTTGTTTAAGTTGAGTACTGAACCAGGATTGCCAAACTAGTTGACAACACAAATCACGCTCCAAGGTACGTCTTAAACTCAGATTTAAGGTGAGCACATAGAAAATTTCTGCATTCTGCAGATAAATGCGAAAACAGCCTTCTAGTGTCAAACTCTGCGCATACATCATCCTGTACAGTGAAGCTCAAACTTCCAAGCGCCGTAACAACAAGAAAAACACATTTTTGAGTGGAGGGGGACTTTCAAATTATTAACTCATGCTTTTTTTCACATTAACTGCTTCAAACTAGAGACATGTTGTAAATGGAATCCACAACAACTGAGGCAACATACTTAACATGTCTCACAGTGGAGGGAAGATAGACCATGTGTACACACAGTCAGTTAGTTGACCACACTGTGATGAAACACTTATCTTTAAAAAATGTTAATTACATGAAGTTGTAAGGTTGTTCTGTTTTATCTTCTTTGATATTTCCAAAGAAACACTGTTTAAAGCAATGCTGTTAATATTTTCCCACTATTATTTCAGTGAAACACAAAAGGTATTGTCATGCTCTGATTAGTTTGTTTGAATACCTGGCGTCCATACAGAGTTCTTTGAGAACGGTTTTGAGCAGGTGCTCCGCCCCTGGATCTTGCTTTTTGTGAAGCTCAGCTGCACTGGCCACACCCTCCTCCTAAAAGAAAAGAAACATTTTCTTTTATTAGGATTGCAGTGGAAGCTATACATAGCCAGAACCTTTACAAACTGTTTCATTAAAATTACATCACTGATCTAACACTAATACTGTACTGTCTTTCAGAGTTTGTAATGACTTTTCACTATGGATGAATATGAGTAGCCGGAAGTAAACAAGGTGCCATGCTGTGGCATTTTACTTGTAAACCAACGTATAACACAGTAATGTTAAGGATCTCACTATTTAGCTACTTTAGCCAAGAAATCTGTCAATAGGCAAAGTGGTGCTTTGAGTTAAATGCAAATACCAGTATTCCATACTCACAATGACAATGTTAAGCAGGTATAACATCTTTGTTTAGCATGTTAGCATGCTGACATTTGCAAACTAATACTAAACATACAGTACAACTGAAGATGATGGAAATGGCATTAGTTTTGCAGGTTTTTTGTTATAAACTGAAGTAGGTATTTTGACCTGATGGTGGCGCTAGATGCAAAGTCGAGATGATCAACAAAGTTATTACAGTTCATCCTGAGGGGAACATGAATGTTTGTACCATTCATGGCATGTATGTTCATGGCAATCCATTTAATATTTGATGAGATATTTCACGCAAAACCCAATAATGTCACCCTCATAGTGGTGCTACGGAGAAATGGGATAACTATCATTAAGGTTCATCATCTGAGAACCATGCTATGTCTGTACGCAGGTTTGCCAATCTGTCTTATACATTTTTTGATATTTTACTACATAAGAGAAAAAAATGTGTGCTGGTGGCACCACGTGATCACCAAAACCTTTTTTTTTCCCTCTGGGAACCATAAATATCTATGTTTACCAAATTCACACAGAAATCAATCTAGTTGTTGAGGCATGTCAATAAGCCATAATTGTCAATCTGCTGGTGGCACTGTAGAGGAAAAGTCAGGGGATCACCAAAGTCAGTAAGTAGGATTCATCCTCCAGGGACCATGAATGTTTATTCAAAATTTCAGTGCAATCCGTCCAACAGTTTAAAATGCTTCAATTTGGACCTAAGTCTTGAATGACCAGGCCTGACTTTGCCATTGATACAGCAGCTTAGCAGGAGGGAAATACAGGGAAGTTGGTTCATGGAATATTCAAATTTCCATATTTGAGGCAAGGACAAAGATCAGTTGTTGACATACTGACAAAATTCTGTGGAAAAAAAGGTGTGTGTGTGTGTGTGTGTGTGTGTGTGTGTGTGAGTGTGTGTGTGTGTGTGTGTGTGTGTGTGTGTGTGTGCACATACAAACAGCACAGCTATATTCTCCAGCATGTTGGAGTTGTAGAGCCGATAGGTTCTGTCCTCCCAGTAACTCAGCACATTAATGCATGGCTTCTGTTTCTCCAGGGGCAGATACGTGTAGTGTCTACAAACGCACACATGTATATGCACAAAGTTATACACATGATGAACTGGGACACTAGAAAAAATACTGTACAGCAAGTAATACACATGCTAGACACTTCACTGACTCATGAGAGACACTATAATAACATCACTGACCATCTATCTGCCTTCCTTTTTCTTCTCCTACTGGCAATAACTAACTTTAATATGGTAAAGATAGCTGATAGAATCAATAATATAAAATATTTAGATTTACTTGTAGCATTCCAGGAGTCATGTAGTCCAAACAGAGTCTTATTTGTTAAATCCTGGAAAATTTAATTTGGATTGAAACTCTCAACAGCCCTATTTTCCTGCCAGTGCAAAGCCAGCAGTAGTGCAACAAGGACGGTACAGCTGGGGTTGAATTCATGCAATGCAGCTTGGGCACTGCTGAGGGAATTTGCCTCATTTTATAATTGCAATGATTGGCCTGAGGGAGGGCTGTGTCCAAGACAGTGTGCATAAAGCCCACATAAGACAACACAAAGAGAAAAACTTCAAACTTCTTCCAGGTTCAACAGAGCGTCAAGAATCAAATCCAAATAACAATGACTCAACCTGTTTCCTTCAACGATAAACGGTTTTTCTGGAGGTGTGGTGGACTTGGAGGTCCTGATGATGTCCTGAGGGTCTCTGGGTAGGAGGGGGGAGGAAGGGGAGGAGGGGGAGCTGAGTGGAGAGGTACTAAAAGTGTCACTGCTGTCTGGGACGTCCAGCGCCTTTCTCCTTCGACTGAGAGCAGGACTGGTGCTGCTGAGGCTGGGCTGCCCTGCAGGCTCCAAGACATTACCATAGTGACCTGAGAGAGGAAAAACGATGAAGAGAAGTGCCTCTATTTGTATCACTGGACACATAAATACAATACTGTAACACAGAACAGGAAAGTCAGCAACTACGTAAGCTAAAATAGAACAAGAGAGAACAGATACAGGGGGGAGATACAGGAGGGGAAACTGGTCTGAAAAAGAAACTAGTGCCATTAGATCTCAGGAATAGAAATTAAATCTACTCTGCTGTGATTTTACTTTTGGCTTCAGTGGTAATTATGGCGTGGACAAAATAACAGAAACACTTATATAATGCATCCCCCAATTCAGCTACTGAAAAAATTGCTTCAGAGTTGACCTTTTATACTTAACATTACGCAGTCCTTAAAGACACTGCTTGTTACATCATTATTGTATTAGATTACTAAAGTATTTCTGTTAAAAAGAAACACTTGTAAAGGAGGCAAAAATTAAGATTTGGTGACTCACCCAGAGAGAACTCGAAGCTGATGGGCCGGTCTCCAATCTTCCTGTCAATCATGGTGGCTTCAAACACTGCCCCAAACAGCAGGAAACTCTCCTTGTCGTCTGCGTTCAGCTGGACACAGAAACATCGCCTTTCATTCATTTATCTGTCTGTCAAACAGACTTTCCACATCTGCTTTAAGGTACTTCTATGACCTGATAATATTCTTTGTCCGTTGCATACCCCACCTGGTGTATGAAATCATCCATTCAGCGAAGTGGAAACCATTAACTACGCTTTGTGTATTATCAATCTTCAGGACGAGAAAGAACACTCTGATACTAAGCATGTGTAGGATCATTTTCGGCTTATCAGCATATCTGGCATATTCTTTAACACTTTGCTGTTGCATTCAGGACACTGCAACACCTGAAACTATCACCTATGCAGGTTTAGTTCTCCAGTTCCTCAAAGGGTTCTTGGTGTCCTGGGAAAGTTCCTGCTGTGGAAACTAGCTAATAATTCCTGAATCAATCCAGGTTGAGTAATGACAGGCAATTGCAGCACATCTAAGGCTTGAATGGACACAAAACTATCCTCTTCACACTGTTTACATACAAACCTCTCATCAACTACGACTCCCGAGCTGAATTGTGATAAAAACCAACATCCAAACACTTTGAACACAGATGCCCAACTGCTAATGTAATCAGGTTGAAGCTTTGCAGAACCCTGATAAAACATATTACAGTTTAAATCAATAAAAGTTTGGATTCTGGGTAAATTCTGAATACATTCAGAAAGTATGGTGAGGTGTCCTGATCCTGACTACATCATTGAAAAGCTTTGAATACACAAGAATTCTGATTTCACAGCTCTGGCAGAGATTTCACTCGGAGACTCTTGTGGAGCTGCTACAATGTGATCAATGGTGGCAGCAGTCAGTTGAAACTCTCCACGCTGCCTCTACTGGTCACATGACCCTTATCTATATACAAGTGGTAAGCTGAGTGTTTCTCAGTCTTCTCCAAAGGCCCATGGGTACTGTAGTATTTATATCCACCCATACTAATGTCTCACAAATATGTGGTTTGTCAGAAAAAAACTTAAAATATTTCTAACTGATTGATGTAAGATCATATAGGCCTACAGTATTATTGTTGAATTATTACAACAGTGTTTCTACTATGTGGGGGAGCATTTAGGATATTATCTTACCACAGGAGGAGATTCTACAGGCAGGACCTCTGCTGCTACAGCTTTTCCTTTGTCATCGTCACCAGCTCCTCCTGCTGCTCCTCCCGCTCCTCCTCCTGCAGGAGTCTTACCATCCTTCCCTCCAGCCTTTCCTGCTTTGGCGTCCCTTAGAGGCTTCACCATTCGCCTGAGTTTGGACTCTGAACCTGCCCCTCCTGAAAGGATCTCCACTGCTAGCTCCATGTAGACCCGCCCCCTGACAACAGCAAGAATTGGACAGTTTGTTGTTGGTAAGTTGTTGTATTAATATATTGATTATTCATCATCTGTCAGTCATTATTATCATGATAAAATGTTTGAATTATTATCGTTTTTTAATATTGACCTGTAGGACACACCCTCTCCGATGCCCTCATTAAGCTCCCCTGTGTCATCACCCAATGAAAAGTTTCTGGCAGAGCCATACAGGTTGATCCAAGCAGGACCAAAGGTTGGTAAAAACCCTGGAGAAAGATGGGAGGAGAGAATGATGAAGAGAGAATGTGTAGAGCAAATGAACGTCACCATGAGCCAGCCATTAATTCCCTCCATGATTCTTTCCAATTCCATCAGGCTTTCTGTTTTCACTTCCTCGGTCCTGTCTGTGTATTGTATTTGTCCTTCCCCAAAACTCTTCTTCCTTTCTTCCTGCATTCCCCTCCTTCATGACTTTCTTGTCTGCTCTAACCCCTCCTTTCATCTCTCCTTTACCTCTGTCACCATCCTGTTCATTGGAGATGCGTCTCAGGTCAAAGTAATGGGTTCCTATGGCAACATCATTCATGCTTCCCTCATCCCAAACCTATGAGGACACAGACAATAGATGTTGTGTATGTCTAAGTTACTTTATATTTAAAAGTAATATTGATTTTGGTGTAAATTGTGGTTTGATTTGTGGAATTTGCAGAAATTCTCGCCCCTCCGCCATTCGTTCAACATTCAGACCTGGATCTTCATTCTCTGACACAGAGGAGGAAACATCTCTGTGAAGATGATCTGTTCATTCCACACTGGGTCTGCTGTGGACTTCTGTGTGGATGTACGACCCTGAAAGGTGAGATGAGGTGAGAAGAGGAGAAGATGAAGATACGTATAAATGATTCTTTGAATTAGAAATTCTTTGTATCTACAACTTTTTAAACCAATTTCTTAAAAGTCAATTAAGAGCCAATAACTACTTAGATGCTTTTTAAATGAAAGTATCAAATGTCATCTGCTTATGGCTGACATTCAACCCACCACTTGTTTGAAGAAGCTGACCACTACATATGGATCTATGAGGGCTGTGTTGTCTCCTATGAAGGCCTTGGTGACGTTGGCCATGATGCTGGAGTTGTTCCGGGGAAGACCCTCAGCTCGATACACCTTCACACAGAAACGGGCCCAGGGTCGTTCAGAGGGAAAGCCTTCTGGTATCAGCAGGTTCCTGAGAAAAAGGGCATCACGATTAGGGCTGGGTGATATGGACAAAATGAAATATCACAATATTTTTGTCCAAATGCCTTGATATCGATATTGCGACCATATTGTAGGGATGGCTATTGGTGCTTTCACAAAATATTTTGCATTGTATGATAAAAAATTACAATAAAGGAATTAGGGGTCTTCTAAAGAATGATTCTTAGAAATGAAAGTTGAACAAAAGCCCATATTTCCAACAATACATGTTAACTGGGTACTTTGACTCTGTCAGTTAACCTTTTATACTCCTAATATTTCTCCCTAAATTTTCTATACAATTTTCTATATATCTATATTCTAACTATATAGCAACCTCACATATATATTAATAATGATGTAACATTTAGTACTTTACATGTCTGTTGTATCTTTTTATTGACATCTCAAATTTGAGCTTGATATACAGTATTTGGTATCTTAAGACATTTTGGGATTCTTCAAGACAATTTGAAAAGCTTGATGGGTTTTCTGAAAACAGCGTGTCTTGCATAGGTTAGGAGGTTACAAATTGTAGTTCCCCTACTTGTCCCAATAAAGAAGGAACACTGTAAAACAATATTCAGAAAAAAATGGGTATCATACTTGTCTATCTGCTCTTCAGCATCACTTGCTTTTAGCCCAGGCTGCATGGCATCTCCCTTCGCTGAGACACTGATGTCACACTTGACATACCCTTTGACCCCAGTGCTAATGTCTCCAGGATTGGTCAGCATTGCCCATTTATTGATGAACTGGTGCCCTAAGGGAGAAAGAAAGAGGCAGAAGAGTGACACTCAGGGAATGATTAATGCTGTCTGCTCTTTCAATAATGATCGTTTAGGAGCAAGGCTACTGGGCAGCTCCCAGTGGCCATTGCACCACAGCTTATGGCAGGAAAATTTATAAATCGATATATCAAACAAAAGGCTGCTTTGACATCACATGGAGGAGACATAAAGAACTCTCTTATCCTTTCCTCTAAGTAATGAATAAACATGAGAGAGATGAGGGAAGGTGAGTCTGTTGGTTACCTGGCTGCTTGTAGACTGTCCACACATCCAGCTTAAAGGAGCCGACACAGAAACTCCTCAGCATCTTAGAGTGCATCACCTGGAGAAAAAGAAAGTGAACTTTAAACTGATAAGGTGCTCACAAGCTTGACAAAGATCGTAGGTTCTGTAAGCACTACATGAAAACACTCATGCCCAAAGTCAAGTAAATATTTAATATTACATTTAAAGAGTATCTCATGTTTAAATGTTAATATTGCGGTGTACACTATAAATGACATGTTACAAGCAAGCATGGAGGCTTTCTGAATGTATGCACAGATACTGTCAGAAAGGACACTTGACAGCCACCTTTCAACCACTCATCTGCTGTTTTTACTCACCGTCAGCTTAATGACTTTGTCAAAGAAGATCTCTTTGTGGGCAAAGAAGTCAAACACAAAATACTGATGGAAAGAAGAGAGGGGGAGGGCAGTTAGAAAACACTCATCATTCGTTGTTTGCAGTGTATTATTAGTCACTCTGGATAAAGAAGCATGATGGTTTGCAGTGATGGAAGAAGTATTCGGAAGTACCAATACAAGAATGTAAAAATACTCCTTACAAGTAAAAGTCCTGCATGAAAAATCCTACTTATGTAAAAGTACATAAGTATTAGCAGCAAAATGTACTTAAAGTACTAAAGTAAAAGTACTCATTTCATCCCTCTGACTGATATATTATTGTATATAACATCAGATTATTGATACTGATGCATCAGTGTGTAAGCAGCAGGACTGTATTAGGGACTGGGCCAGTGGGGCCAGTGCACCAAGTCTCGGACTGCCAGGGGGCCTCCAAGCCTCAGGCTGCATGTGGTGCATGGCCCAAGACTTCCGGAGGAAGTTAAATGCCAGGGCCCTCAAGCTGACCACTAGGCTCTTGGGTGCTTATAGTGTGAGCTAACCTCTTTTCTCTATAGAGAAAATGAATTGGGACTCAGAGTGCCCCTGCAAAGATATATTTTTGTAGGCCAACCTGGAAGTTAGCATTGCCATGGGACCCCTCAACAAAAGTATAAAAACTTACAGTGTTAATGATGGTTGTTTCTAAAGATAATCTTCACAAATGACAACCACATATAACATTGTTGAAGCATAAATGCAGTAGATAATCGTAACAAAGCTAGTGTCACACTAAACGGAACTATTACAAACTGTCGCATTTACCCCAAAGACTCGTGTAGCTCAGGTGCTATGCAACAACTGTTGTAGTTTCATATAGCCACTTGCAAGCAACTGCCTATTTAAGGCATATGAGAGCTCCAAAATGTGTTGGGGACTGCCCATTGATCTGAAGACCCATTATTCTGAAACCCCAACAGTTTGAAAAATGTCCCAATGGACTGAAAGTCCCATACCATTAACATATTGTTCAATTTAACAGATCTGGGTTCCCCGTTGCACAGATACTCCTCATAAATCATAATGTATGACTGTGATGACAATAGCAGATGAGATTTAGGATGCCAAATATTTTTCAGTAATTGTTGACTCATGTAGACCAAATGACGTTCATATTCCAGTTTGTTAACAGCAGTGGGAATGTGGTGGAGTGATTCCTGGGCTTTGAGTCAATTGAGAGCCATAACTGGTAAAAGTTTAGCAGTCTGTGTGACTTTGACGATGGAGGGCCTTAGGTTGGACCTCTCAAACTGTAGAGATCAGTCATATGACAATGCAAGCAACATGTCAGAAAAATACAATGGGCTACAGGCCCACATGAAACAAAAAAAAACCCCTCGAGGTTGCGCCTTGCACAACACATTCACTTAACTTAGTTGGTTTTAACACCTTAGAAAAAACAACTAGTCAGCCCAGAGGCCTAAATTACACCCACATTTCAGAGCCCATCGGTGGTAAGTGCAATGATGATAACGAGAAAAGAAATAGTCAAATTGAGGCCACTTGACTATGTGCTAAATTGGACACCTTAGAGATGGTGTTCATGGAACATTTCTAGGACGTCATACTTACAGTTGCATACTTTAAGCATGCACCTACAGAAAATGTGATATTGACATCTCTATAGCAGCGCAGCTTTTGTCTTCATTGAGGGATTTTGTGGCGGGACAGCAGGACCACTATGAGGCTTTTGAAAGGGCAGCCTTAAATGTGACAGGTGTCTCCAAGACAAACATGATCTTTAGCGAAAGAGGAAACACAGAACATTTGCAGATGACAGCTCAGAGCCGGATGTGACACTTGAGGGGAGGGAGAAGTTCAAAATAGAAACATTTTATGTGGTAATCAATAAGCTAGTGGCATGCCTTGAACATTGCTTGGACACAAACAAGTGTTTGACCAGTCTCTTTGGAGCTCTGTTTATGTCAGATCAGGTGTCTAACAGTGATGTCGTAGTGGAAAAGGTAAATGCACTCTCCGCTGCATATCCATCAGACCTGGACACAAACTTCCTCTTTCATGTCTGATTCTGAGGGTGAGAAGTTTCCAACTAAATTGCTTGAGACGTTGCGGCTACTTAAACTGCAGTCAGTGTTCCCCAATGTTTTCGTGGCACTTCGGAATTTTCTTTTGCCAGTGACAAACTGACAGGGTGAGTGGACATTTTCCCTTTTTGGCAGAATACAAAATGAGCTGGGGGGATCTCTAAAAGACATGTGCCCAAGGACCTCACAGGACCATGATCCAGCCCTGTTAAGCAGTATGTTACTGTTGTAGCTGCTGGAGGTGGAGCTAGTTTCAACTACTTTATATACAGTTAACTAGTTTAGTCCAGTGGTTCCCAACCTAGGGGTCTGGCCCTTCAAAGGGGTCACCAGATAAATCTGAGGGGTCATGAGATGATTAATGGGAGAGGAAAGAAGAAAAAACAAAGTTCTGATACACAAATTTGTTTTCAGTTTTGGGGATTTTTCTCAAATCTTTGATTTTTGATGAAATATTGGATCATTTGAACAGTTGTTGATATTGATTATGTTATAAATGAAACCATGTGAGAAGTTTAGAGGGAAAAATCACTATTTGGTGCAGCTGTTAACAACTCATAGACATCTGAAATGTGACCCTGACTACACACTGCTTTTTGTGAGACGTCAAAACCCAAAAAGTTTGGAAACCACTGGTTTCATCTTTGACAATGTGTTGTATTTTAAAAGCTTGTTATATTATCCATTGTGTCAAATCTTCATCTGAAAAGTAACTAAAGCTGTCAAATAAATGTAGCGGACTAGAAAGTACAATATTTCCCTTTGAAATGTAGTGGAGTGGAGATATAAAGTATAAAATGGAAATATTCAAGTAAAGTACAAGTAAATGTACTTAGTTACTTACTTACAGCCACCACTGACAGCTTGAAAAAAATGAATCTTTGAAAATTTGACAAGGATTGATTCAAACAGGGTCTCTCAGATAAGTGACAGATGAGGTTTATGGCATGTCCTAATTTATTTCTACCTCATTGTAAAATGGAGCATTGGTTCCTTCTTTGACTGACGTCTGTTTTTTCTCGTCACCAATCTCGATCACCACACTGGGGTCAATGTTTTCTCCCACCAGCTGCCTGGCCTCTGTGATGTTAATGGCAATCTACGAGAAAAATAAGACACATTACATACCACCTAACAGATGAGCGAAGCATTTGATTAGGATTTAGTCCCCATTGCCGTAAAAAAAAAAAAAAAACAACAATAAAAAGCTTCTCATGTCTGCATACTGCTATAGGCCCTATAGCATGCAATATTCTGCTATATTATATTTTTTTATATTATATTATATATATTTCATATCACATATTATGTTGTGTTCCATATATATTTTCCTGTCTTTAATATTTACATATTCTTTGTTTATAATCTTGTCTTTTTGTATTTTTGCACATTATACATTTATACTGTTTCTTTTTGATTTTTTTTAAAGCTTTCAAATGGTTAGTTGTGCTTTAAATTCTTCCTGTTGTTATTATTATACTGTATATTATACTACTATCATTGAACCCACATCCCCTAAAGAATTGCATAAGTTTAATGTTATATTTGAAATAACCTAAATATAATGTATATCTGTGTGTCTGATATGCTGTTACCTGGAAACTCTGTGGTTTCTCTTCACTGTCCTGGATGCGAGTTTTGAGTTTGGATCTGTGGAAGTTTCACAGTTCAGTTCAGTGTCTCAATCTGATGGTCATTAATAAATAGAGTCATACAGAAATCAGTGTGCTGCGGTAAACATACAGTAAACTGTCATCCAGACTGACCAACAGACACAAAACTCACTCAATGCATTACAACCACAAACATGAACAGAAACTGTTATGTTCTACGTGGACGTAAATGCACCACATGATGTTGATGTTTTGCTAGTCTTTGGGATGCAGAAAGATAAACATGAGTTGAAACTGTAAATAGCTGAACTCAATTTGAAAAACTGGCAACAGTGGATAATTAATTTGCATTGGACATGCAAATTTAACAGATGTGTGTGAGCACTACTGAGCAAAAGTAAAATTCTGTTCAGCCGTGATAAAGTAAAAGCTTAGGTGGGTCATTTATGAATAAAGTCACAATCTCTAATGTCTAAGATGCTGATCCTGGGCGTCCCAGGATCTTTCATTCTATTAGGCAGAACTCAAGACTGACAGTATTTGCCCTTCCAAACATCATGTTTATTTTAGGAAATTCTGTCAGAAATTGTCAGAGGCACTAACATAAGGTGCTTCAAGTTCAGTACTTCAAATATGTTTAGCTATATTTTTGCACATCATTTTTGTCTTTTTAAAATACATCCAGTATCTGGACCCAGAAGCTGTATGTAACACTGTTACATGGTGTGCAAAAATATCTCATACCTCTTATTGTTTGGTATTATTCTGGTTCTGACTGCAGAGCTTCCTGGTTGATCTTCAGTGTTTTCTTCCTCCAGCAGAGGAGACGCCTCAGAGGGCAGCTCCACCTCATTGTCTATATACATACAAACACACACACACATTACATTTAACTGGCAGACTTTTTGTCCAACACCAAACCACCAATTGTATTATTAGTAGCCAAGATGTCTATCAGCAGAGCTACAGCTGCCTAACATGTAGACTGACTTTACTAGCCAAAATAATCAAAAATATCATACGACTTGTGCACCTACATTTACTGTGAGCTTCCTGTTACTAGAAAAGACAGTAACGTTGTGCTACACAATGGGTAGAGATATTGGCAAACAATGTGAGGTCTGGATTGACAGCCATCCTGACCAGCAGTAACAAAGGATTCATTTTATGTAAAACAAACAAACAAACAAAAAAATGACTCCATGACTTTGGAATAATCAATAATTGTTCAAGTCCTGATATGAATCCCCTCTCATACATCCTGATGAATGCAGAAACATTTCAAACCACAGAAGAAAATGACCTCAGGATCATTTCATAGAACCTCTACTAACACTGTAGATAAACAGGGACAATTACATCTTGTGACGTACAATGTTCTGTGTTGTCTTTAAATTCTAAATTACCTGTGATGACTATGACTGTAGACAGTCTCAGTCCAGTATTCAACATGTGACTGTTTGACAAGGGTTAGTCTCCATTACAGTGATATAACAGACATTACTCTATTGCTCACTGTTGCCAATATTGTGTGTGCGCGTTCATGTGTCTGTGTTTGTTTTCCAGGCCTTACCCACAGCTCCCTTGTTTGCCAGGACCAGGTCTGTGTTTACTTTCTTCTTCTTCTTCCCCTTCAGGCCGAAAATCTTGCCCTTTCTGCTCACAGAAGAAGAAGACTGTCAGTGAAGCAAATCTTATTTTCAGTCGCATTCGCTACAAATTACATTCATATGTTAATACATCGCAGTATTAGGTAAGTACAAAATTAGGCACAGTGGCACATTGTCATTGTTTGGCTCCATACTCCAGCACTTTGCATTTAAAATGAAACAATGACTATGAGACAACATGACAACTTTCAGTTTTATGGGTGTTTGAAGTTTAAACAGTGGGGTGTTTTTGACCACAGTCCAACTGGTCATGTGTTTCACTCACTAAAGACCAGATTGATGGCAAACAGCACCCAAAACAAGTAAGAAGTGGAGATGGCTGAGCATTAGTGCTGAAGATACCAAGTGACAATTTTGATTCCAAAGGATTTGACAGCAAATATTAAGTATGATGAGTTATTCCACAGAAAATAACAAACTGAACTCATACCCAATGCTGTTAGCCAACTCACATGGTAAGACAAAGATAATAAAGCTCAGTGCATCACACATGTGATCAGCTATCATTAATGTAAATAGAATTTTTACAAGCAGCAAACATTGTTAATTCATTAGCATTATAAAGAAACTATTGCCAGTTTACTTTTATAATTCTATAGTTTTACCCTCTCACTTGTACTTTACTCACCACTAGGGGTGTGCCCAAATACAAATAGGTTACTTGGCAAAGCACAAATAATGTTTTTTTTTTTTTTTTTACAAATATTTGTTTCATAAAAATATTTTTAAAATTATTTGTTTTCAGGAAAAAACAAACAAACATGTCAAATACCAGTGTGCAGGTCAGTAACATCACTATCTCAGTCTCTCTCCTCTGCTCTGCTGTTACATCTATCAGCAGGTCTCAGCGAGGGGAATCACATCCGCCTGCTATATGACGCAAATTTCCTTATGTGAACATCACTCCTGGAGTTGCTGAGCTACTGACATAAGCGAAGTGCTTTCAAGGGACTCTCTGTAACCTGTTGTTCCCCTTCTTCTTTCCACAAAGTTAGATTGTAAAAAATAGGCAATAAATGAAAAGTGCAAAACAATAATTGCCTCTGAAGTTCTTCCCTAAACGTTACACACTGTGCTGTCTCTGTGTTATGGGTGTATAAATAGGTAGAGGTCTGTCTGCACTGAGATGATGAGCAAAGTTTTAGCTCAGTAGTCAGCACAGTTGTCTATAATCTGGGAGACTCCACTTGCAGACCTGGTGTAGGGACTTCCTTTGTAAGGTATTTTATTCATGAACACTTATTGTAACACTTTAATTTTCTAAAATTAAAAGTGTAATAAAAACAAAAAACAGGATTTTTAAGCCTCTTTCCACTTTTATTTGAATACAAATAATTTTGCTGCCTCAACATATACAAATGCCCTTTACACATCCCTACTTGCCACATCATTCCTCTGTTAATTCCAATATCAGCAATAATAATTTCCTACAGAGGATCTATGGACCCTCACTGCCGCTGTTTCCATTTATGTAGTAGCTCTAAAAGACACCCAAGTTAACACTTATTTTAATATACTGCTTTGTTAATTCTTAGTTTTGCTGTGTTTAACATGGCATATCACTTTGAATTGCCTTATTGTTAGAAGGTGCTGTACAAATAAACTTGCCTTTCTGTGACCTGATAAGCCAGTAAAATGGATTCTAGTTCAATGACTGGTTGCGTTTAATATCTTGAGTTCAGATTTTCCTCAAAACTGCATTAAATCTTTCCCTAGATGAAAATGAGCAGCATAGAGTCCATTGAAGCGCTCTCTTGAGGATACAGCCTTAAAAATACTACTTGAAAATTTGAATTCATGGAAGTCTTTAAATTCAAAATCTTGAATCATGCTTATCATTTCCCACCACAAGTTTTATTTCTCTGAATTCTTATGTTATACTCAGAGTATTTATTTTATTTTTAATCATTTTCAATACTCAGCTTCCTAAACAGAAAAAAAAAAAATATCCTTGAGTGAAATCTTAAACCAAAAGCTAAGGCAACTTTATGTAATTGAACTACATATATTGTAGGGACTGCCATATGGAACACTGAAGTAATTTAGAGTATAGTCAGCTAAATGGAGATAAATGTTTGAAAAGAAAATCCCCTAAATTGAAACTGCTCACCGCTTATGTGTCTCAGGACTGTCTTCGGGATCCATTCTGTTGCAGATCACAAGTCCAGAAGTTTTCTTCTTCTACTAACAAGCACCAGGAGGGTTCAAGTCCATCAGTTTACAACTAAAAACTAACCTCAACAGCTCACATCTGGTTGCTTTTCAGACCTCTGATGATTCACTGCCTTCTCATCTCCTTTTGCAAACATTGTTCCTCTCTTGACCAAAGCTGATAATACTAATATAATATAATAATAATGATAATAATACAACCTGCTATAATCACCTGTTTTCAGTATTATTTATCTTGGCTAATTTCCAGAGCAGAATTAGCCTCTCTCTTTACAGGCCTCCCTTCACTAGTAGTGCCCTTATCATCTGATATGACTGTACTGTAATCATCCTCACGGAAAAGCTTGCTCACTCTCCACACCTGTCTCCTCATCCCCAAATAAATGAATACGATCCCATCTCAGCCTTAAATATCTCTCCACTCGTGGATTAAACCTGACCATCCAGCTGAGCTCCTTCCTTCTCGTTCTAAAGAAAATATTTTAATCCTATCTCTCCCTGTGTTTAACTTGCTGTGGTCGTAGTGGTTCATTTTCTTTAGAGTATTGTGTTAGTCTGTGGTTTAGGTAAAGGACCTGCCCTCCTTGAGCAATTCACATGTATTAGAGAGTATCATGATTCACTGTTTTCTAAGGCAACTACGTTCTCATGAGTGGACCTGAACTCTGCAGTGTTTCCTCCTATGGTCCAGCTGTGTCAAATCAACAAGATGGCTGCAGTGCAGTTTGTGACGACAAAAAATAATAAAACTAAAAACAAAAAAAGTGAACTGATGCTTATATTCAGTTATTACTTTATATGTGCAGCTGTTTCAAAAGCTTTCTTGAAATGACAAAGTTAAAATACCTGTCTGACATTTGGGGAAATAATTTTAAATTTCTTACCCAGCATCATGTGAAAACAATATAGATTTTATTTAACTATAGATAATATGAATGAAGTGTTCCTTTAAACATGACCACATATTTTGATATCACCTGTCACCTGTGGCTGGGGACGACAGAGACACATTGCATTCACAAAAGAGGAAAAAGTCTTATCTTGTAATTATGACTTCTGTATCTCGTAATGATATGAAAAGATCTAATTATGAGAAAACTATCTCATAACTACAAGAAAGGTATCTGGTCATTATGAGACTCTTTTCTTGTAATTATGATAACGCGCAGTACTTGGAAGCTTTATTAGTCTTCTGTAATGGTCATAAAAAGCATGCAAACATAAAGACATGCTGAGTTGGGACTGCAGCTGGACTCCCTCCAAATGGACCCCACCCAAGAACATGATGCACAAATCAGATCCCATGATGCAGATAAATGGTTTCACAAGGGAATGGTAAATCTCCATTTTCCCATCATATTGTGATTAAGAACCCATCATCGTCTTTCCTTTTATCCAGCCTTTATCATGGATGGAGGTCTGGTTGCAGTATACAAATATTTATATTCAGCTGTTTCCTCTTGAACTTTTTGAGCTATTTGTGATCATAATATTAAACCTTCCAACCTAAAGACCAAAACAGGTAATTTGTCTTACTGACCCATATGAGCATTTTTTAAAATGTGTACCAGGATGACATTGTTACAAAAAGTGTCTACACAGGCTGAGTAGTGACAGCAGCATGTCAGCAGCAGCCTCAGGCTTCCGTCAGTGTCTACACAGGATGTGTTCAGGCACAGTACTGAGTGTAGGTCACCTGGGTTTTGGCAATACTCAAGAGCCCAACACACAAACACTGTAGGTCTTTTTGTAAAATGGAAGAACATAGACTTGAAAAGCTTTGGGTCGTGGTTACATGGAAACCAAAAAAACAAAAAACAAAAACAAACAAAAAAAACAAAGTGCTGAATCGGTGCAGGCAAGTCAATTCCTGATACCACTATTAATGCATCAGCAAGCTGGAAAACTTATCAGATACTCTTATATATTTGGAAAGTTACCATTGTCTTTTGCCTCGATGATCAAAAAGTAAAAAGTACATGTGACTGAAACTGTAAGTCTGTGTGATTTTATGTTTACAGCAGTAAGAAACTAAAAAAAGTCTTTGAAAGATTCCGGATATTTTTTGGTTTGGTCAGATCAAGTAAACTAAACAGCGTGTGTACATGTGTGGACACAGCCGTTCATTCTGTTCAGGTTAGAAGTTTTTAAAAAATCAATCCCAGAAACAAGATGAAATGAGCCCGTTGACTCAACACCAAACAACACAGGTCAGCAAAGGACAGAGCTGGTTCCTACCTTCCTTTGGGATCCATTACTGCAGTCAGAAGTCAGTGTCATTCATCAGTTCCTGCAGCTGGACACGCACCACTGCATCCTGTGTGAATATATTGGCTCAGAGGAAGTCAGAGTTTACCCACTGAGAGTCGTTAAGGCAAAGTGTTGAATAACAGTCTGACAAAGCGATTGGTGGTTGAAGTGTTTGTTCAGACGATGAAGTTGTAAAGCTGTGGGAGCATGTGGTTGATGCATGGTCAGGTCCTTAATGATCTATCCTTGATTACCTGCCTCAAGCTCAAGAAAAGAAAGTCTAGTAAAGAAAGTATTAGTAGTAGTTGCAATAACAGTAGAGGCAGTAATCTGGATACTGTTGGTAGAAATAGTAGTTCAGATTGTACTATTATTATATCATTAGTAGTAGTTATTATTTTTTTGTGATCAGTGGCCTGTGGAAGCATCCAGTGACACTGGTGAGATAACACACAGTTACCTTCATCAGTTGATTTTAACAGAAACAATAACATTAATCAGTAGTTGTCTTTATGCCTGCTTTAATCACCTGTCAAGGGACATCAAGTAGAGACAAGTAGAGACAAAATATGTGTGTGTGTGTGTGTGTGCACGGGGACCGGTACTCATGACCAGGATGTGTGAAACTGGCAGAGTTAACAAATCCACCCCTGGTAAACACAGCAGGCAGCCCAGCTCACACCCAGACAGGCTGCCTGTCAGTCAGTGAGGATCAGCAGACAGCTCACACACCTGTCCTCACATCAGCTGGTAGAGAGTTTCATGTGCTGTCATATATTAGCACGACCATATTCACATTATAAAATATACTGGCTGTTGCACCAGCAATGGGTCCGTTTAAAAGTAGCTTGCAGCTAGTAGCTATAATTACACTATAACATCGAATTAAGATACAATTTAAATATGTAAAGCTTCCCCTGAGCAGGTGTACCTCTAATGGTAGAGGAATGGGAGGAAAACTTTTTAAAAATATTTACACAGTAAGCACACTGCCTGTGACCAACTACATCTACTCTTCATCCACAATATAGTTAAAGAACCTACCAAATTACGATAAAAGCTGTCAATAAATGATTGCTGGATTAATAACGAGGTAACAGCCAAATACTGCTGTATCATGTCAGCAAGTTCACTCAGAATGGCATATATTACTTCCTGTCACATGTTTGTTGTTGCTTTTTGACCCATTTTTAACTGCACAGTGCACAAGGTGAAATGCCACTATATGCAACAATGTTTTGATAAGGGACGACTTAGTTACATTGTAATGTAAGTAGAGATGGTGCAACTAAACAAAGTGGTGAGTTTATTGAAAAGCACTCACCTGAGTGTTGACTTTACATGCAAACTTTCAATCAAACTTAAGCTCAGCTGGTGCATCAGCCTGCTCAACTTCAATTCTCACCAAACTAAATGTTCATATTTTAATCACATATTGATTAAAATGAAGTAAGAATGAAAATATGTTGTTTGCCACAAGTAGTGGCACCATTATGGAATCTCCAATTACAATATCTGCAATTAAGTTATTTTTTATCTCAAATGTGAATTCCATTTTAATATGTTTTCATTTGGTGTATGACTTTCAAATTCAAGGTATCTCCACTTTGGCTCCAACTCTAATTCCAATTAAACATAGAATGTAAATTAGTTTCTATACTTGAAGATATGAGAAGTCACAGTGAAACTGTAAATATAAGAAAGTCCAGAAAAACTACAGAATCTGACAAGTGACCTCTTAAAACCTCAAACTCTACATCCTGTCAGCTAGGATTGTTTTAATAATTAATATGAATTATTTTGCTGTATGGGTTGTTTTGGAGGGCAGAGACAAATAACATTTTCTAGTCTATTGGTTGCTATCAACAACTTTATGTATCTACGGTTGTGACTAACTTACCACCACTAACTTCCACTTTAAAGTGGAGATGCAGTAGCCTAAAAAGAAACTGTGGGTTTTGAAGCCAAATACACTCCTCATATGACTGAAAACAGGGCAAATATTTATTGTTTTACACAGTAACTGGAACATAAGTGCATTTACAAAAATGGCATCTGAATTCCAGAATTCATTATTTTCAATATATGAGTGACCATATGATTTGTATTGAATCTAAGACAAGAAAATGAAGTACAAACAAAAATTACATGACATTTTACAGGAAATAATTTTGTTGCGTCATGTCAATCAAAGTTCCTTTAAAAGTCTCTGGGTGTGCATAATCAGTTTCATGGTGTTTCCAGCCACACCCATGATACAGTTCAGTTTCCCACCACAACCAGTCTTCTGTTGGCGTCCACTGAGCAGCTTCACTTGGGAATAAAGTGTCTTGCTAAAGGGCACATTATTGGTACTCATGGAGGAGGGTGAAGGTATTTCCACTCTCACTCCCTTCTGGACTGAGACTTAAGATGGTGGCCACAAACCTGCTACTAACTTCTAGTTTTCTCTGTAATCTCATAGTCTTGTTTTACGGGAGTCTCCACTTTGTTTTCTTTGGTCTTGCAAGCATGATCTCTCATAAATATCTGAAAAGATGAAATGAAAAAATTAATAAGAATTTATTCTGAAACAGGGCTTTTACTTTGTGACAACAGTGTTGCTAAAACAAGATCTAACCAGTGTTGAAATTACCCAAATTTTACCAAAGTTATGTATTTTACCAGAACATAACTGTTGGCAAACTTTTTCTAGAAAAAGAGGTGAAAATTCCGGTGCTGCCATATAATCTTTTTTCACAGTGAAGAAACACAATCTTCACTTTGTACTTATTCACAGCACTAAATGTTTAATCTATTAATTTATTTGATAGTTTTTTGAGACAGAAGACAAGCACTCAAGCACACAGTCTAATTCCATAGACAGTTTTATCAAGGCTGAAACTCAATTTCATGTTCACATCATATCAGAAGAACCTGAAAAACTGGGTGACACTGTATTTTTCCTGGGTGGAAAAATACAGTGTCATGTAGCCTGGGTGGATGGGTTTTGGAAATCAGTTACTGGTGGCATGTCTTTTTGGTCATAACATATTCACTGATGAACCAGTTCAGTGACTGCAAGAAGAGAATGTAATCATCACTGGAGGACTTGTGAAACCAAGTGGGAAATTACAGTTTCTCCAACATGGCTGTTTGAATTTAAAGTAAATCTGGTATGATGTAAACGCAGCATAATGACATGCTGACAAAGGTCTAAAATGAAGACGCAGACTTGGTTTATGAGGTCTTCAGCCTAACATGTCAATTCACTTCTTCATTTGGGAAAACTCACCACAAGGTCCATTTAGTAGCTGTTGTTGGGCTTTTGATCACATAACATGATCTTCATCAGCAGATGCCCAGTTGTCATTTTTAAGCAAATATGAACAAGAAGTCCCCATAAACATACACAAAAAAGAACTTTTGAACATCTATTACTCCATGACAACTGGGCAAACTCAGTCTGCTGATGAAGATCATGTAATATGATTGAAAGCTCCAGCAGTAAGTAAAATTTATTTATATAGCACCTTTCTAGGACAGAAAAATATCAAATAAAAAGAGAGGAAAAACTAATTGGACATTATGGTGAGATTTTTTTCTCAGCTTCTGTTTTCCAGTGTTAAAAATCAACTTTGAACCGCTTTTTCATTTTTATTTATTTTAAATATAGCAGAACATAAAAAAACAATCAAACCAGGAAGCCAGTACAAGTCAGTGGTGGAGAGGTCTGATACTCTGACATGTCAGGCTAGAAGAGGCCTATTTCAATAACATCCAGATAGCTAGACAGGACGGCTGCAAATAAATCAACCAAACTGAATACAGCACTTTCAAAACACAAACCACTTAAATGTTGACACTGTTGATTCAATTTTGACACAAATCATCAAATGAAAAAGGAGGGTGTCATGGAGGAATGACACCTTACCTTGTGAGGCAGCTGGATTCGCAAGATCACAACATCTCGAGATCATGCAAGAATCCATCTTGTCAGGCTTCAAGTTCTGTGCTTGTGTCCGAACCACTGGTGATTCGGACCAATCAGTGTCCTATTAGGGTTCTTGTGTGATCTTGTGATCCAGCTGCATTGTAAGGTAAGACGGTGATTGACAGTGACAGACAGATGGTTCATCCAATCACCTGCCAAGTAGTTTTTGAAAGTGCCTGCCCTTTTCCAAACAGTTGGCAAGGATGACTTCTCAGATGGTTCTGTGTAACAAACCATCTGACGTGTCAGGTTAGGAGGAATCAGATTCAACTTTCTTTCACATGCTCACTACTAACAATGATTTTATTTAACCATCACATTAATGATGGGTATAGGTGTTTGGTTTCCACTCATATCATTAATGTGATGATCTGGTAACAGATAACATGTCCCTCCAGAGATGGGTGGGAATGGTACCACGTTGTAATCAAAATCACAGCATTTTAGCAACTTGATGGTATTTGCTTTGAGATATAATAGTTTAATTTGAACATTACAGGACAGTGTAAGTATTACATTATATTATTGTTATATGGATAAACTATGAAGTTCTTAACAAGGCATTGACAACAATTTTGTTTTCTTAATTTTCCTTATTTGTTTTTTTTTGTTGTTGTTTTTGCTAAAACTGTGCATGATAGATGCCTTAATTGCATGGGTACCAGTTCCCCCTCATATTATCCTTTTGGAGGATTTACAGAGGGACTACAACGGGCAGCAGTAAGACCTTGTGGCATAAAGAAAAAGTAAAGATGCAAGCTCAGACAGGCAGCCACCGGCACTAGGGCTTCCTACCTGCAATGTATGGGGCTGGGGAGTGGCTAAGAGGTGCTGGTGGCATGGTGGAACTGCAGCCTGAAGTCGCTGGCTGATTGATGAGTGAGGGACATTTGGGAGAAGGTGTGGAGGGTTGTTGACTGACTTCGTAGAATGTAGAAGACAAGGGCTGATTGGTGGGATATTCTGATGAGATTTCAGAAGATTTGCTTGGTTTTTTGATCGGATCACAGGATTTTGGTGGGGGCAACTGACAGATGTTGAAGGTGGAGTGGAAGATTAAGAATTAAATGGCAAAGGTAATGGGTTTCAGAGGACCATTCAGAGTTTTGGTGAAGTTTCACTGGAGGTGGCTGCTTGATTTTCAAAGGGGAGAAGTAGGTTTTTGTTGATTTAGCAGGAGAAGGAGGTATCAGAGCAGATTAGGGGAGCATGGTTTATTTAGTTTGAGATTACAGATGTTAGAGGGATGTTTAAGGATGTTGGTCAGTGCACAAGGTTCCAGGTGAAGCGATTGGTTGATTTTGTAGGAGCAGACGATTTTATAGGAGATGGTTAGTTGATCACAGCAAATGGTTTAAGAAAATACTTCAGAGGTTGATCTTTGAGGAGCAGGAGGCTTCAGAAGAATCCCTGAAGGGTGTGGTGTGTTTAATGAGGGCAATTATGCTCAGTATGAGTACAAGGTGGATAGGATCTTCTGGATAGGAGGCTTCAGAGAGGAAGGGAATTGGCAGAGGTTCAACTTTGATAGATGGTGATACCAGGGAAAGAAGGACACTTGTTGCTTTCATGATGATAAAAAGTTGAAGGAAGAAGAGTTTGGTTGGTAGGAGCCGTTACAGGAGGAGAAGGAGTGTGGATCACCAGAAGCAACTAGAAGCCTCAAGGATGAGGAGTTGGATAGGTGGATGGGTGGATAACCAGGGGGACTTAGAAGGAAAGCAAGGGATGGATGGAAGGGGTGGAGTTAGGAGTAGAGTGCATCAATACCTGCAGGAGTGAGGACCAGGGCTTGTAGGAGATCAGACAGAGAGACAATCCCTCCCACCGTATCATCACTGTCAACCAACACCAAACGATGCACCTACAGGGAAATGAGACAGGATTTGGCCATTAAGCTTCATTTATACTCCGAGCGAACGCATACACGGACAACTGCGGACACCACGGCCGGGTAGTTGGTCTGTTTATACTACCTTCTGGGGTCCGCTTGGAGGACATGTTCCACACATGCGAAGTAGATCACCGTCTACAGGAAGACAGTGTCGCGACCGTGCGGACTAGTGCGGACAGGTCCCCGCAGACACAACAAATTGCAGGTATATGGATGTCCACACAGAGCCTATGTGTACTTGCTCTGATGATGAAATTCACGTCATGTGGACCCTTGCTGACTCGTGGATGCGGAAATTATAATTTCAGCTTTACTGTATGATAGTGCATCTATAGTCAGATTAAAATGAATCCTCACTGACAACTTGGACCACATAAAGGAGGTGAGAAAGAGGGAAATAAAAAAGGAAAGGAAAGGAAATAAAGAAAAAACAAAAGCAAGAGGGAATTCAAACTATGTGGGATCACTGTGGCATTATAATAGTCTGAAACTTTCAGTGAGTGTTCAGTATGATCTCATTCAAGGGAATGTGAAATTGTATCCGAACTTTTTACCGGTACCGTATACTAAAAAAAAGTAATTTGGTTGGAAACTTGACTAAATCAGTCCATATCTGGAGGTTACAATTAAAGATATGATAGTACATGTGTTTTACCTCAGCCTTAGCAATGCGGTCGATGATGGTCTCTAGTGTTTCATAAGGGTAACACTTCAGAACTCCCTCCATTGAGCAGGCTCTGGAGTCAATGGCCTCCCGCATCGTCATGTTCAAGTTGTTGTAGTTTTTCTGGGCTGCGAGGTTCTGCAAGACAGAAAGAAGAGAAAACAATCTTATTGTGCCATCAGCAGTTGGTTTCAGTTGAACATCCTGTTGCTATTAACAACAAAGTACAAAGTAATGATTCAGCATGCAGATGGAAATTTACAGTTATATTATTTAGCATAGTTGTAGTGGTGCATGATGTATGACATGAACTTACAATGACATCAAACCTGGAGTACAGCGCCACCACTTTACCTAGAGATCAGACATGAGTTATAGTCAACTTGTGTGTGTTTAAATTGGGAATCAAATTGCTTTTAAAATAGTTCAGCTTTTAAACATTGTGTCATAATTTACAAGAATTTTAGAATTCAACCCACCATTTGATTAACTGTGATTCTGACAGAAAAGACTAACAAAGTGACCTGTTTCCCAAGAGAATTAAACCACTAAATGTCAGTATCATTATGGACTACCTTCCTCGTTGACTACAGGCAGAGCTGACACTCTTCTCTCCACAAAAATGGTCAGAGCGTCATAGACAGAGGCTGATTCCTGGACTGTAGCAATCTGTTTAAAGGTACCAATCCCCACTTCGCTGATCCGCTTTTGCAGAAACCTCGGTTTAGGAATCATAGATCCCTGAGGAGAGAGGGAGGAGAAGAAAAGAGAAGAGAAGTACATAAGATCTAAAATTTGAATTAAAATAGAAAAGAATGGAATTGAAATTATATAGACCAACAATTGCACTTTCAGTCATGTTTTCTATATACATGTATCAAATCATAGTAAAAGGAGACAACAAATGACTACAAGTGACTACAAATGGAGCCTGGTCTCCAATTTTGTATATGTTTTCAAATTATTGTATTTTAAATTGATTTAGGAAATGAATCTCATTCAAAAAATGTTTTGTCATACAGTCAGTGGAAGGGATTTGACTTGATATTGAGGGCATGATCAGTAAATGTACAAAGCCTTGCAGAGGCCTCAGCTCTGGCTTTGGAAAATTCTCTACAGCCTTCAGAGAAGTGTTAGCTTACAAATATGTGGAGGAACTTGAGGATGCGTTTGTGAGTTAGGATGTGGAGGACGTTTCCTGATGCTGGGTCAATGACTGGCAGCCGGTGTATTTTATACTTCAACAGGGAGTAGATGGCATCAAAGAGACTGAAAGGATGAGAAAATTCATGATCAGGATTATTATAGTCACACCTGAGGAGTTTAACAGGGAAAACAAGACACATTATGGGCTTGATCAGGTAACAATGCTCCCATATTTTCTCCTGTGGGAATACTGCTTTCAAACAGCACTAGAAGCTCATGAAAAAGATTGCAGTTTAGATTACGACGAGCTCCAGATGTAAATGCTGGTTTGAGGTCAGTGCAACTGCCCCTTTACATTGTACAAGTCATTAATATGAATATGATATTTAGACTGACACAGACACACCTAATTAAACAGGAAAAAAAGGCAACACAAAAAGATACTGCCCTTTAATAACAGATATTTTGTAAACTGAAATTACAGCAACTGCAATGGTATTTTATAATGGAGTGTATACATGGCTTAAAAAGATAAAGCGTAACTGCAACCCTGATGTTAATGAATTATCACAAAGACCGGCTTCACCTGTCGTCAGGAGTGATGCTGATCAGTTTGTTAGTCGAGTACTCAAGATAGATCTCTGCCAAGAAAGAGAAGTTATTAACACAAACTACATGAAATTATATGAAAGATAACACTTTTGGCATGATATAAATATACTGTTGTGTTGTACTGACCTCTCCATGTCTCTATCTTGTGTTCTTCCAGCTCATAGATCTGAACCTGCAGACAAAACAACTCATCTCAGATACAAAACAACATTGATTAGATCCTCAGCCTCAGCAGTCATCTTTCTGTCTGATCTCTAAGACAGTTTTGCAAGGATAATTGTCATTGTTGATTTTCTGCTTTTTGTTGTATTACTGGACGTGACAGCACTGGGGTGTCAACTGAACACCAAGATTCAAGAAACTTTATTGTCTGTCACATACACAACTGGCATGCAAAAACATATAGGCCTTATGTGTTTATTTTCTACAAATGTCAAAAAGTCAGGAGCACAGCTCACCAGAGGAGACTTGTAATAACGATGGAGAATGTTGATGAAGTCAGTGATGGTCAGCATACCTGCGCACGCATGCACACACACACACACACACACACACACACACACACACACACACACACACACACACACACACACACAAAGGAACATTGGAAACATCAAACATGGAATTATCAGTGGCAAATTAAAATTCGCAAGACTGTCATTTGCTACTGATAAAATTTCTTCTCCCTTTAAGAGACAAACTTCACATTTGTATTTTTTATGGACTCAGACAACATACATGTGCATTTTCACACTGATTGTTATCTCCATGGGGAGACTGCTGTTCATTGATGACTATTTGGCACAGGTGTCATTAGGAGCGACAGTATATGCTTGCTGATATGGACAAGTTTGAATTGATTTCATTTTATTTTCTTTAATCAATTACAATGATATACTAGACACACTTGCAGTTATGCAGTAATTCTTAGCAAGAGACACTTAATTCACATTGATGCATCAAAAACAATAATCCAGTATTATAATGTATGGCAATATAACAATGAAGAGGTTCATTCTGCATGATGAGTACTTTCACTTTTGATACTTTGAAGTACATTTTGCTGACAGTATTTCTGTACTTTTACTTAAGTCAAACTTTATCTTTATTTGAGGCAAGAACTTTTACTTGTTGCAGAGTATTTTCACACTGTGATATTGCCTCCATAAATTCCTGCTCTTCGTTTTCATGGGAAATCATTTGTATGCAACATGATTATGCAACACATCTATTGCCCTCTATTAGGTACTGTATTACTGTAATTGTAATGTGAAATAAATCGTAATAGAAATCCTCATATGTCTTAATTAATACCAAATTTGTTTTCCACATACAGTATGTCACTAGAGGGGCTCTGTAGCAGTAGACTAAATGTTTGGTTTTAAGCTGTGGGAGGCCCATTTAGTCACTTCATCCAGGCTGATTGACATGCTTTTTTTTGGCAAAGCTTAAGAAGGGGATAGAAACGGTGCTGATTCTGCTGCAGATTTACTTACAAGCAGAAAATAATCACAGATAAGTCCTAAGTGACATGATGATCAGCTTTGCGTATTCAGTGAGGTGTCAGTGTTTGTAATGCAACACAAACTTCTCATAGTTGACCTGCTTTCCCCTAAATGTTGGCATGCAAACTGGGCCAACATCATCTGAAACCACCTATCCACAGTAAGGAAACCTGAATCCTCAGCGCTGCGCTTCAAAACTATGGAGAGGGACCCAATGTAGGTCACACACCTATTAGCTTCTAGCACAAATGGAACCTCAATACTTCTTGTGTTCACAGCACTGAGTATCAAGGTACCAAAAGTTGGCACTGCATACTTGGCTGCATTGTTAATTTTGTTTATGTATTCTTTGATTAGACTGTCTGATTTAAATATTCAATTTTTGTACTGTATTCTATAAATGCAAACTTGTATTTTTCATTTCAGAAGTTTAACTGTTGGACACAAGATGTCTCCTACTTCACTGTAAAGTCCATTCTCAGTGACTGTGCACTGGAGGCTTCGAGTTTCCACATCACACTTGTGTAAATTGAATATTGGACCAGGTATGGCTTCCAAACTAGTTGTGATGTCACAAATCCTGCTCATAAACCCACCCGCTTCTAGTGTCAAACTCTACACATACATCATTCTGCACAGTGAACAAGAAGAAAAACATATTTTTGAGTGGAGCGGGACTATTCTAAGACTATTAGTGAGATATTTTCAAACACCGGCATGATGACACCATGCCTCTCTTATAATCCTGGAGATTAACAAGGAAGTAGCTCTGCTAGGCAGGGATGATTGTAATGGGTTATCTTTTTTTAAATTTTCAAATAAGCAATTTAGATCCCTGGGTTAAATTGGACTAGTTTAAATATAGCAAACTGACTGGCTTGTATTTCATGTCCAGAGCCTGGCAGACTCCCTCTGACCAAAATGTCTACAAAGAAGCAGGTGAATAAAATGTTATAACTGATAAAAATGAAGGCCAAAATGATGAAAAAAATACCCAGGATAAATATTTCAATATGAATAAAAACAAGCGCTGACTGACTGCTTGACACAAAAAGACACAGATGGAAAAACCATTCCAGAAAACTGACTTTGTATCTAAATGTAATTTGACACAAAAAGACACAGATGGAAAAACCATTCCAGAAAACTGACTTTGTATCATCACCTTGCTGCAAGACAGAACACCAACACTCTAATTTTGAGAGGATGATATACTGTACTGTAAGGTCATTAGCTCAGAAACTTTCTGGAGTTATCACATCATGATTGTATTGTGGTTTCCTCGTCTTTCTGTAAGCTTTGAACCAGGAAGTAACATGACGTATCTATGTCATGACTGAGCTGTTGTGAGGTGAGCTCAAATTCAAAAAGATACTGATTCAGTCAGTGACAGTGATGATTGAATACACTCACTTCATTCATTTACTGAACACCTGTAATGTTCACTACATGTATGTATGCAAGAGAGACAGAAACAGAGATACATCATGGCTCACCCACAAAACACTTAAGCTTGTTGTCCCATAGTGGTGCTGCCCTCACACCATTAGCCACAAGGGCAAAGAACGCCTTCTTCACCTGACAAAAAGACACACAGAGTTTTCATTACAATTTAAACTTGTCAGGCAGTTTTTTCACTGTTGCAGATTGTTGAGAACTGTGAGTCATTCTGCTGTAAAAAAAAAAAAAAAAAAAAAAAGTAAAGAAAAAAGGTTTAAGTGGCACTAAAGTCATGTTTATCTGCATTTCTGAGAAAGAAATTACTGGGGAATGCTAAAACTCACAGTGACCTTCTTGTTTTGTGTGTGTGTATGTGTCCCACACCTGCAGTGTCGTGTCAAAGATGACCAGTTTGGAGCTGGTAGGGATGGCATCATAGCAGCAGTGACTCTTCATGAAGTTCATGTAAATTAATGCGTCAGGGTCTGAGCCTGCAGGGGGCATGACAGCATATGAACAGGCACCTGCAAATAGAGAAAATACAAACACAGAGATAAAATTATCTTAAAACCATATCTGGATAACATTTTTCTCAGCAATCATTATAAATTTGTATTTGATATGGGCCTTAGCACATGGTTTTCAGAATTGAGTTAATCAGGCCATAGTTTTGTTTTCACTGCTGCCAGTAAACACAAAGCAGTTGTGAATACCTGGCCAGTAATTCCTACAGATTAGTGGAAATAGTCGTAGTAGCACAGAAATAGTAGATAATGCCAAACAATACACATACATGTACATACAAAGCTACAAAATCTTCTCTTTTTTTACCTCTGCTTCGCATTGAGAGAACATCCTCATCATCATCATCCTGGTCCATCTCAAATAAGGGGACCTGGGAGAGGAAGTATATCAAGAGTTTACTGGTGGCTCAGAGTTTACTCTTTCAAGACTGAATTTTTTTTCTCCACACACATCTCTGCAATGACCCCCTGTTGTGACCCGGCCTAGGAAGAACCCTGGTGCAACATGAAAGACGAGACTCCCCTCTCTCCAGCTCCGAAAAACCACCAGCAACAGAGGATTTGCAGCTCTTTAAAGGTTTATTTTAAAATCTTCTAGCTTCAGGGTGGGCTAACAGCAAAACAATAAACAAACGGGAAATGAAGCTGAGCAACCTAAAATTACCTATTCAAACAAAAAGGAAAAAAAAGACAAGTCACTAACCTCACTCCTTACTTAACAAAAACAGGAGAAAAAAGGATCAAACAAAAATGTAGCCCACCCCTAATGAACCTAGGCTATTATAGCAATTTGGCAAATCTATATACAACATTTCAAACAGAAACATTTTGGCTGGCAGGTTGGTTGGACATGGAGAGAGGAGAGCCCACAGGAGCTGGGGGAAGCCGGCATTTAAACTGCAAGCTTGGAGACTGGAACCAATCAGCTCCCTGGAACAATCTACACACTCACAATCATTCAGTCAGCCAAGCTCACCTTCAGCCCATCACACACAGGCACCACACAGCAGGATCATCAGAGGGAGGGAGAGAGATCCACATTCACAGAGACGATTAAAGCACATACACAAATACTTGAAAAAAAATGTTCATACGACCTCGAGGTCTTAACACCCCTCCCTATTTGGCAGCTAAGAAGGTCCTTTGCTCCATGTTGGCCTTAAAGAGCTATCTGATATTTGAGTGGTTGTGTCTCTGTCTGTTTATGACTGGAATCTGACAGATATTGGTTTCAGATAATGTCACATTGTATCTTGTGAGAGAGCAAGCAAGCCACTGTTAAATCCAAGAGTCACAAGGAGAATCTCCTGAGAATCTACTAGGGGTGTGCCCGAATACAAATACGTTATTCGGCAAAGCACAAATAGCGGGTTTTTTATGAATATTTGTTTCATACAAATATTTTAAAAATGATTTGTTTTCAGGAAGAAAAAAAACCATGTCTAATACCAGCACGCAGGTCGGTTACATCGCATACATATCTCTCTCTCCTCTGCTCTGCTATTACATCTATCAGAAGGTCTCAACGAGGGGAGTCACATTCACCTGCTACATGACACACATTTCCTAATTTGGACATCACTCCTGGCGTTGGGGGTGTTCCTCAGAGGTAAAGCTGAGCTACTGACACACGCCAAGTGCTCCCAAGGGACTCCCCATAATCTGTTCTTCCCCTTCTCCTTTCCACAAAGTTAGGTTGTAAAAAACAGGCAATAAATGAAAAGTGCAAAGCAATAATTGCCTCTGAAGTTCTTCCCTACACGTTACACGGTGTGCTGTCTCTGTGTTATGGGTGTATAAATAGGTAGAGGTCTGTCTGGAATGAGGTGATGAGTAAAGTTTTAGCTCAGTAGTCAGTGCAGTCGTCTATGATCTGGGAGACTCCACTTGGAGACCTGGTGTGGGGACCTCCTTCATAAAGTAGTTTGTTCATGAATACTTATTGTGACACTTTAATTTTCTAAAATTAAAAGTGTAATAAAAACAAAAACAGGATTTTTAAGCCTCTTTCCACTTTTATTCGAATACAAATACAAATAATTTTGCTGCATCAACAAATACAGATACAAATACAAATACAGGGCCTTCTGCACATCCCTAGAATCTACATGATGTCACGGAGTTCCTCAAACCACAATGTTGTGTTTTCTATTCATACATGTGTTGGATACTCATACATTGTGTAAATATGACAGCATTGGAGTTGTTGCAATTCATCTTCAAGGATAGCAGTATTTTTGTGCTAAGTTAGTTAGGCCAACTCTGTACTGAACACAGAGAGATGACACCAACATTGATCTTCTCATCCAACTCTCAGTGAGACAGCACAGAAGCAAAATGGAGCCATGACTTCAGGTAGACACAGTAGGGACTTGGCATTAATGAAACTCTTAAGTTTTTATTGGTGGATGACAAAATCGCCTAGAGGTCACAGCTTGTTGCAGCTGTTTGTCTGTTTATTTAGACTGGACAGGCCAGATGTACCCCGTGGGTTTGCTGGGAACATTTGTCCTCTGTGATTTATCACTTGCAGCTGAACAAGTCTCTTCTGTATTCTGGCAGAAGATGGAGACATGTAGAAAGGGCAGCTGTAAACTGTGCGCAAGCGTATGTCATGGCTGTAATCCAAGAACCTGTTGATGGACATCAGCGTTGAGGGAAGAAGCATCCAGAGCTGGCTTGACACAACTGACACTAGAGTCAGTGAAGAGGTACAATTAAGACAAACTGTCAATGAGGAAGTTGAAGAGACACAAGCCAGGTAGGGAAAACCTTAAAGCAACTAAAGAGACTACACTGAAGAAATGTAGCCACTTAGAGGAATTTCTAACACTGGAGGTGCTTTCAAAAGATCTGGAAGGTCTGAGCCCAGTCATTGACAGAGGTTAGAGACTTCCTTTGATACTTAGATAATTAAAACTCTGTGTCAACAGCACCATTTCAACAGACAGCACACAGAGACCGTAAAGGTTTCTAAACAGAGTTTTTATTTTTGTTCATGAAAGCTCAGCAGCACTATGTGGGGTTGGGTGAAGTAATTAACCATTATCCTCTCAGCAAGTCACATTACTTATTTCCATAGCTGTGGGAAGTATCCAGGTGGCTGGGGAATATTTGTACTGTTGCAAGATTTTTCTTTCTGTCACGTTGCACCAGCATTCCCCGTCCCTGTCACCCACGATATATGTTTTTCTTTTAAATTATCGTGAACAGCTTTCCAAGTGGTTTCCTATAATATTGTACAGTGTCCAGTAGTATTTCGTCTGTATTGATTTGTTGTAGCAAGACAGTTTGAACCAGATTCAGACAGCCTCTCCTGCATGAACAAAATACTTAAGTTCAAAAGTTTTTAACTAACAGTGGCAAAGTGTGGTCTTGTCACGACAGTTGTGTTATGCCAGTGTAGTTGTCTTGATGACTAAAGTACATTTCCAAATTATGTAGTTTACATATTGTCATATTTGGTGTATCGTGCTGTCTGTTATAAGGACCCATACAGTGTTTTATTTTTTTCTGATGCTGTATCAATTAGGTCATATAATATTATATTTATGATTCATGTGTCCCACGGGTATGTTTGTTTCATACCTTTCGATCACCAAATGGAGAGGAGATGGCTTTTCCCAGTAGGAAAATATTATTGTCATTTGGATGGTGTAGAGTGGTGTCTGTGTGCAGCAATTTTTAAATCGGTACAGATGCTGCATGATGCCTTTGGACGGCTGTAGAGATAAATTAACTGAAGAAGACTTTCATAGTTTTATTGTTGCACTGACATTCCCATTACAACTGTGTTCATTGATGTCAGTCTAAATGTCAACTAGTTGGAGATACTAAAGCCCATAAATCCCTCTGATAGTCCCATATTAAAAAGAACCAACTAGAAAACCTTGACAAAAGCTTGTGGTATCCTGGAGGGACCACAGCCTCCAGCATGTTTGGATGCTTCCACAGATTCCCAAAAAGAGCTGGAGGAAGTGGCAGCTGCTCTGTTGCCTGGTTGACATTATGAGCGTGGGTTGATTTATGGGATGAAACAGATAAGATAGATGGCCTCTCTTTGTAGAAGGACATTTACAATTAACTGTTATACTTGCATTGTCACTTTGTAGCAAATGTTCCTGCACCACAAGTGTGCATACCTTGAAATTATTTTCATCCATATGTTGACCTTAAATAACCATCCACTTGTCTAGCCTCATGAGGGTACCATGTGTTTTAAGATCAACCTTTCCACAACTAGTGCCTTCATCAGGATTGTGTTTCAGTAGTATCACAGTATCCCCAGGTCAATTTCCTTATTTTTACCTAGTGATTAAAAGCCATGCTGTGACTTGTGTTTAAATGTCTCTGGCATGGTTTCAAACGGTAATGGTGAGCCCTGTTTGGACCTTACATTCTTAAAATTAAACTTGACCTTAGTGCTCTGAGATTAAACACCTGACAGATGCAGAGTAAGTTAGGTGAGAACATTCTGTGTGGATCACAACTTTACTTACATCAACCTGAATCTCGCTAAGGTTATCCAAGCTACAGAACACAACATGCTAAGTTCATGTAGAAGTATCAGCCGTCCATTGTCAACATAGTAATGTACCTGCCGTGATGCCACTTTAGAGGGATCAAAAAGACCATTTCCAAACACTGTCCCCAGGTTTAAACACTGGCCCTGTTTAAGTGTCAAGCTACTGAATTACTTCCATCTTCAGAAATTTAACAGCTAATAAATCCCCCCTATAGGAACTTTTTGTTAACATAGGTTAACAGATACAAGATTTTTAAACTTGTTTTTTTTTTTCTATAAGTAAACCTACATTGTCAATATAAAACTACAATATCAGCGTATATAATATTGTATATATATAATAAAATAGTAAATACAGACAAAACAGGCAAAAATTAAAACTATATTATGGAGGATGGAATTTTAAAAGGAGATTGAACAGAATAATTAAAAGTGATGAAATAAAAATAAGCCATGAGATGTCAACAGAGGCTCTGAAACAGTATCATTGCAAACACACACACACTTTGTTTAATGTCACTAGAAACTGAATTAGAATCATTTATATTTTAATTTGAATTGCTCAACCTTATTAATTGCCTTAAAAACTGAATTTGAATCACATAATTTTAATTTGTATTGTAGGAATAGCATCATTTGAAATTGAATTTATTAGTTTGGAACTGAATTCAAATAAACTTGAAACTGAAATTGTATTCATTTGGTCTGAAACTATATTTGAAAATCATATCTCTATGTACTATCACAATCAGTTCTCAGAATTCAAATTCAGTTCTTGCAATTCAATTTCCGTTTACTGAGACACACATCTGGTCGTTGAGGAAGAGCAATCGAGTGCAGATTCCCAGAACTCCTTTTCATGTACTGTAATGACTATTTTCTCTCAACGATATCAACAACCAGTGGGAGCCAAATATTTCGAAAGCCTAAAGTGTTTTTTCTATTCTAATTAAAACTGTAGTTTTATGTCTCGCCGTTTCAGAGAAAAATTACTTTAAGTTATTGTGCCTGATCCATCGCCATGGTAACATTTTGGCCCAACTGGCCTTCTGTTTTCTGCTTTTTTCAGAGGGGTTGGTCTGTCCACTTCTGCTGGGTGTCTGTTTGTGTTGGTTACCAAATCATGTGTGTTGGTGTGTGTTTGGATGTGACTTTGTAACTGAGACGCTGTATAAAAAAAAAAAAAAAAGAAAAAAAAAATACTGTCTACTGTCTACTTTTACATTGCAGATCTTTTCATCTCATACTTCACATCGCATACTTCACAACCTGCATGCTTGTATATGTGAATAAATCCTACATGTAACCTGAACTATAAGCTGAGTCAAATCTGCATCGGGCTTGAACAGGTCAGAGACACTAAAGCTGTAATGGTGAGCAGGGCTTGAAACCTGGGTCAGGAAGTGAAGTGTCTCGACTAGCACTTCTCTGTTGGTTGGAGGCACCAGAGAGAAGGAAAAAGCAGGCGCACAATGACAAAAAGTTTAATCTGAGCAAGTCTATTTCTTAACATGAGGCACTTCAACTGCCTGATGTCTTAGGTCTTTAACAAGCTAAATAATGACTTATGTAAATGTTTCTATGTCAGTATATTTGGCTACATGAGTGGTATGAAAAAAAAAGTTTTCACAACATCAGGAACAAGTCAAATTTAACCAAATGAAGCCACCTTTTTTGCATGTAATTTAAACTTTCACTATAAGTTATGTTAAATTTCAATTACAACATAAAATGTCAGTTATAATTGTTCATTGTCCACAAAATTTATTGGCAGTGAAATCAACCAACTGGGTGGGAGTGAGTGTCTTACCTCTGCAAAAGGCTCCATGGCTGAGGAAGAGGAGCTGGAGGTCTGCCTCTTTGGAACCAGATCGATTGGTGAGGCCCTGGGCATCAAAACAAAAGACTAGAACACCCTTAACCCACTGTACAACCAAAACATCTGGGAGGCTCTTCGACCATATTAGATAAAGAACTGAATATAGAGTCCAGGCGTGGTGAAGAAGGGCAGACGAGGAGAGGAAGGAAAGAAGCAGGAATTGGACGCAAAGGACAGGGAAGAGCTCTACCGGGCAGCTTTAGCCAGCTGGGTCTGAATGTCTGGGAAAGGTTGAGGTCTAAATCTGGACTGAGGGGTGAGAGGCCTGTGGCATTCACAGAGAGCGAGAGAGAGTGGGAGGGGAAAACATGTAAAGGGAAAGAGGTGGGGGGAGCTATAGACAGAGGCGGGTATATGTTTGAGTGGTGACAGACATTATAAGTGCTTCTTTATCATCCATAGGTGAGACGTTGAGGTGACAACATTGTTTATATTTGGAGAGAGAAACAAAGAAAAGACAGCCCTTGGAGCACAATCCTCCTCACACCCATATGCATCATCCCTGTCCTTAGACTGCAAAACAAATGTTCTTATGATGGTGGACATAACAGAGCCACATCACCAACACAATCTAATCAGTTGAGGCCAAAGAAGTGAAACCTGGCTGACAGGACTAATGGAAATTTGTCTTATCACTTATGTTTATTTGGAAAATTGTCAATAATGTAAACCATGTAATAGATGCATCACATCTAGTAAATGGGCTAAAACATACAAAAACCACCACCTCTATGTTCTGTATATTAAATTCCATGTAAAGCAATAATAAATGTGTTCTTAGTTTGTCACACCACAGTAAAATGTGTAATTAATCACCCAGCCAAATTTGAATGATTAAAAAAAAATCAGCAAGTATATTAATTAGGTTTCAAAATCATGGAAAAACAAACAGTATTCTCTGCTCTGAAACACTGGAGGTGTGTTCACTGAAGGCGCTGAACAGTCTCTGACTTAACGTTGATACCAAACTCCCATATAAAAATACACAATTAAAAATAGGCCCTGTTTGTAGGTGTAAGGCAAGCAGGGTGGATGATATTTTAAAAATAAAGTAATATTAGGAGCCACTGTTTAATTCGGCACATATTTTGTATGTAAATGTGTTTTTTTCAGTAAAAACGTAACTTCAATGACTAGTTAACAAGCAATCCATCACCAATCATTGTTATGTTAAATGGTCATTCTTTTCAATGGAGTTCCGTGCACTTCACATTATTCACTTCTCTGCTTAAACGTCCTTTGCAGCTTCATTGTGGCCATAACCCTGGGAGCAAAAGCCTCTCATGCCGTGCTTTTTGGTGACGTGTTGCCTGGCAAATGCTCTCGCTCTTGCTGAGAACCTCCCAGCTGCATACTCAGTGCTGAAGCCTAAGCTGCCGGCAGCTCCGCTCGTCAACAGACACTTCAGCTGGGTTTAAACTAACTCCTTGAGTGCTAACATTGACCGAAAATGGCCCCATTCACCAGTAACAGTGAACTATCCAAAGTGAATCCCAGTTGTCTCCGATGAAAGTTTGTAAAACTACCCGGTGTAAAAATAGTAACAACGAGTACATGTGCTCTAATGTTTATATAGTGTGTGTATATAATGAGTGTGTATGTGTGTGTGTGTGTGTGTGTGTGTGTGTGTGGGGTGGAGGGGGGGTCATGCTAGTAACCCCTCTTCGTCATCGAGCCACCATTTCAGGCCCGCCCAAAAAATCCTGACCACACAAATGGTGAAAAACAGTTTAACGCTCTAACTCCACAGTTCAGTTCTACATAGTTCAGTCTTTTCACGTTTTCAGCAATTATTTTATAACATGTTTAAATGTGTTTAAAAAGAAATCTCTCCCTCTTTCCTTTACACAGCCATTAATACTAATACATTTATACTAATAAATATATAAGATAAATAGTAAAATAATTACATCACGTAAAAACACCAGATGTTCCTGTAGGAATCTCCGATAACTGTGAACAATGATGCACCTTCCACAGAAAAGTTAAGTTGCGTTAGTTTTATGAATGAGTGAAGTTGACAAGCTTCTCCGGATGAAAAATAAAACCTGAAGGACTAATGAAGAGGCAAAAAACATGCATTTGGCTGCTTCTTTTTTCAGAAACTTGAGGCTACATTAGAACAAGCTGTAAACATAGCATTGATGTATCTGATAGAGTCGTTATGGCTAATTTGTTAGCCAACAGTTGCCCATTACCACATCCAGCAGACAACAAGCAACAACAGCATCATTTCATCGAGTCTTGTTTCACTCTCCTTTTAGCTCTGTTTTGGACTTAACCAACTCTTGAGATATATTTAGACTCTCTAGTTGCTAAATGATCCACTAGTCACTAACTGTGTCTGCTGTTTGGTGCTTGGCAGGTAGTGCACAACAGCAAGTTTGATGAGAGGTGGGACTGAATCAAAACAGTTCAGTTGCAAGCCATAAGCCAAAACAACAAGATGAAATATGCTAAAATGCTCAGAAGAGCTGAGGGGAACTGCAGAGTCTGTGATAATTCTCTGTGGGGTCATCATTATGAGGGACATCTGTCACAACACGTAGCAATTTGATCGAGTTTGAGCCACAAAGAGGACCTATTATGCTCATTTCCAGCTCTATATTTTTATTCTGAGACTCCATTAGAAAAGCTTTGCATGATTCACAGTTAAAAAAACCTCCTTATTTATCTTACACTGGCCCTTTATACAATTACTCACTTCAGCCTCTGTCTCTAACAGGAAGTCTTAGCTCCTGTCTCTTTACAGCCCCCCTCCTGATGAGCCCACTATGTTCTGATTGTCCAGCTTTCCATAAGAGTCATGTTAAATTATCACTGATGAAAACCCAACATGTCCTGCTTTACTGCTTCATATTAAAAGCGTTTAAATGACTAAATAACAGGGCACCTTTATTGTGAAGAATTTACAGGAAATGAAACATGTTCCTCACCGAATTAGCAGAGCTTCCTTAGCGGAGTGGACATATTTAGAGCTCTTTGTTCAGTTAGAAATAATGCAGGGAGTAAAGTACAAGCAGAAACAGCCACTGTGATGATGATGTTTGGTTAAGAGCTGCAGACGACCAGCGCTGTGTAATAGAAAAACACTCACAGCGAACTAGCTCGACTTGAGTCATGGCTTGACGAGACTACCCACAAAATAATGGAAAAAATCCATAATGTTAGCGGAGGGGTGAACTTACATGCTGTGCGTGGAGCAGATGTCCGTATAAGGAAATCTACTACGAGCCAACATCAGCTCAGACTGAAAGTAGAAAAACTGTTGGAAACCCAGTGCTCACAGCAGTCTGAAGCTGGTGCTTTTTGCTGACAGGGACACCTGTTACATATGTTCACCTCATAATTTGACACTTTGGCCACGTTTAATATGAACAGCTGACATTGTAACATTATATATATGACTGAAAATAAGGAAAAGCACAATAGGTCCCCTTTAATAAATAAAAATATTGATTGGTGTAGCTTTAAGGCTTTGGCAGTCCTACTGGGGAACACATTTGAGTTTCATTGGGCCATTACCCGTCAAACTATTTATAGACACACTGAACAACTCTAGTAGACTATCCTCTCTTTCTCTCTTCCAATAATTCAAGCTTGAGATAAACATTTTAAAATTTTGTGAAAAGTAAGATTTCAACACCTTCAAAAGTCAATTGCACAATTATTTACACTGTTACCCCTTTAACACCAATAGATGTACAGTAATAATAAATTGGTAGGCAGGTTATTTAAATATTTTGCAGAGCCCAGCAAATCCCAGCAATTGCTTGTTGGTGTTGAGATGTGCTGGCTAAATGAATTAATTCATCAGTCTGACTAATTTCAGGGGATGTTTGTTAAACATAATTCAAGGCAGAATTTAGAAAGTTCTCTAAATCCAGTTTATATGTCATAATATTGACTACAGTGTCTTACTAATTATAAATGCAGTTCTCCACATGGGCCTGTCGCTGCTGGTTAAGAGAGAGAAGCCCAGATATTAATAGTTAACAACTGCTTACAGAGTCCTGACACACATTCAGAATACCACAGCCTGGTTTCTGTGTCTCTGCACTCACAGTGAGTGCACTCATTCTAGCAATTCTCGCCAGTGTCTCATGTGTGCATGTGTGTGTATTCCAAATGCAGGCTGTTTCAGAAGTAAACAGAGGGTCATTGTTGGCCAACTGCTTTATAATGGTCAGAATTTTGACCAGACATATAATTTTATAAACTGTTGTACTTCATGACATGGAAGTAACATATTCTTAAAGGATGGGTTCACAATTTTCCCAAGTCTGCCTTAAAACAATATGAGTAACATGAGTATGAATAATATAAAGCTTCTAATGTCCAAATTAGCCAAATGAAGTGGATATCTTTCAATGTTACAGTCTTTTTAGTGCCAAAGTCCCTCTTTTTGTGACTGTGCTTCCACCACAGCTCAACAGGGAAACATAAATTGGGAATTGGATGCTAAAAAGACAGTAAATGTGGCAGATATCCACTTGATATGACTAACTCAGCCTGCTGAAGCCTCATATAAGGTTCAGATAAACTTTTAAGTGCATTTTTGCACATAATGAATGTGTGGACACACTGCGGATTTTAGCCCCCATCACCTACATTGGGTACAGTACATGTACACTAATAATCCACTACTATTCCAAGTATGACAATATTCTGAATTTGATACGGGTCATGTAAACAGCATATTCCATTTGGATATTCTGAATTTGGCCTTATTCCGAATGTAGCATCTTCCAATTAAGACATGGGATATGCTGATATTATTCTGGTTTTAGGAGCATTCTTTGGACATGTATACAGTGCATTCGGAATATGGGTTTCAATTGGAGAAAAACAGAGTGCACCTTCTCCGCGACGGGGACGGAGGGGATTGGTTACTGTCCCGACATGCAGCCATGGACTGATGGTGACGACTTGGTGTGATGCATCAAGAATACTTAGCAGTGTAGTAAACATCATGGGACAACCTTGGTACTGGATGTGCTTGTAACTATATTATACTATATTTATAATATCAGTCATATCAGTATCACTTACAAATATCAGGCAGCAGCTCACTAATGTTTTTCACCTCACTGGTTTACTTCACTGCCTGCGGAGATCTTGTGATTCCTGTTTTCACTGGAGCAGAGGGGAACCCTGAAAGTGAAACCCTCTGCATGTAAACAGGAATATTAGTGGAATATTCATTTTCATTAGCCATGTAAACAGCTTAGTAGGAATATTGTCTCTTTCATAATAAGGGCAAAAACCGGAATATTTTGTGCATGTAAACATAGTCACTGAAAGCACATCTGAAGAGGATCTTTTAATAGCCAGTATGAACAGGAGGAATGATTACAGCGAGGAAAACCTCCTTGAGAAACTGATTGTTGCTTTAAGACAGACTTGAAAAATCCTTCAAGTGGCAGAATGTCCAGAATGTGTTCAATTTTGAGTCTTCCAGATAGTGAATCAATCATACAAGCTTTCATTTCCTCACAACTGGATTTCTGCAACAGTATCTTAACTGGCACAAATCATACATCAATTCACAGACCCCAAATTGTACAAAATGCAGCAGCCAGACTTCTAACAAAGACCAAGAAAAGAAATTATATTATTCTTCTCACGCTGGCTGCCACTTGGTTTTAGAATTGATTTTAAGATCCTACTCATTATGGTTAAAGCTCTTCATAGCCTGACCCCAGGTTACATCTCTGAGCTACTCCCCTATTTTATTCTGTCCTATGATCATTTTACACCTGCCCATGTAAATGCTGATAACAGTAAAATATTGTAATGGGTCCTAAATCTTTGTAGATAAAAAGTGTATAATGATGAAATTTATGTAAATGTAAATGCAAAACACCTACAAAGTTGCAGTTGGTAGACCTTCCTTTTAGTTTTTTTTTCCCATGACTATATACTTTATGTTGTAATTTCAAAAACAGTTGTAATTTCCAGCTGAGTGTCACAGCTGTAACTGTCTGCCAGTAACGAAGACTCTGCTCTTCTGCCCTAAATTCAAGAAAATCTGAGTGTGTTCTGTCCGTATTGTATTCTGTGTATTGGCACATTTGATAGCAACATTTTTAAGACCAACAATTTTCACCAACCAAGAAAACAATTTCTTAAATCTCCCAGATAAAGAACCCCATCATGAGACTTGTACCTCAAATAACTTTTATTTTGAACTTGTCATCCTGAGCAATTTACACAGCCCTTTCACATGAAAATGTTACAATTTTTGAGTTAGTGAAAAATATTAAAATCTCCATTTACTTATTACATTTCAGTTATGTAAACAACTTCAAATGCAGTGTTATTTAACTTCATAATATTATATATATATATAAACTCTGAAAAGCAGCCAACAAACCTGATGGCAGCGTGGCCGTAATGTAAAGTGGGATTAGCTAAATGTGTCAGAGCAAACTATCACTACTGGAATTGAATGTTTTTATTGTAATTGACATAGTGTAGACTAATTTGGTTTTATGCCTCATGTGCCCATGAAACCATTACAAAATAGTCATTGTTCAAGAGCAGCTGTGTTGAACAACTAAACTGGTGATTTTGTATGCTTAAGCTCATTTAGCCTATATTTCAGTTAACTACAGAATAAAACTAGCTTTAATACATATTATTTAATATATCATATAGAGAATGAGCAAAAACGTACAAAACCACCTAAGATGTCCTGCTGATGCTGACTTTGTGCTGTCTTATGTTGGATGTGTGATGCTAGGCTAACACTGTGTCAGGCCCAGTTCAGACAGAAAAATGATGTAGGGCACACTACAGTTTGTACATCACAACAGGTGGAGAAGGGGATGAGCAACAACTGACAACAAATTTAAAAGTAAGATGCCTTCTTCCCAAGACCTCGTCATTCACTGGTTGCCCGTTGTGGCAGGACAAGCTATTTTAACTTTTCTGATTTTCTCAACCTTGTTGAATCAATATTTTGAGGGTTCTGGGTATTGAATAAGCAGTCTAAAGACTTTGGGCTTTGGGTGACTGTGCTAGCAGTTTTTCACCATTTTGTGAGATTCTATTGACTAAAATTGTATAAATTAATAAAAATGAATTACAATTAATACATGAATTGATAATAAAATATCCATTACCTGCAGGCAACCCTGACTGAAATATAAGGAGTTTGAATGCCTTTCTCCTCAGTGATGCTCCTCTGTGTGAATGGGCCCTTTAGTGTGTGCCTCCACATCACAAGCTGTTCTGTTTAAATGCTGCTCTGTCAAATTTAGCCTCTTTTACTTTTTATTTCTCCTTATATTCCACAAAGAAATGCTCAAAGCTTGCATGAAGATGTAAATGTGTGCTACGTACTGACCACTTCACAGCAGTTTGGCATCTGTTAGTAAATGCATAACAAAACTTGTCAGTAGATGAGTTCAACAAGCTCCCACAATTTTTCCTTTGCGGGAGCAAAAGTGACTTTCAATATAAATTCCAATGGGACATAAAGCAGGGCTTCTTTAAGACTTTTTTTTGAGAATTCCAGATATTCATCTAGGTAAGACTGAGGTCAAGAAGCCGCTGGACTAAAGAAGACTAAAGCAACAACTCCCCATTTGTTACCATAGCTGTTGGCTCTGAGAGAAGGTAAATCCAAACATTTTCACACGTAGGTTCAAGTAGTTTGAGATTACTTCTCTGAAAGTGTCCTCACAGTAAATGTATATTTTTGAAATAAGATACTTTTTTTTTTCCTGAGGATACATTAAGTACTCTTAACTAACCTCTCCACTCACAGTGTTGATGATTCTGGAAAATGATAAAGCAGTATGTGCTTTGTATAGGTTTGTTTGCAGGGTTAAATTTTGGAGCTGGACTTACATTTTGGCAACCTTTAAGAAAGTCTGTATAGAGAGCTGAAGTAAAACAGAAACTTCCAGGCAAATTAATAAAGACCCAGCCTTGGAACAGAGCCTTCTAAACAGTATATTGCGTTGTTCACTCCATATGTTTCAATAAAAATCTAATATCAGCAGCCTTTAAATGGACCCCATTTCTCATAAGCCCTCGACCATCCTGAGTTAAACATTACGGCTTGACAAAAGAGGCGAGCCCACTGGCAAGATGAGGGTTTTTTTTTGCATGCTAGAAAATCAATTGTTTAACTTTGTTTAAATCGCAGTGGTTTCAGCTTGTAAAAGCAAGTGCTGTAGTTGAGCCAATTTGTCCTAGAATATAGAAAGCACACCCCAGGAACATGCTTTATTTTTTCAAAAAGTCAGATGAAATCAATGCTGAATAAGAGATTTCACTGAGTTATAGGATCTAGTGGAGCAGAGGCTAGCCAGAATGTGACGTCATGACTTCGGCTCTCTATACTCTTAATACAAGTGATCGTCACACAGAAAAATGAAAGCGCTTTTTAAAAGTCTAACAAGGTTGCTATTATCAAATGACTTCAGCATAACTTTTTTGCCCACCCACATGCATGCCAGGCAGAGTGATAAAGTTTGCCATTTCATTTTCAAGTATCACTAACATAAAATCAACATCATGAATCAAAGTGAGGTTTTGTGAAACACACCAGTAACACCATCAACCAGAATAAAATGAAACTAAAATGAAGTAATGACACTTTAAAGATGTTTGAAACAAACTGCAGAGATTTCAACACGCTGCAGAATGTCTGGTGAGCTCAGAATGGTCATCTTCTGCAGCGCACCTCCTCTCCAATTCCCCATTCCTCCCTTAATTTGTCCACTGATAGCTCTTTTTTCTTCTCCTCTCCATTCCACAAACACAAACACACACAAAGCTTGTGTCTGTAAGGCTAGGAAGATGACAACAACTGCCCTCTTAACACCAAACCAATAATAGAAACCATAGTATTGTGTCATTATTCATCAGCACAACTTTGGACCACTGTGTTCAAGCTTATATTTATTATCTGTACGGTAATGTTGGTTTAGCAGTTTTACTCCCGCTAATGTGCCCAAACCAAAAGCTTTGAGGTGTAGGTTGTGAGAAAGTCCATGATGTCTGTATTCACAGTTTAGGTTTACTACCAAAGTCCAATGAGGACCAGCCTTTTGGGAAATTAAATGCATCAGAGCAGCCGCCTCTAGGTGGCAGTGCGAGCAGGGAGTGTTGGCTACACGCACTAGTGAGATGATGAAAAACAATTCAGGATGTCAGGTTTAAGCAATACATTTATGAGTTTTAAGGCCTGTAAGACCAAAACACTGCACAGCAATTTATAATACTGTCAGACAGGATGTTAAAACTCTAAAAAGTTATCGCCGTGACAATTTAATGTCTTGACGATCGCCAGGTACCTGGAATGTTTGCTTACACGTATTTAAATGGCCGAGTGACGCTGCACTGCATGACAACAAAAGTTAAACCAGCTTTTGCCAGCGTTTTATTTGCTAGAGCCTCTGTGTAGCGCCCTCCATTGTTTCAATGCAGTAGTCTCACTCAAATGAATGTCATGTCCTCTTCTATTGTTTTTTTTTTTCCACACAATACTAATATTGATAAAACAGCCTTAATGAGCATGTCCAAATGCTAATAATGTTAATGAGATAAACGGAATACTTGAGATAAATGTCAATATACTACTGGAATAAATCAGGAGGTCACACCTTTCATATCTGCTTGAAATGTTGTCTGCACTGCATTGCTGTAAAATAATGTATGTTTGACATGTTAAGCAGACACGATGTGACGTTGCACCATCTGAAAGGCTGGACAATGGTTGGCATATTTGTGATTTGTAGTAAATGGCCTAAAACATATAAAAACACTGGTAAAGTCCTATTTATATATTGTATTTTTTTCACTATTGTGGCAATGGAGGCTTACTTAGAAAGGATAAGTCATCAACTGACTGCTGTTCCCCCCGTTACTTTTTTTTTTCAAGCCATTTTCTGCACAAAATCACATTTGTTATAGTTACATTTTATACGTACCTCCTTCTGACGCAAACTATAATTCTGTTAAAGACCAAAATCCAGACCTCGCTTAACTCTATGTTACTAGGCTTCAAAGTTCTAGTTTTAAGTAGATGTCTGGTCCAGAGTGAGTGTTTCTGAGCCAGTAGACATGAAGATCACTGGAAAAGGTGTTTATGAGAGAGAGGTGAGGGCTACGGCTTAGACCCTGAGCTTTGTTTCTGTTCTGGGTGCTAAGCAGCGTGTTAGCAAACCAAGTCTCAGAGTGAAGAGAATTGTTGGGGCAGCAGGCTCTGGGTGAGGCTGGGTTGAGGGCTTGCACAGGCACTGCTGGTGACACTAGATCCAGGACTTGGAGAAACAGGCAGGCTGGAAACGGAGGCCACATCCCCGTCTGACCCGTCGTCCTCGTCGGCGCGATCGGACTGGTGCTGGTGGCTGACCACCACCCTGGAGAACAAGTCAGAGGGAGGCAGCGGAGGAAGAATCAGGTTAATTCACTCTATAGTGTCTGAATAATCCAAACCAAATTTAAATGATATTTTCTTTGTTTGCACCAACTTTTAACTTACTTACATTAGTTAGTATTACTACATAAAACATTTTAACAATGGCTTACATAAGTTAATCAAATATGCCCCAAAGAGTATTTAAGCTTTCTCCTCTTAAGCTGTTAGAGTGCTTTTACTTGCTCCTCTGCATGAATGGTATTTTACACAAAAGGAATGTATACAAATAAAGTGTTTTCATATAGCATGCATCGTGCACATAACTGAATATTATTTAACAAGGTCTGTACTTGTATTGGCCAATTCTCTATTCAATATTCTGTTCTGCGATACTGTTGTGTGTGTGTGTTTGTGTGTGTTTGTGTGTGTCTTCACCTGGGTCTGGATGGGCTGACAAGTTCTCGTCTGTGTGGTTCACACTTGGAGGTGTAGCTACACTTGGACCACTGGACAGACACACAGATGCAAATAGTTCAACTTTTCAAATCAAAGCATGGATTTTTGTTCAATAATAAACTGTATCATTTATTGAGACAAATTAATGACATCTTTCCAGTTCCTCACCATGTGAGCAGGGTCATTGGTTCCGAGATGGACTCCTTTCTGACAGAGAGTCCTAAGCAGACTGATACCTGCACACACGAGAACATTTCATACACAGAATCAATCAAATCTGCCAGCAGTCCCAGTCATCCTTCTGCCCTTTGTGTGCTATTACTTTCTTAACATAAAGTAGGAGGAGTTGAAGAGCTCCTGAGTTTCTCTCTCAGTTATGACATGGAGATTAATGGTGGGCAGCTTCTCATTTACACAAGTCCTGAGTGAAAGTGTTCCATCTTCATCTCATCAGAGCTTTTCAACCGCATCTCACAGTCCTCCTCAGCGATGGTCTCAGAATGCCGTGAGATGCGGTTGAAAAAGAAAAATTCAACAAAAAATGCCACAAATCCTTAATAAACCAACCAACTAAGAGAAATACCATTAGGTAAATGAAGTGTAGTTATAAACACACTGGGTGTTGTATCTTGTACAGATTGCAGAGACAAAGGCAATTTGTGAATATAGATAAAATGGACTTGAAATACCTTTGGTCCTGTTGTTCCAGTACTTTTGTTCCCACTGGTCTAGCAGTATGTTGAGGTATCTCGAACACTCAAAGAAGCGGAGGTAGCGAGATGATGCCGGTGATGGGAAAATTCGCTCGAACTGACCTCTGCGACTGAGCTCATCTTCGCTCTCTGCTAGCATGTGAACGTCCTCTGGAGTCAAAACATCCAACACTGTGGAGAGGAAGTCCTGATAGAGATAGAAAAAAAGAAACATTAATAATGTAACTAGAACTCTACACATACAGAATTTCATCAGCATCAGCATCTGCACCATTAGTGGTATTAGAAGTACTGGTAGTTCTAGTATCAGCAGCAGCTTACACCAGTTGAAGTTGGTGGTATGACCGGCTTACTGGCAGAGCAACTCTGTCCCCCTATTCTGTGTCCATAACTTTTATACAGAACAGCGAGACGGAATAAAGGTGCAGCATTCCTGCCTTGAACAGGCTGTGTAAAAGGGGCTACAGTCATGCAGCTCCCCCACCAAGCACAAGGTACAGGTGGTCCACTTTGGTAAGAAAGTTATAGTTTAAGATTTTAACAGGGAGGAGCTTGTTGAGGGGCTAGTTGTTGCCTGTGAGTTAGCTGCCCGAGAGAACAAATTTTGGGGAAAGAAATTGGTTTGTTAAAGCTGCAGTTAAATTTTACTTCACCTGAAATTAAAACTGTGTTTTGGAATTTAATTTCTTGCTATTTTATGTGAAAATAAGCAGTGACTGACAGAATATATATCAACATTTCTTCTGAAATATAGGAGAGTTTTGACAAAACTGCACACTCTCTACAGTGATGCAGATTTGTTGTTCATAAGATTTTAAGATTTGCTGAAAGACACACTCCTGTCAGTGTTAACAAATTTTCATTTTTAAAATTTTCTCCTCCATTCAAAAATGAAAGCATCCAGTGATTTCTACTAGGCTGCTAAAATGACAAAAACATTTACTCCTTACTTTTGAACTTGAACAGAATAAACTTATTTTACAGCTTTATGTGTGTGTATTTGTGTACCTGGTCAGCGTAGCGCTGTGTGAGGTAAAAGGCCCGTTTGACCTTCTCATCAGCAGACAGATCAGGTTTGGTCCTCTCCCTGTTCCCCCCATACAGACTACACACACACACACAAAGTGAAACAAATGGAAAGTGAAACACTTGCGATGCCTGTATGACAATCAGCTACATGTAATTTCATCTCCACATGTCTAAGACAAGACAAGACTCCTATATGTAGTAGGGGTCCTCCCAGCCCTTGTATGTAAGTCTTAAAAACTCCCCCTACCTGCTGGTGGAGCTGGAGGTGCTGCTGCAGGGGACGACCACATCTTCTCTTTGAGGAATATGAAAACCAGCCAGGTTCAGGAGATCTCTGATCATCTGACCTTTAATGGAAACATCCAGCGCTGTGTTGGAATGGAGGCTGGACCAGAAACACAACAGTTAGAGGATGTAATTTGAAATATATATATATATATATACATATATGTGTGTGTGTGTGTGTGTGTGTGTGTATTACCTAGGTGATATGTTGACCTCCAGGATCCAGGGTTTGAGGTTCTTGTCCAGCATGATATCGAAGCCGAACAGCTCATGACAGCTGTAGGGTGTCCGAACGTGCATCTTCAGCAGACTGTTAACATACGGTTCTGACCTGATAAACAATGCACAGGAGATGGAAAGCTTATTTCAGAATCATATCTATTCATAATTTCATGACATTTTTCATCCAAATCTCTGGCACAGTATTTTGGTTACATTCAGGTAAATGATTTATGAGCTAGAACATTTTGTCAGACAAAGTAAATATTTTATAGTTAATGGTTTCAGTGTACATATGGGCCTGAGAGTGAATGTTTAAAGACTGACTTGAAAAAATGTGAACCTTTGCTTTAATGAAATACTGTATATCCACTTTGACAGGAGTATGAAAAATCATAAAAGTGTCTATGAAAGTTGTCAGTCATCCAGATTATACAATGTAAAAAAGTACAAAGTGAGAGGAAACTTGTCTTTAACATTATATTGAAAATTATCCTCATCAGGCTGTGATGTAAATGTATATATGTAAAAAAAAAATACAAAAAATAAACTGATTGAGAAAAAAAAACCCTCAACAAATAATGAAAAACAGAGCTATCAACTACGGTCTACCTTGTGTGACCACTTTCTACATCCAGTGACTGAATGACTGAATGGGAAACAGGAACTTACGCAATAATGGTTTTGATCACAATGTCTTTAATCTTCTCCCATATCAGAGTGGTGTTGACTCCCTTAGAACCAAGATACTGCCACAATGCCTTCAAAGCCCTGAAAACACATGAACAAACAGTACATTTGATTGGAGTTGGTAAACAGAGACAATGTTGCATATTTCAGTTTTAACTGTAACCTTATCACCCTTTTTTCCTCAGTTACCATTTATGTCCCTGGCAGGCCTTGTCGTCGCTGTTAGTCTGGTATTCAGAGTTTTTCTTGTTGACGCTGTAGTTGGTCAGGTGCATGAATTTGTTGCCCAGTGTCTTCATGGAAGACGAATACCTGGAGAGGAGAAACACAGGGATGTTAGCAAAATCGATAATATATGACCTCTTTCAGACACTATTTAGAAGTCTCTGGAAACTTTTTCTTGTTGTCACAAAAAAAAAAAAAAAAGAAATATTTACATAATATTTTCTTAAATAAGTCCCATTACTTTTTCCTGTTGAAATTACAAACTTTATCCTTGGAGATCATTTACATTCAATTCTAGTTTAACTAATCTATTTGGACATTTATTTAGTCAATTGTCACTATGATGGATGTGGTGAAAACTGACTTGCAGCTGGCGAATCGAACCAGTCCGTCAGAGAAGATGTAAATTCTGAGCGGGTCGTAGGATGTCACATAGACGTAGATCCGCAGGTCAAACTTGTTACCACTGATGAGGTAGGGCTTGTGAAGATACCTGAAAAACACAACCACAATAACAATGTTTTAACCCAGTGAGAGAGTAAACGGTGTCAGGTACTGGAAAAGTGCGATGGTCTGTTCTGCTGATCTCCTGCTGGCATTTTAGAATCAGTACTTTAATACCTCAATTGAAGTCTAACCTTAACAGTAACAACAACACAGCTTGTTAACAGCTGACAAGTAATTAAATGGAAACAAAGACCTCAGAAAAGAAGATGTATTCCAAATTGTAAACAGAATTATAATTAAAACTGTATAAACTCTCTTCTTGTTTATCTCTTTGAAAATGTATTTCCTGCACTATGATTGATATGGCTACTTGTGGACCAGTGGCAGTCTGCTCTGGGCTGCTTACTGTTAAACTTCTAGTGATCTACTGGATTACATACTTCTGGACCAGTAGTGGTCTTTTGCGGGGCATCTGGCTCCATTTGTGGATGACCTGGATACCTATTCCTCTGGCTGAGGCAGGCTGTTAGACAAGAAAGAAAATAGAGAATGAACAAGAACAAGTAACCTGATTATACTTAGGACGTACTCTTTTGACTAATTGAATAAATCAGATCCATCGTCTGGATGACTCATTTTGAAAATGAATTACACAACAGAACATACAGGTTTGATGATCCATTTCTGCCTGGAGCCACTGTCCTCCCAGGCCTTGCGGAGCAGCTTGATGTCCTGAGGAAGGATGAATGTTCGGGGGAAAAAGCTGAACTCTTGTTTGCCAAAGCGAACCTGCATCTTGGACAGGTTCCTCCACAGCCGGTCCTTCCTGCCAATCTGGAAAGTTCCGGGGAAGTGGTTCAACTAGGACAAAAGAAACACCAACACAGCCACGTTAAGTGTAATTCTGGACTGAAGATCTTAAGGATTATTTGATCATTTTACCTTCCTTAAAGTTAAGGCTGGGAGTAGAGGCTGGAATGATTAGTGTATAGTTTTTTACCTTCTGGTGCTCTCCAAGAGCCTTGAAGCCAGGAGACTTCATGTGGTGTCCCCAGCAGCCCAACCAGTCATGGCTTTCTAAATGAACAACACCGCGAAAAACATCTTAATTGTCCAGGAAAACCGCTTACAATTATTTTCATACATGTTCATTTTTAAGGAAAGTGCATGTTTCAATCACACTGCAATAAAATTTAAGGCAAAAGTATTGTGTTTCAGATCTTGACCACACGTGATTAACTATCAAATAACTGATAATGAAATATGTTTATTAAATGAAAATTGCAGCCATTCACACAGAGGCATACACACACACACACACACACACACACACACACACACACACACACAGTGACTTACTCTTGGTGACTTTGAAGTGTGACCTGGCGATGATGTTTTTGACAACATTTGGAGTGACTGGGCTCATCTTCCATTTTAACAGTCGTCTTTGTTCTGCAGGCAACAGCTCCACTGCAGAACACACAACAAAAAGTTATCTTCATAGCATATTATAGATATATTTTCATAGCATCATCATAGCAAACATAATGCAAATACCGAAAAAGTTCATTGCATTTAAACACTAACTGGAAACACTAAAGATGTTGGTAAAAGAGGTAACCTGCTCAGTAAAATAAATAAGTTAAATAAACCAATGATAATAATCATATTTAAACTGGCTTTAATAAAATATGATAAAATAAACTAGGCCTGCAGTCTTGTGACAAACAACAACACTCAATAACAGTTGCCGAAGACCCAGCAGCATCTCTGTGCTGTCTGAGAACCAAGTGCTGTGACATGTCTAATTGAAAACTGGTGTCATATCTCTGTGAGTTAACTGATCTTACTCTATTACACAAGAGTCATGTGTTTCCTAACCTTTCTCATTGGCGGTGCTGAAGTAGAGTGTTGGAGGGAAGAAGGGGAACAAACTGGGAACCAGAGCTGGTCTCTCCTCTCTCTCATCTTCCACCTCCAAAGACATCGGCTCCTCAATACTGAGAGAGAGTCATAGTGGGAGAACGACAGAGAGAGAAAAGGAGTGAAGAACAAACAGATTCATGAATGGTAGAAACCCAAACACATGCAGCCTCTCACATCCATATCAGTATCACTATGGCACTGAACATTGAAGTTCATATCAAAGAGAGTTACTGGATTAATTTACAGCACACTTATTCTATTTTTATCATTGATCTGAGCACGTGTTTGTCTGTTGAGTTCTCTCTAAAGTTAATATAGGGGAGCTGTGGAGGTCAAGATGAGATATGAAAGATCAAGAAAACTCTCAGAGAGAACTACTCGTACGCTGATCAGGAAGGCAAATCAAAACCCCCATTTGCAAAAACCCTGCAGGAAGATTTAGCAGACTCAGGAGTGGTGGTGCAGCGTTCTACTGTGGAGCAGTTACTGTGGAGCAGTGCTTGCACAACAAGACCTTTAAAGAAAGGTCAGTAGAAGAAAACCTTACCTGCCTCCTCATCATAAAATCCAATGTCAGAAGTATGCAACAGAACATCTACAGAAGCCTGATGTGTTTTGGAAACAAGTGCTGTGGAATGATGAAGTTAAAATAGAACTCTTTGGCCACAATCAGCAAAGGTAAAGTTGGAGAAAAAAAAAGAGCAGCATTTCATGAAAAGAACACCTTGCCAACTGTTGACCATGGGGGTGGATCTATCAAGCTTTGGGGTTGTGTTGCAGCCAATGGCAACAGGAAACATTGCACAGGTGGAGGGAAGAATGGATTCCACTAAATACCAGCAAATTCTGGAAGCAAACATCACACTGTCTGTAAAAAAAGGCTGAAGCTGAAAAGAGGATGGCTTCTACAACAGGATAATGATTCAAAACATACCTCGAAATCCACCATGGACTACCTCAAGAGACACAAGCTGAAGGTTTTGGAATGGCCCTAACAGTCCCCTGACGTAAACATAATTGAAAATCTGTGGGTAGATCTTAAAAGAGCTGTGCATGCAAGACAGCCCAAGAACATTGCAGAATTAGAAGCTGTTTGCCAGGAAAAATGGGAGAAAATCCCAAATACAAGAATTGAAAGACTTTTAGCTACAAAAAGCGTTTGTAAGCTGTGACATCTGCCAGAGGGGATGTTACGAAGTACTGACTATGTAGGGTGTCATAATAATTTATGACATAAAAAGTATCTATGCATTAATGTTTGCTGAAAATATTGTGTTTTATGTTCCATATCCTCAAGAGACTGTGTTTATGTGTTTGTTTCTTTTCAATTAAAAAAAAAAAAGAGATGCCCAAACTTTTGCATACAACTGTAGGTGTATGGGAAACATTTTATGAAGCATTATTAGGGAGTTTTTCCTAACTGCTGTTGCCAAGCGCTTGCTCATGGGGGAATTGTTGGGTCTCTGTAAATTAAAGAGTATGCTCTAGACCTGCTCTACGTAAAAAGTGCCCCAAGATGACTTTTGTTGTGATTTGGTGCTATATAAATAAAACTGAATAGTTGTCCCATCTTACAGAGGAGCTATAGGGGCTTACGGGCCGTAGGAACCTTTTCATAGTTGTGAGAACTGTTGGAGTAACTACCCCCTTTTTATTGCGTCGGCACTGCAGGAACTGGGAACAATTGTAGTTCTTAGAACACCGTTTTGAGGGACTTTTTTAGCTCCTACTTCAGGGTAGGTCCTCTCCCAGCACAAGAGGAACCTAAGGTGACATAAGCGTACGGTGATTGGTCCAGTAGTTAAATGTACATTGATTAGTCGAACACATGAGTCAATGCAGCACCGACAACTGCCATTTTTAAGAACCCATGAAAAACAACCGCATAGTCTAAATACGCACGTCTCCTTTCCATCTCTGTTATAATCATGAAACCCATGACACACAATGAACACATAGCTCTGATCACAGCATTGTATCATGCGCAGAAGTGATGTTGCTATACCAACCGCTGGCTAGCTCACTTCAGCATTTCTTCAGCGTTGATGTTGGTGGTGTGAATGCAAACAGAAAAAAAAACTCTTGAAGGTATGTAGTTTTCAGGGGAGCTCCCCAGTGGGTAGTTCCTCTCAAGGAGTCCCCAGTACTGTTTGGTCACATTTCAACAAATATACCATATATATAACTATATTGACACACTTAAGCAACATCACCTAACTGCGTATTTAACAAAGCACAAACTCTATAGACAGCCATTTACACAACATACAGTATATTAACTTTCTAAAAAACATGGAAAGTGTATCTACAATGACTGTTCTGTATATTTAAGTATATCAACAATGATTGTTCTGTATACTTGTTAAGTATATCTACAATTAAGTTTTCTGGTGAAGACCGACCAGTTCTTGTCCTTTCAGCACCAGAGCTCTGCTTAGCTTGTTACTATTAAAACAAACTGCAGTCTCACAACAATGGCTGGACCGTATATGAAACACTAGAGGTCTTTTAATTTGAAATGACGGACTCAGGAAGTGGCGACACGTGGTGAGCCCCCAGGAAGTGCGCCGGGTTTTGACTGAAGTCATAGGGCCTTTCTCAACACCAAGTGCGCCAAGTTCTGTTTTGCGTGCTTGCTAGTTTGGACTCAACTCAGGAGTACAAACTTCTGAGGATGGGAGGACTCAGTACAATCAATCTGCAATTGGAATAGCAGCATACTTGCTAACAGCACCAGCTCGGCTTCAATGCAACTACCTGACTGTTCTGTGACAAAATAATCTCATTCAGACAAACTAATGTGGCAACTACATGTTAGATTTCATCTGCGAGACCAACGTTTATCTTCCAAAAGGAATTATATCATATATCGAAATGCTACAGAGACATTAGAGCCCGTGGTAAATTACCAAAGAGCTGCACAGATCAGTTCATTGGATCATTTTCTCCCCGGGATGACGACGGACATTGACTGGCTAATTATCTCAGAAGTCGGGCTGCTAGAAGCTGAGATGATGCTGGTCTCACCCAGCTAGCAGCTCCTTAGATCTCCAAAAATGTAGGCATTATTTGGATAAACTGACCACATTTTGGGAATTTTTGGTTGCTTTCTCACCTGAAAAAAAATTAAAACTTAATAAAGTGTGTGACATATTACAATCCTACAGCGAGAATTTCGACAGCTTTTAGCCTATCTCAAAATCTCCTCCATTGCTGCTGGTTGGCACGAAATACATTCTGGGATACTTGGTTGTGCCAACCTTTGGCAGGCTTCGGGCCTTCGGCCAACCAATGGTGTAACTTCATCTGTCCGCTCGTCAGTCCATCAGTCCGTCAGTCCGTCAGTCCGTCAGTCAGGCACTTTCAGGTTTGTAGGGCTGTCCCCACTGTTGCGGTCCAGCCAAAAAGTAATGCAGCTAGAATTAAGTTCACTAACTTCTAAATAACAGCAGTTAGCATCCAGTCACCACTCTAATTTGTAACACAAGACAAGTGTGGTCAGGATGGATTCTTGTTTACACTCTGCCCTAGTAACATGAAGCTTGTGTGGTATAGAGGCATCACGCAGAGTGTACAAGAACATTTTGACACAGAGTACAGACAAATGAAGGAGTCATACGGATATCTGATCTACCTAAAATTAACGTTCCCACATTTCAAAATTTAAAAATACTATTCACAGGGACTGGGCAATTTGCCAGTAGAGATCCAATAATGGCTAAACATAAACAGGAGCACATAAATGGCTACATTTCATGTAAGGAATCATTCTACAAAGCTCAGAAGACTCAACAAAATAACACCAGTGCTGTCGCAAGATAAGAACCCATCAAATCAGTGACATGTACTTTTACACGACTGGTTAGCTGCAATCAATTCAAAAATTGAACAAAACCTGAGCTCCTTTTCCCACATACCATTATCCACTTCAGATAAACACAAAATAATGAGAATTTACACCCAAAAAAAGAAACCACTCACGTGACAGTCATATATGAAGCAAGGAATGATGGATAAACGGATGAATGAAGGACAGCTGATGATATTATCCCCTCAGATGTTTTCTCTTAAATAAAATCCTTCATGCACCAACAGGTATACAATGGCATTACAGCTACACTGACCTAACTTACCACTATACTATACATACAGGAGCTATAGCTTTCAGCAAGGGGTGGGGGTGTACCTAAATGTATACATAAACAAATCAGCTGGTTGGGGGAAAAAGGCGACAATAGTGGTCCCTATCCAGGCTGTTTTAGCAGAGAATCAGCTCCGAGTCTTTGGTAGGGAGTTCTACTGTTGAGGCCATCACAGCGGAAAACAATAAGATACACAATGCAGCAGACCTTTCCACCACGCTCTGCTGCTTTCAGCCCCTTTTAACAATGCAGTGAGAGAGAATGAAAGAGAGAGAGAAAGAGACCATAGGATCTGATGGATCTATACTTTATGGCATTTTTGGGGACCAATTAGAAACCAGGCTTAGGTGTGAGGTGGTCCAATGACAGGACATTGACCATGTCTCAACCAGGTTCATAAATGGGCCTACAAGATATGGATATGTTTTTAATATATATTGATTAATTTTATTTTTCTTTACCAACAGAGCTTTATAAGCGCATAGTGACACCACTGGGGGCCTTGAAAGATATTTGTAGACACATGTCACTTATTTACTGCATTTCGAAAGGATATTTGTGTGATCTTAATGGAGGATTATGTTACACTAGGTGAAAAAGGATCTATCGATTCTATATCTATTCCATGAGATGGATGAGTGATGGTTGTGAGAAACGATCCAAAAAATGTTCCAAAAACAGTGCTGTGGGGACTGTCTGTAAGAATAGAGATAGAATGTAGTAGTCTCCTATAGAGTTTGCATCAGTCAGTGTTTATTTTCTTTTGGTAATCTTAAATGTCATTGTTAAAAGGGGACCTATTATGCTCATTTCCAGCTCTATTTTTTTAATTTTTGAACTCCACTAGAGAGGCTTTGCGTGATTCACAGCTAAAAGAACTCCTTATTTATATTATACTGACCCTTTATGCAGCCCCTTAGTACAGTCTCTGTAGTTTCTGAACAGGCCATTTGAGCTTCTGTCTCTTTAAGGCCCCCCTCCTGATGAGGCCACTCTGATTTGATTGGCCAGCATTCAGGAGCAGCCATATCAGAGTTGTGTTAAGTTACTGCTGATGCAAACCCAACATTTCCTGCTTTACTGCTTCAAATTAAAAGCTTTTAAATGACTAAATAATGGGAGACTTTTATTGTGAAGAATTGACAGAAAGTGAGATGTGTTTCTCACCAAATTAGCAGAACTTCTTTAGTGGCGCTAAAAACCAGTTGAAACAACATATGGAAATATTTGGAGCTCTTTGTTCAATGGATCAGTTAGAAATAACACAGGGAGGAAAGGTACAAGTAGATACAGCCACAGTGATGATGATTTTTGATGAAGAGCTGCAGACAACCAGCACACCTCCAACAGGTAAACAGCTTATTTTACTTTATAGTGCTGTGTAATGGAGTCATGACTCAGTGCAACCACCCCCAAAACAACAGAAAAACGCCACTATGTTAGCAGAGCAGAGCAGTGAGCTTGCACGCTGTGTATGGAGCAGCGTCACGAGCCGACATCAGCTCGGACTGAAAGTAGAAAAAACCGTTGTAAACCAAGCATTCAGAGCAGTCTGAGGCCATATGTTCTCCATATGTTTACCTCATTATCTGACACGTTGGGTACTTTTAATATGAACATCTGACATTGTAACATTACATATATGACTGAAAATAAAATAGAGCATAATAGGTCCCCTTTTAAAAAAAGGAGCTGAAGTGTGTGCATGTGTGTGGAGTTACACCCAGTCTTACCCAGCGAGGAGTGTAAGGGATGCTGTGGATGAGGTGCCGTTGATGGACGAGCAGTCTGAATCATCTGAAGAAAACAAAGGAAACCTAAAATCAGTTGTTTACACCATGAATAGAGCCGATTACAAGCTGACTGCAGGCAGCTTCAGTGCAATGGAGCTGTAAGTATGTGTGTGTGTGTGTTATTACATCTTACCATCATCACTACAGGCATTCTCCAGCTCATCAGGCAGCTCCTCCTCACCTCCATCCACTTGCATAACACACTCTTGACTGCAAACAATTATTATAAGTAAGTAACATTTTCAGAATAAGGATGTGATGGGGGGGAACTGCTGTATTCATTGACTGAGAAGAAACTAGCTGTTCCTCACCCAGATAGCTGAGTCTCTCCAACCGGACACTCCTCTGATGGTGAGGGAGAGGAAGGGGAGGGAGATGAGGATGACATGCAGGCATGCTGTCCCTGCTTGGTTAGGTGGATGGCGGAGATCTTAGTGGTCACAGAGCCCACCAAGGCTCCTGGAGGATATGAGGCCACGGCTGAGGGTGAAAATACAGTCATGAACCCAAAGAGTTCGCAGCACTCCATTTCTCGTTTCATTCTAGCTACATAAAAACTGAAAAAACTGAAAAACACTGTTCTTGCTGTTCTTGAGTCAATGATTTCTCAAGACATGAATCATGTGTCTCATGATTTTCTACCTATTTGACTCCAATATTTCATTGTATTTAAGGTAAAAACTGTTAATCACTAACTTTTATCTCTAAAGTTTGTTTCTCTAATTACAACAAGTTTCTTAAAGCATAGCATAATCATAAGACATTCAACTGTATTAATAGAATCCTACTTTTATTATTAGCTCATTAATAATTTCTTACCATAGTTATGAATATTTCTGCAAAACCTGTGTTCAAAATGTCTGATGTTCTTGACTGCTAACCTGTAGACTGAATGGCCATTCTCTCACCCCAGGTTTCCCTATACAGCTATGGTGTACATTAAGTAAACCACTGATTCTGATTACCTGGGATGGCATCCAGCGTTGTGGGCTGCTCCACCTGAGTGGCACTGACACTGGCACTGAGCACAGTTGGCGTGGGGCCATTTGGAAAAGGATTGGCTGCTGGAGGACTTATTCTTCTGCATGTGGACAGGTTGCTTCCTGGTGAACACTGACTTTCCTGGGCCTGCTTGTTTGTGTCTAGTGATGCTGTTGTTTGGGGCTTACTGTGAGAAGTTGCTGCCACCACTGATGAAGGACTACCTCTTACCAGCAACGGACTGTTTAAAGCAGTTATTTTTGTGCAACTGTTCTGTGCCTGAATGGATTTTGTTGCTGGTTTATCTGAATGACTCTTCCTTGTAGTTGTTGTTGTTTCTCTTGTTGTGCTTTTTATTTCTACTTTTGCAGTGTTGAGACTGGAGGCATCCTTTCCTAATGCTGTCCCCTGGTGTTCACAAAGAGTAAGGCATAGAGGAGGCAATGAAGGTGAGGAGGAACAGTCTGTGGCCTCAAGCTAAAAGACAAGACAAGGAAAGTTAAAACGTGGAAGAGGATGCAGTAAATGGACCTACAGACATGGACATACATGTGACAATGTAAAAAATGACAAAATGAAAAAATTCTGTAAACACCAACATAATCAGTAATTGCAAGGACTGGTACTGCCATACTTAATAGACAGCACAGCTCTAATGTGCTGATATTAAAACAGAAGCTGAGTTCATCAGCAAGGGTATGTATAACAAATATTAATCCTAACTGTGCTTTAATGAAATGTTTTCTTCATCTGAGCATCATGGAACAAAATAACCAGTTTCAGGTGTCCAATATAGTTCTAAATGGAAAGCAGGAACTCCACCAAAGTCTAACATTCTTATGGTCACTCTGTACTAAGACAAGCACTATATGCATTTCATTTTAAGAGTTGAAAATCCAACACTGTTGGGTGAAGATACCTTTTTTTTCCATTTTGGACATATGTTCCACTTAAAACTTAACTTCAATGCTCACCATCAACTTGTTAGTTTGTTGCAGAGCGGGCTGTCCTTTGATGAACAGGTCCTGATGACAAACTGACGAAAGAGACTCCAATCCCAATGGCGCATCACCTGTGGCAGCCTGACATCTGCTCATAGCTAAAGTGTTTCCAGGTTGAGAGGTCTGGAGCGACATACATTTCTCTGTGGTACTCGTCAGCTGAACATTTAACCCAACCTGGCATTCCTTCTTGGGGATGGAGGAAGGGGCACTGGTCTCTATGAGGCTGCTACAAGCCTGCTTCCGTCCTGTTGACAGTAACTGGTGTGAACCTTGAATCCGATCAATTTGTTGTGGCAGGGCTGGAGACCCGTCTGGCACAGTGGTGAATTGGCTCTGGGTGTTAGTTTTACTTCTATCACCGTTCTCCTGTAAAGAAACCACAGATGGGGCCACTGCTGTCTGCCTCACAGCGGAAGCAGATGAGGCAACATTTGAGGAGAGAGGTTTGGCTTGGTCCTTTCTCCTGGACAGCTCTAGGGAAGGCTGACTAAAAGGCACTTTAGTGGCTGCAACTGTCTTGGCGTGTGTACTGACAGAGGTTGTAGTTGTGGGACTATCAGCGTTGGAGCAAACCCGGAGCTTCCCCCCACCCCAGGGGGAGGACTGGTTGGTGGGCATGGCACAGTCAAACAAAGCTGTGGTTATTTTTGAAGGTCTGGGGGTCTTGGGTGGAGATGGACAGGCAGAACAGGGATTTATAGTCGAGATGATACCAAATGAGCCTGAGGCGAAAATACCTGTCCCTCCTGGTTGCTCCCCACTCCGTTAGTGTTTTTTCAGAAGAAATGAGTTTTGAGATGTCAGCTCCAACTGAACAGAGTTGTGAATTTTCTGTTCGTCGCTGTAGATTGACTAAAAGTTCTTGATGAATCCTTACCAGCAGCAATCATAACTGCCACTACAGCTGCAGAGACAGTTAGCAGTACAACACCTAGGCCTTGCACGTGTGCTGCAGGTCAGCAGGACACTGTTAGCGCTCTGTAGCGATGCAGTGTTATAAGGCAGGCACATGAGGATTTTTTTTTCCCTGAGGCAAAGTGGTTCACACTCCAACTAACAGTCACACTTTTATATAAGTTATATAATTTAACGTAAGGCCAAGAGTTGATGAAAGAGTCTTGAGGGCATTAGCTGATGCAAACAGAGCCAGAAGCAGATTTCTCCTTATTCTTCTTAACAACTCTGGGGATGAAATTAAAGCTTCAGGCTGCATAACGTTGCATACTTGGCTCACACTCAGGGATCAGGCCTTGGAGGAGAGAGCGGTGTCCTTAAGAGTTTTTGTATCTTCCTCAGTCACTTCACAGGAGACAAGAAACTTCCAGCTTTCACCACTGAAACTACACAAGAAGAGAAGTCAGTCTGAGAGATCTAAATCTTTCTAATGATACATTATCAGAAGAGTTAAGCATTCTGCTCCCTCTTGTATGGAAAGAAAGTCAGCAAAAACTTGTTTAATGCAGTACAAAGCTGAAAGTGACTTAGTAACCCTTAAGAAGCTGCAAAATATTTCTTGTAAAGATGTTATTGTTTGTAAGTATAATAAATACGGGGGTCCACTACTGCTGAGGCCAGTCAAACGTCACCATTACGGCAACACTATTTCAACAATGGTTTTCTCTTACAGCCTCTTTCCAACAGCTTTTAACAACAGTCCCTTTCTAACAGCTTTTAACAACAGCCATCTAATTACATTGACAAAGCTGACATTGTTGTGATGTTATGTCACATATAAATAAATCTTCTGTGGACACAATAACTTAGGTGTTTAATTGTATACCATGTGGAAACATGATGTGTAATCAATAGTTACCTCTGTGACCAGAAACTATGCGAATACATGAGGCACAAACCGAGGCTAGTCTGAGGCCATCAAGAGTGTGGTATTGCCAATAACTTGCCTTTTATTGTGTGTGTATGATATGTGGATACACTTTTCAGCAGGCATAACACCATGTGTTGAGGTTGACACCATGCTAAAGCTGCTGTCAATATGACGGAGGTCCAGGAGGAGAGAGTAGTTTCACGTGTGTGTACTTTCAGGACACGCCGCTTAGCTTCACGTTAAACTGGCTAATTTGCGAGTCGTTTTCAGGAAACTAACTAACTTAACGCTAAACCGGTAATGTTTGGTCACTAACTAATGTTAAGACACACTTATCCTTACGGTTAAATAAAACTGTAATCAGCAATTACCTCACAGTAGCTTGTATCCGTCTGCGTTGGCCACTGCACCGTCCAGCTTCAACTGTTAGCGTTAGCAACAACGACTCAACACAACAACAGCAACTGTCAAGACCGCCCAGTGGACAGGAGTGTCAATAACAAAACACAGCCTCGGTATCAGTCTGTAAAAATGTATTCGTATCTACATGGTCCCCTGTAACATGTTGTTACACTGGTTTGTCGATGCTGCTACTCGTTAGAGTTTCTTGCATCGCAGTTGCTAGCTGAAAAGTCTGAGTGACACATCATGGCCGAAGATCGTCTATTGACGCCAGATTCACTCGGGAGCCGTAATTCCGCCTCACTTGTGCATCAGAGCGCCCTCCGCTGGCTCACAGCGGCGTGTAACAGCACCACTACTGACACTGTTAGTTTTGATAGTTTTGGTTGTGGTGGTGGAGTGCTTCAATGTATTGCACCCCAAAGTAAACGTGTAAATAGGTTATTTATTTCAGCCCAGTATGTTACCAAGTTTTCCTTCAAAAACCCTCAAAAATGTTCCTTAATGGCCTATATTGTATTGAAGAAACAATAACATACAAAAACAACAAAAATCAGTGTGGTCTGTTTATTTTACGTACTGGGGAGTATGTGTTTCAGTAGCTATGTATTTCATTTTTTGAAATTATTTTTTGACATCTTGTGCGCAGATTGACTACACAGGCAGTACTTGGTTTTTATCTATCACTTGTGCTCATCATCTGCTGTTTTGCCATGAGAGGTGCGATACATAAAAGATATAGCCTATATATATAAAAATGTTCATAGTTATTATAAATTTAACATTTACCCCTTTAGGTATATTACTGTCTGGAAATGATAAAATAGCCTACAGATCACATAGAACACAATTGCTCTCTCAGAAAACAATGGAGCAGAATTGTTGTTATAATTACAGAGGGTGCCTCATGATGTTGTACAGGTTGTAAAAAACAAACCTGTGATTTTTGGCTACAGTATAAATTAAATTGACTTGACCTTAGAGAACAAAAAAGTATTGCTGGATATACAAGTTCAGTAACACTTGTAGCTCCAAATGCACAATTGTTAGTGGATGTATTGTAGCCTACAGATCATAGATATCGAATATAGAGCACAAAATGACCAGACCACGGATGAGCAGTCAGAGCATGACAGAAGGATGGTCCAAACACATTTATATTACAGGTGCTGTCATAAAATGTAATATGTATGGCAGCATTTGTGGATTAGAGTATTCCACTTTTTCTGAAGTATGACATTATCAATCTACTGTAGACTGTTGTTTAAAACAGTGAATACAATATTTTGCCATCAGCAGTTGGTTTCAGTTGAACATTTGTTGCTATAGCAACTGCTACTGGCATTTCAGTTGTGACAAAACTGACAGGCCTCTTTTATCAACTCTCCAAAGACCCTTGTCTTAGCATTATTTGCCGGTAGGCTTCTCAATTTCTCATGGCTTTTTGTTACTGTTCTCTGTGTATGTACTTGGAGATGTTAAAGTGGGGAAGCTTATCTGTGATCACAACGCTATCCATTTGTTCTAGGCTAATAAGTGTTTGGTATTAAATTTGCTATGATGAGTCAGTGTTCATTCAGCGATGATTGTTTAAATAATGATAATCATATTATCTCACAGCTGGAGTCTGTCAATAAAGGCTCACAGGAATTATGACATTGTCAATGGAGGAACAGAATGGAATAAAATAGAATTAAAGAGTCCATGTCTGAGTCTGAAATCACTCCCACGTTCACTCATTCACTACTACAGATACCATATATAATTTCTGACACCTACTATGATCATTTTGTGTCATCACTGACAGAAGTAGAGTTGCACAGCGGTACTCAAATTTTCTTGTCTATAAAAGTTCTGTTCTAAGTTCTTAATAAGGCGACTTATTAGTGAACATGTAGTCCAGGTTATAAAATATATTTTACACCATTCATTTTATTCATAATATTTTTTTGTAATATTATATATATATATATATATAGGGAGAGAGGCAGCTGCTGACAAAAGTTACTTTTGGTCCCACTTTGGTATAATTGGCTTTCTTGCATTGCATATTCCACAATCCACCACAATGCAAGATTGCATGAGACAGATTTTATACATGTGCTATGGCAGGAGTCCTGGCTACACATGAAAATTTATAGTCAAATTTAAAAACTAAAGTTAAACTTGGCAGTAGTCAAAGGAAAGGAACCATTTAGTATATTTGATTTTTTTTTCTCAGGGAAAAGAGGGAAGATCATTCCTAGTTAACTATTGTAAAGAAAATCTGTTGCTATTTGGGGAAAACAAAACAATGAAACAATGGTTAGGCATATACTTCATTTCTAATTTTGCTGACTCTCCTCTCAGCCAGTCTGTGTTTTCAAAGCATTTCATTTGTCTTCACTTGGTCAGATTGACTGCTAAGCTTGGACTGTGAAGAAAACTTCTAGGGACCAAAGTGCCCAAAAAGTGCCTTCTTTCTCCAGACCAGAGAGGCATGTACATCACAAATGTCATCACTAGAGGGCTCAGTGGAGGGAAGACTATGAGACAACATCTATCTTCCTCCCGCCTTTACTCCTGACCTTTCTCTCCTCCCTCCTTGCTCCTCTTGTTTTCCTCTTTCCTATCCTTTTGTCCATTTATTCTCTCAGTACTTCCTTTCCTCCCTTTTTATTCTCATTATTTTTTATTTTTTCATTCTTTCTCATCTCCTTCTTATCTCATCTCCTCTTTTTCATCCTTCCCTTGTTTTTCCACTCCTCCTTCAGTCTTCTCTTCCCTTCCTTTCCCTCACTTCCACACAGTCCTTTCCTCTCTCTCCTTTCTTTTTCTTTATTTCTCTCATCTTCTTTTCCTCTCCTTCTTTCCCTCTTTCTTTCTCCTGTCTCTACTGTTTCCTCACTCCTTCTTCCAGACCCCCCCCCCCCCCATTTTCCTCTCCTGCTTTCCTCCTTTTCTCTCCTTCTCTCTGTCCTCCTCTCTTCCTCACTTCCCTCCTACATCCCTTCTGTTCTTCCTTGTCACCCTCTCTCATTTTTCACTCTTCAGTCACTCATGTCCAGTCTCTCATTGACTCTGGCCTTTCCCTTTCCCTTCTCCTTTTTCCTCCTCTAACCTTTCCTCATACCCTTTCTCTCCTCCTTCCCACTCTTTACTTATCCCTTATTCCTCTCCTCTTTTTCTTACTCTTCTCTCATCATCTTCTCCCCCTTTTCCCTCTGGCATGTCAGAGCTTGAAGAAAGAGGAAGAGGGAGAGAGAAAAAATGTATGTGTTTGTTTGTGTGTGAGTGAGTGAGTGAGTGAGAGAGAGAGAGAGAGAGAGAGAGAGAGAGAGAGAGAGAGAGAGAGAGAAAGAGAGAGAGAGAGAGACGGATAAAGAGACCAGGAGAGAGCGAGCAAACTGAAGCTGAGCAGTGAGCAGGGTGAGCAGCAGGAGTGCTTCTATCCTCTGAGCTGTGGATGACGGGTTGGGACGATCCAGTCTCAAGTGTCACTGAGAGCAAAGAGTCTGCAGGACAAACTGGTCGTCCCAAAAGAAAGAAGAGCAAGAAACAGGATCTGTCTTCTGAGAACTGAGTCTCGTTTATCAGGACAACATTTTCTTACTCCAGGATGATCTATCACCTTCCAAACCAACACAGAGCGTGAAGCTGCTCCGGCTCGGTTGAATAAATCATTCCCCTGAAAGAGGAATAAAGAAGAAGAGGAGGAGGGGGAGGACAAGTCAGTCTATCAACAAAAGACAAAAACAACCAAAAACTCTAAATTTGCTTCCACAGGGACTATTGGATATATTTTTTCTTCTGAAACCCAGAAGAAAAGAGGAATAATAAGAATTTTGAAAAGTAAAGTGAGAAAAGAAGGAGAAAGTCTTTAATTGTAAAAACAACCAAAAGAAAATGTTAGAGTCAGTTTTCTTCTCTCAGATGCAAAGAAAAGATGATGAAGATGGAGTAATAGAAGAAAACTAGTCCTTTAATGTGAAGAAAAAACAAATGTGTTTGGTTTAGCCAATATTTCATTTTACTTTTTCCAAATACAGAAAAAGAGGGAATAAGGAAGAAAACAAATAGAAGAAAAACAAACATAGATGTTGTAGACCAACATTTGTTCAATCTCTCATATGAAAAGCAGGAACTAAAGGAGCAACAAGGAAGAGGGAATATCAGCTCATCAGCTGAAAAAATCAAGAAAAGCATCTGTTGGAGATTTTAATACATCATTTGGACAGAGAGGAAAGGAAATAACTGAAAGAGACTGAATTTGCTGTTTATTGAAGAAGACTGAGAAGCAAGAAAAGTTTTTGTCACCTTAATGACTGACCAAAAAAGGCAAAGGAGAAGAGTCAAGGATGAATGAATAAAAAGGATACAGAGGAATAAAAGGAAAAAGAGGAAAGAGGAAAATAGAAATACAGGAAAAGGAGGAGGAAAAAAAAGAGGACAAGGGGGTTTAAAGTGGATAAAGAGAATAAAAGGGGGAAAAGGAGGATCAAGAGGATAAAGACGGCTAAAGAACAAAAATAGAGACAAAACAAAAAAGGGTGAATAAATAGAATAAAATAAATCCAGAAAAAGAGGAAAAAAATTAAAAGGTGAAATCAAGAGGAAAAAAATAACTAAAAAACCAGAAGAACCCCAGTGTCACAATGAGGCTCCTGATACTTCTTGCAGCACCTCTCTCCATCCTCGTCCTCCACATTGCACTGGTGGCCCCAGCAGGCAGCATGGCCCCGGGCCGGCTGGAGCGCTGGGTCCGCTCAGGCCTCCAGTCGCTGCAGTGGAACCAGCTGGACCGGTGCCTCCGCATGTCCTCGCTCTCTGAGGCAGAGTGCAGGCGGCTCGCCCACCTGCCACTGTCCGCTGTGGCCGTTTACGTGTCGGAGCCACGCACTGCTGCAGGTAGGGAGGGCAAAGGTCAAACATCACTGGGGTGCTTTAAATCGTTTTATCCTGAAGGAGGGTTTGGAGAAGTTCATAGTATACTATGACAAACTGGCAGGAATCTACCAAAATGTAAAGAAAATGGGGAAAATAGAGTGCACAACCACTTTGATGAACAGTTTTTATTGTCAGACAATATAAAAATATGATGAATAAGATAGGATTCAAAAAATGTTTGTGATGTGGTTAAGAAGAGAAAAATCCACTTTATTGATCATACTGATTAAGAGGTGCAAATGTCCACTCTCTCACAACGACTGAAAAAGTCTGAATTTGCAATTTGAAAAATATACTTTTCTTAATTATACTTATCATTTTATCCCACAAAAAATATAAAATCTTAAAATGTTTTAATAATGTAAAATGTTTTAATGACGGGATGGTTTAAAACAAAAAAACTTCCATAATGAATTGCTTGATTGTGTAGTAACCAATCAAAATTTTAATGATCTGAGTGGGTAAAAACAAAATGGAAGTGGAATAATACTTGTCCCCAAATGTTTTTACAGATTTGACTCAACTTGATTTTGTTTAATGGAATTTTTTGTCTCTTATATGGTATTGTATGGTATGGTTATATTGTCACTGTATTACTCAATACAGTCATATCAACAGGAAGTTATTGTTTGAATGGATTATTATACCTCCAATAGTATCAGTATATATGTAGCCAACATATTGGGTATAATAGTGTGTATAACAGCAATGAATGTGTAGCGACTTGGTATTTATTACTACTATACTACCACAATATGAGTCTTCTAATATCAAGTCTTTGGTACTTGTGTGGTATTTCCTTATCAGGATTACCACAGAATCATGGAAATGTAGTGACCCACCAATGCCACACATTGTTTTTCCTATTTTTGTAACCCTTTGAAATGGACCATTAACCTTGTATAGTTTATTTTCCTCTCTCTTGTTCCTCTCTTGTTCCCCTTGCACCCTCCAGGTAACTCAGACAAAGTGCTGGCCATCCTCCCAGACTCCTACCACTCCTCAAGTGGGATGGTGGGCTCCAAGCCGCGGGGGGGTTTCAGTGTAAACCCTATGCTGAATGGAGGGGAGAGTCCCCACAGAAACCAGCAGTCTTTCCCTGGCTCCACAGCCCATGATGCTGTGCTGGTGCTAGACCCAAGCCCTGGGGAGAACTTTGGACACCCAGTGGTCCTCTTTTATGTGGATGTGAACGTGACAAAGAAGAGATGCTCCCATCTGGATGGAATTTATCTGGGTGAGTCAGCAGACAATCTGTACATGCACTGTTAAGTCACTATTAACTTGGTTTCAATTACTCATTACTTGCACATATATTTAACTGTTTGATGCTGAATCATGCATTTCAGTCATGCTGTTTTTTCAATCATGTTTAATTTTTGGAACATCTGAATTAAAAAAAAAGAAAGAAAACATTAAAAACCTGTATTTTGCTGTAGTTAATTTTTGTATTAAAAGACAAGTCAGCCTTCATTAGGCATTTCACACACAGCTTCCCATAGATCTTATAGCAATCATAACTGTAATAGTGGTGTAATAGTCTAGTAGTAGTAGCAATAGTAGTGGTACTGCAGTAGTTGTAAAAGGGAAACCATAGTGATAATGGCAGATAACAGATAGCAGTGGCAAAAATCAACCCTGTGGCCCAGAAATTATGTTTACACAGCCTAATACTAATTTGCAACAGCAAGTACTTTTTCAGAGACACATAATGATGTCTAATGTTCTCAGACAACATATTTCATTTCTTTTCCAATATCTGCTGTTGCAATACAATATCCATCCGTAGCTACTACAGCAGGATTAACAGTGTTTATGGTTCCGTATAGGCACTCGCAGCACTTGGTTAATGTTACAGGAAGATTGTTGTAGAAAAAATAGGTAAAAAGGGGTTCTCCGCCCATCTTCCAACAATGTGCAGATGAATCAGGTGCTTCTCAGATCAGGGACAGCAAACTTTAGAGAGAAACAAGAAAACTGTCTGATGAAGACTTAATAGTGTCAAAACATTAGCCTGTTTGCACCATTAAAGGCTATAAATCAATCAGTGTGCTCCAGTCTTTCTATTTGTTGAAAGATTGTTGTATTGGATAAATACTGAAAAAGTCAACGGTGACTTGAAAAATCTCCTCCAGACATGTTTTAAGACATATATACAACTCTGCTTGGAATAATCATATCACAAAATAAGTTCAAGTACTTTGTTAAAAAAATACTACGACTCACTGTCCTTATTTGAAAATGCAGTATGTATGAATATGCAAATATTTTTCAAGTTGAACTGCTGGACACAAGAAGTCTCCTATAACTGTAAAGTCCAGTCTCAGTGTATGTATGCAAGTTTCATATTGGGCCATGATTGGCTCCAAACTTGTTATGTCACAAATCACAATTAGGAACACACTTGAAATTGAGATTTAAGGTGAGCACGGAAAGACTTTCCCCCGTCAGCAGATCAACGTGAAAACAGCTTTCTAGTGTCAAACTCTGCAGTAATAAAAAAAAAAAAAGTAGTAAGCCAACAGTAATATCAGTAGTATTAGGCCTGATGGTTACAGAGGTACAGTGGTAGTAGCTATTAAAATTAGCAATGTTCACTGTAGCATCAAAAGTTGTATTATAAATAATAGTAAGAGTAGTTATAGAAGTAGAAGTAGTAGCAATAACGTCAGTAGCTAATATTCCAGCAGTAGTGGTGTCATGGGTGGTGTGTATTAGGCAGCAGGGGAAGGACCCAAATGCAGATTATAGAGGCAAGCATGGACAGTTTAGTGAGTTTATTGTCAAAAGAGAAGATACAAAAGCTCACCGGCATGGGTGGCAAGTCCAAACAGTCCAAACAGCAGTATTAAATCCACAGAGTTGCAGGGATGAAGCAGGGAAACATCCAGACAGGCAGGCAAGCAGGTACAGATATGGTACAGGTCCAGGTAACAGGATACAGAAAAGAGAAGCTCAAAAGCACTGACAAAAAGCAACATGACAACTTCAACAATCTGACAAGGGAACAAAGAATCTGGGCCGGTATATGAAGTAAGTGACTGACAGGGGAATGAGGTGCAGGTGGGGAGATGGGCGGGGAAGCTCAGGTGAGGGGAATGATGCGAGTGCAGTGATGCAGGGCAGATGGGAGTGGCAGGATCTGGAAAGCAAGGAGAAAAGTCTGAGTGCATCTGGTGGACTGGTGAAGAATGGCAACCAAAGAACCTGGAAGTGGGAATGCAGCTGGAGGAAGGGACATAGAGCCAGACTGACAGGAACCCCCCCCCCAAGGGACGGATTCCAGATGTCCTTCCAGGCCAGCTAGGAACACCGAGCAGGGTGGGTGCAGGGGGTCTGGAGGAGGGATTCAGGGGCAAGTGGCCTGGGAGCTGCTAGGGAAGCCACTGGGGATCTCAGGCGGAGGGCCTCGGGGCTGGACAGGGGTGGAGCAGGAGACCTAAGGCAGACAGCCTGGGGGCTGGGCTGATGGGTGTAACAGATCTGGAGGGCGACCAGGATGGAGGACCAAAGGGCAGAGCAGGTCTGGATGAAGACAAGGAGGCAGGGCCGAAGGGACAAGTTCTGGACAATGGTCTTGATGCTGGCAAAGCAGCTCTGGAGGACGGGCAAGAGGACAACCAGATGTGCAGAGCTGGCAAAATCGGTGGGACCACTTGGAGGCCAGCGACATAGGCAGGAACGCTCTGGAGGATGGCGACAAAGGCTGGGCCATTCAGAAGGTTGGTGACAAGGCTGGAGGTCAGGAAAGGCCGGTGGCACCAGAAGATCTGGCTGCAGGTCAGGGCAGGCTGCTGGATAAGCATCTGGTATCTGGAGTGCAGCACCGGAGGCCGGCAGCTGGAGTGCAGGACTGGTGTCAGTGGTAATCGACAGCTGAGGGTCAGGGCAGGGTGCAGGACAGGCAGACCACCGGAGTGCAGGGCAGGAAGCAGGCAGCTGGAGGTCTGATAAGGTGTCACGAAGACAGCTGAGTGATGATCAGGGAGGTCTGGCTGTTGGTCAGCAGAAATGGCCAACTGGAGTTCTAGCTGTGGGTCAGCAGAGTCAGCTGACTGGAGGTCTGGCTGGGTGTCAGCAGGGGCTGCTGACTACAGGTCTGGCTGGGCGTCGTCAAGGGCAGCTGACTGGGATTCAGGCAGGGTGTTGGCAAGGACAGCCAAAGGGGGTTCAGGCAGGTGTCAGTAGGGGTGGCAGACTGCTGAAGATTGGGCAGGACATCAGCGGTGATGGCCAACTGCTGGGGGTCTGGCAGGATGCCTGCAGAGGCGGCCGACTGCTGGGGGTCAAGTTGGACGTCAGCAGGGGTGGCCAACGGCTCGGGAACAGGCTGGACGTTGGCCAAGACAGCTGATGGTTCGGGAACTGGAACAGGCTGAGTGTTGGCAGGAGCAGCCAACAGCTCAGGAACTGGAACAGGCTGAGCATTGGCAGGGGTGGCCAATGCTCAGCCTGGTGGTGCTGTGGCAGTGGAGAGGTGCTGGGCAATGGAGACTCTGTGGCGCTGGGCTGCTGAGAGAGCCAGTGGTGTTGGGCTGCTGAAAGAGCCAGTGGTGTTGGGAGCCATGGGGACCCACCTCCTTTTGGGGACTCCACAGTACCCTGTGATAATGGCAAGGCAAGTCCCTTCAAAGGGTGACCACTGGATGTCAGAGTGGCTCCTCAGGTGTTCCATATAAGGCTCCTAGGGTTCAGGAAATACAGGATCAGGACAGGTGAGTAGCAGGCTAGCCGGCTCAGGACAGGCAGGCTGCAGGCTCATGAACCCAAGCCTAATCAACAAGAGTGCAGGCTGGTTGCTAGCAGTCCAGGGTGCAGGCTGAAGGCTAGCAGGCTGGAGTGCAGGCTGAGATGCAAGCTGAAGGCTATGATGCTGGTGGCTATGATGCTGGTGGCTAGCATGCGGCAGGTTAGCTGGCTAGGAAACAGGCTGAAGGTTTAGGAGGCCGGACGCTAGCAGACAAGAAGGCTAGAGCAGTCGTCAAGTTCACTGCAGTTCCATCTAGTACTTCTGCTGGGCAAGGCCTGGAAGAAACCTCCCAGAATGCCTTTATCCCGGTGGTGTTGCTGTAGTAGTTCAAGAAAGGATTATGGTGTGAATTACCTCACGGAGTGCATTTGCTGGGTCCATGTTTGGTCAGATCGTTCTATCATGGGTGTATTAGGCAGCAGGGGACCCAAATGCAGACTATAGAGGCAGGCAGGGACAGTTCAGTGAGTTTATTGTCAAAAGAGAAGATACAAAAGCTAACAGGCATGGGTGGCAAGTTCAAACAGTCCAAACAGCAGTTGTATTAAATCCACAGAGCTGCAGGGATGAGAAAGGGAAAAGTCCAGACAGGCAGGCAAGCAGGTACAGATATGATGCAGGTCCAGGTAACAGGATACAGAAAAGAGAAGCTTGAAAGCACTTACAAAAAGAAACATGACAACTACAACGATCTGACAAGGGAACAAAAGATCTGGGCCAGTATATGAAGTAAGTGGCTGATGAGGTGCAGGTGGGGAGATGGGCGGGGAGGCTCAGGTGAGGGGAATTAGATGATTGCAGTGACAGCAGGGTGGATGGGAGTGGCAGGATCTGGAAAGCACGGAGAAAAGACTGAGGGCATCTGGTGGACTGGTGGAGAATGGCAACTATGGGAAGTGGGAATGCAGCTGGAGGAAGGGACATAGTGCCAGACTGTGACAAGTGGCTGCAGTTGTAGTTGTGATAGTAGTCAAAAGTAGTAGCAGTGACAGCAATAGCAGCAGTAATATTAAGCTACCTCTAAGGTTGGCATGCCTGTATGTGTTTTATTTAGTGTGAGTATAAAGTTCTGACTTTAACTGAAGCAGAAGAGAAAGTGAAAGTTGAATGTATGTGGTCTCACTCTTTGAAAGCTCCATTTATAGCTCATTGTTTTATGTAGGACATATTCCTGCTCAGAGGGGGTTCATCCCTGCAAGCTCCTCAACACTTTTTGCCATCAGCAACACCTGAAATCTCTGTGTGTGCGTGTTTTCTTGCATTTCTATCTTTTTGAGAACCAATTTGAGTTTTAGACCTTTAGAGTGAAGACATATTTGCAAAGTGAAGACAACAGAAACTGTTTTAAGACTTAATTTCAGCATTAAGTATAATTTTGGCCAAAGCTACAAAAGCTATGAGAAGACCCAAGTTTTAATAAACCGGAACTTTCTTTCAAGTGTAGAGTAAAGGTTAAGGTAAAGCATGCAGGTCTGAATGTCCTCACTTATATGTGTATTACGTTTCATCTTCAATGTTTTCCATCCACACTTTTTTTCTAAAAGTTTTCCATCTACAACAATTTTTTCTGTTGTCTCAATACAGATTCTGAGGAATCACTATGGAAGGTCAGAGGGGACAGTTGTTTCATAACACTTAAGGCAAAGTGAGAGTATTTTGGTCGTATTTGTAAAAGGTTTGACAATCTTACATCCGTGTTTCTGAAAAGCTCCACTTTTGGTGGTGGCAAACAACAACCTTACTGTGCATAAAAGGCCAAAAGGGAGAGTAAAAGAAGTGTTTCAAAGTGCTTTATTAATGAAGAATTTGGTCTAAGGGGACAGGAAGTGAATGTACTCTGGCATGGTCCTCATAAGTTCTGTAAAAGAAGCATGTGTAAAGTGCAAGTTGCTGACCTCCCGCTGTGAGAGAGGTTAGGGCCAGATGTTGAGGTGAATTTGGCCCTGTGCTACACAAACACATACCTGTCAATTATTTATACTCACACACACAGCACTGTGCCCCCTGCTGGGTCCTGTAGATGGATTTGGACCAGTGTCTTTTAAAGCCAGACTGTCTTTGAACCTTATTTAACCTGAAGAGGAGAGAGGAGAAGGTAGATGGCAGAAAAGAAGAGAGGTTCAGTAAGCAGGGAGGAAAGATGGAAAGAAAAGGGAGGAGGAAATGGGAGAAGTAGAGAAGTCACTAAAGGCGAAGCTCAGAAAAGAAAGAGAATAAATGGAGAATGAGGGACAAGGAGGAGAAAGAGAAGAAGGGAGGACGAGGAGGAGAGCAAGTGCATATGAGAATACCAATTAAAGTAAATCAGAGGTTCCATAAATGTTAATTCCAGAATGGTTGAGCTGCATTTTGTTCAATTGTAAAATGATGAAAGGGTGTAAATTTCCCCCAAAAAAGCTCTTTGAAGGCACACACACAACCAAACACAACAACAACAAAAGTTTTATTTGGCCAAGATTTGACTTGATTTGTAGGTGTCATTTTTACTATGTTTTATTCATATTTTTAACCATGTGTTCAGCATCTTAAAGCACTTATTTGTGTTTTTCTGTTTTCTGTTACAAAATATCATGGATTTATTAAGAGAGCTGGATATGGCGTCGCCACTCAGCTTTGCTGCCAATTTGTCCCAGTGGCCAGTTACAGTACTGCAATGAAAAAAATCTGCAGCCCAAAAAGCATTTTCCCCATAGACCACCATTCATTTTAAGACACATCTGTAAAACTTTTGACAGGACAACTGCAAACAAGGTTAATTATCACACTATGTATTATGCTTTTTTGCATTCATAAAGGTTTCATATTTGAAAAACTTTCTTAGAACCTAGAAAAGCATAGTGCATGACGTCATACCAATGTAAAGTTTATGGACTGAGCGGGAACGTGTCAGCAGGAGATACACTAATGTGTATTTGCAGTAGGCCACACAATGCAGAAGCAAACCCAAATATCTGTTTGAATACCAGATTTTAAAAATATCTGTTATAAATATCACTTTGAAATCAATGCAAATTCAGTTGGCACTGCTTCAACATCAGCCAATCACAGACAAGAAAATGGTCAGGTGACAAAAATATTTTGTGCAAGGTGGTGAGAGTGAAGCAATGGCTCCCTCTTTGTTGCCAGAATAATAGAAGTTGATATTTTTTAAGAAGACTCACATAAGCCTGCTGTAACAAACATTAATGAATCAGATAACAACATGCCATTTTTACCTTTTCAGCTGAGAAGAGAGGCCAAGCAGTGATGGAAAAAGTGTTTGTTATTTAATCCATTTTAAAATCTTCAGACACATATCTCCAACATCAGGAAATTGTGACTCTAAACCTATTCTAAAGCTCTGGATCATCACCTTCTCACACTGACTTCTGACTCTCTGTGTCCTCAGGTGAGGAGTGTTTGACTCTGGCGTTGAAGAGTCGTTGTCAGAACCAGCTGAAGCGTCGGCAGGCCGGGCCTGAGAGGCTGATTGGTAATGGCCATGGCCGCCTTGCAGGTGCATCTCTACGCAGTGGTACCATTAGTGGTCCGGTCAGCGGTGCTAGTCGTCTGGTTGAACGTGCCGTGGGAGGGCTCTGTGAGGTCCATTTCCTCCCACTGGTGGTCGGAGTGGGAGACAGCAACCGAACACAGAGACTCAGATGTGTTGGTAAGTCTCAACTCACTGCCTTTAATAGGGTTCAACAGGTCTGAACAAATCCCAGCTGATTCCTTTAGACTAACTTGATCGGAGCAGTTGGAATGCTATTTTTCCTCTATTGTTGGAGCAGTTTCCCGCTTTTTTCTTTGTCTTTGTGCTAAGCTAGGATAAACATGCCTGTGTCTCTACCGAACGCTCAGATCAAATTAATATCAGTCTTTTCATTTAACCAAAGGTAAAACAATAAATATTGATTTATTTCTGAGAGATGGAATATCCTCGAACATAACACAGAAGAAAGTTGTATCAAGAGTCTGCAGCCATTCTAAAATTTGCTATAGCACTAAACACAAAGTATATCTGAGGCTGATGGAAATAACATTAATTTTATGTACTTTAGGTATTTGGTCTAATAAACTAAAGTACTGAATAATCAGACATTTCACTCAAAACCACAAATGTCGACCTTGCGGAGATGCTAGAGGATAGGTCAGGGGATCACTTAAATCAGAAGGATTCATCCTCTGGGGACCTTGAATATCTGTATCAAATTTAATGTGAATCAATCTAATAATTTGATATATTTTCCTCAAAAGCAAAATTGTAATAGACTATCTATCCCAAGCAAGTTTTGCTGGTTGATTTTCTAACATAGTTTTAGCTTTGAAAAGAGGATACTAATATAATGTTACATAGTTTTGGTGAAATTGGGGTTGTTACACTTCACCTGAGTTTTATAAGTTGAGTGGCATTCTGTTTCAGTTTTCCTGGTAGGAGGCTTTCTGAGTCAAATGCAGAATTATTCTCATGTTATGCCAAGACCACCCACACCTGCAGCCTCTGCCAGCAACCTGGGCCTCGTGAGAAAAACTGCTGGGAAGAGTTTATATTGCTGTTCTGGCAAACATAGAGAATCCTCAGGATAAAATCACAAACCCACCTTTGGCATGCTACAAATATGAGGAGATAAAGTATTCCTTAATTGTTGATCATGACCCATTCAAATCCACTGTGTGCTGAGTATACGGTAAGTTTGACTCGCCCTAATGTGAGGAAATGTGTTTAATGTTTCAACACTGGGGGTCTGCTTTATTTAGAGATTGTTTTCAAGATAAACACATGTGCATTTTCTGTGAGGCTGATACCTTTTTAATTTCTGAAAAATTCCATGCCCCTGCCTCCTGCAGACCAGGCAGAGTTTGCAAGGTGCCCTCAGCCGCTGCCCATGGGCTCTCCCAGTTTGCCCGTCTCCAGCTGCGAGCTGAATAAAAACACCAGACGCTGCCACCAGCAGCCGCTGGCTACTCACCTCTCCTGCCGACTCTACCAGACCTGTGACCACGCTGTGCTCATCTCAGGTAGGACTTGTGTGGTTTTTTTTTTCACATTTGGATTGTTCTCACCTGTACAGTATTTCCAAAACACTAAAATGTACTTAATTTAAGTGTGGACCATGAACAGCAACATCCTCGATCCAACTAGGGACATTTCCCATCTCTCTCTCTCCTCATTTCCTGTCATCCCTCTACTGTCAACTCTCTAATAAAGGCATGAAAGGGACTGCAGGGTTTGTGACATCACCCAGAGCTTTATAAAGGGATTAATGTCTGGAACACACCACATACCTCCAACTTGTGTATATACTGTATATATACACAATGCATACTGTGTTTCAAGAGAGAAATTGTTTTTTATCCTCAATACCTCAATACAGTAAGTTTACTTAGAGCCAGTACACTGTGCTAAATCAAGCTAATGTACGCTTGTACTGTGTGCTATGTAAGCAGAGAGCTTTATTCTCCACCCTTGCATTAGTGTAGGAGCATCTTGCATGGAGTTCAATGCTGTGAACTCCACACCTTTAAAATCCAACAAAAAGTCTAACCTCAGTAACTAGGACTGAGCAAAATTGTTCCTCCTGAGAAGCTCCCAAGATCTCCTGTTTTTCAAAAATTCTCAAGCTGTAAAAAAGTTCAAAATATTTTTGAAAATATTTTTATGGTGGAAAAAAATCTGTAATGTGTATGGTTATTGTAGAGTTCATAAAATAGTGTGTGTGTGTCCGCACTGCAGGTGGCTGGCAGCAGCAGATAACATTCCACCGTCACGTGCAGAATCTTCAGAGGTTCTATAGAATGCTCCGGATCAACGGCTTCCATAAAGATCACATCAAGACCTTCTTCGCCAGCAGTGGACAGCTTCCCGGTATGCCTTAAAAGTATGACTGCATTCACACCAAATCCGGCAATGTGGTACCTTCCTGTAGGGTTGTGAGGAGGTGTGGGCGTGTTTATTTGTGCTTTAGAACATAACCACTGTGAATCAATCAGAAAATAACATTTTATTTCTCCGAGTCCCTGCTTTGTTCTCACTACCACCGCTCCCTCTCTTCATTCACTCTCTAGCTCGTTCGACCACTGCTGCTCTCTCTCTCACTAAGGCTCTCAGCTCTCTCAGGCTCTCTTTCTCTTTTTCTCTCATCTTTTTTAAAATGAGTCGGGGAGCTGACAGCAAAGCCTAACTTTACTTTTAACATTATCAAACGAAGAGAAATGTCCTCCCCTCATCCTAGTAATGTCTTTGTCTTCCCTCATGGCAGGGTTGTACAGGGCGTCTTTGGTCTGATCGCTGGCTCACGTGATTGGCCACTGCAGTGTGACTTTGAGTTGCGTTTCAGCAAAATGTGATTCTGGTTCAACTGGTTCTTCCCGCACGGCCACTGTGGTTTTTTGCTGCAGCCCATGCAGTCCCCACTCCTCCAGCCTATACGCACTACCCCCATTCAAACAAATGGGAGGACTGGTGGTTTTCCTACATTGCCAGATTTGGTGTGAATGCAGCCTATGTCTGTCTGTGTTTTGGTGGGAGGTATCCGTAAAGGGCGATGTAAACGCTGTCATTCACTTCTCAAGTGGAGAGAAAAACATCCACAGAGCACAAATGTAGAATATAATTCAAAGAAAGCAGTTGCCTTTTTTAATCATCTAAATATCTGACAAAGTTCTCTTTACACAGTGTGATCTGAATTATTCAACCACAAATTACCTCTTTCAAGTGTTCTGAGCCCTGATTTATAACATAACATTTTAAACACAGCAAAGCTGCTTCTGAAGAGTTAATACAACATGGGTTCAATTTCTGTGCCTCCCAGTTTTACCCATGAATGACTGAATGAATGAATGTACTTTATATATATATATATATATATATATATTATGTTTTCATACACAGAATGCAACTCAAGTTAAAAACCATGCATGTACACAAGGAGGAAGGGAGAAAATAAGAACGAGTGTTATTATTAATGAAATAGTATCTACACAGTTTCTTTGGAAAAAAAGAGAAAACAATGCAAAGATTTGAATTCTCTTTTTTCTCCTTGTGCTGATTTATCTCAGGAGCAAAGAAAAGCAAAGATGGAGATTGATTTAAGAGAGTTTAGAGGACACAGCACAGAATTTAGATACCTCTAAATGAAGAAAGATTTATTTTGCAGTAAACAAAGGAACACTGGTTGTGAGCAGGTTTTTTTTCCATTTGAATGCGAAGAACTCCACCAAAGCTTGAACTGACCATTTCTATAACATGCATGACTCCTCTCCCTCATCTCTTTCCCACACAGAAGAGGTAGAGGGTGTCTACTCGGCAACGGAGAAAGCGGTGATCCGTAACCACGTGTCGTACGTCTGCAGGAAGCAGCACTGCGCCGACTCGCTGGTTCTCTACCTGAACTCGCCCACACGCAACGACGGCACCATGCTGCTGTGGGACGCCAACCTCAACGGCATCGTAAGATAGAAGAAGACACACACACTTATAGTGGTCAGGTGCTGAGAACAAATGGGTTATTAAAAGTGTGTGTGTGACAGAACAGGCTGCTGTGTTCGAAGCAAATCACCAACACAAAACAGTGAAATGATTTATCTGACACACATGGGAGCCATTATCAGCCTGATAAGGAGATAATTCTTCTGACCACACACATGCACACACAAGGACCTCCCAGACTACAATATTTCTGTCATCACATTCAAGTTTCTAAAAAAAAGAGGAAATGAGCTCACATAGTTGAAGGCAGTTATTACAGAGACATGTTTAACACAAATCAACAGGTCAGACTGGGTGCAGTAGGCTGGGGTCATGACTGTGAACAGGTCCTGGTAAACAGGATTTACAGTTTTATCTGCACTGTGTCTTTATCATCTGTTATAATATCAGACAACGTCCAGTGATTTTGCTGTCAGAAAAATGTCAGTGGAAGTCAATGGATACAGAAGATTAGCACATTAGCTGGTTTGCTAATCAGATATGCTAACAGCCAGACAGTGCGGGTTACATGAGAAGATAATAAGCTAGACTGCCAATATCTGAGCACAAAATCAGTCAAAGGTATCAGAGATGAAAAGGTTCCCAGATCAGAAACAGACATGTCTGTTAAATACTACAAAAACTTAACCAGCTGGTTCTATTGCTGAGGACCTCAAATTTGGCTGCTAAAGGGGCTGTTGGTCTGTCATGTGCAAATGCTGCAAGAGTGATTTAGTTTGATGGGGAACATGTGAAAAATAGATAAACTACAGATAATGCTCCCATGAACATTTATTGGTATACCACCATGTGACATTTTGAGCGTTAAGCTTGAAATGTTATGAAACTCGCTCCATGAAATAAATGTTCATGGGAGCGTTATCTAGTGTGTGGACTCTACTTTTCCAACTCACATGACTTTCACAATATGTCTGCTCTTAAGGGCAACGCACACTGGTGTTTTATTTTTTTGTGTGTAAGCTCACACTCTGGCACTGTAATGTCAGGATATGCTACTTCCCTATTTTTTCAGAGTCAGTGCTCCAGAAAAGCATCAGATTTGACCCTCAAATTGGCTCATCCTGGCTACTGTACATTGCACATTAAAAATAGTGCTACAGGTGTGAAATGATGCAGCGCTATGTGATGTGGGTGGTGTATGTTCCCCCTTACTTTGTCTTATTTAACACTTCTCTGTGTGCCCTCACCATCTTTCTCACTTAAATTCATCTTGGTTTATTGTTATGACACTTTATCAGAAACATTGCCAAAGTTTGCCTCTTCATAAAATCTAAATTTAAAACACTATTTCGCTCTGACATGTCTCCTCTTTCTCTCTCTCTCTCTGTTTCCAGGCTGATCTAAAAGAACGATACTCAGTCAACGAGCTGCTGGCCGACCTGGCCGGCTGCAGGGCGACTCGTGTTTTGCTGTTTGTGGATCAGAGCTATAGTGGCGTTCTGTCCAAAAGGCTGCGAGGGTCACAGAAACACCTCAACGTGGTTTTGATCCAGAGCCAGACACGGCAGACCCACAACCACCAGAACCAGAAGCTGAACCCAGGCTGGGAGGACAGCAGCTGGTCATACATCAGCCCTGCAACCTGCCTGCTGGACCACCTGGAAAAGGTATTTTATCACATTTAAGACTTTTTTTTCTTTTCACTTTTTTTAAACAGTCCTCTAATCCCCTCTTCTTCTTCTACCAACAATTTTATCAGGGTGCTGGGATGTCTCGCCTCTTGGAGCCGTGGGCCGGCCTTTTAAACGTGACGCTGGCAGGTGCCCCCTGCAATGCCACACCGCCACTGACGGATGGCGAGATGCGACGGGAGTACCATGGCTGCCAGAACCTGCCAACTGCACTCTGGCACCAGAAACACAGGAGGACCAACTGAGAGAGAGAGACACAGAGACTGACCGGGAGAGAGGGAGAGAGAGAGAGAATAGAGAATGATTTACCTAGACACACAAACACACACATACACGCACAGAAAATACACACACGTTTGCATTACATACATGCATACTTGCAGTGCTGGTGTTTGTTGGACACTCGTGTGTGTGTGTGTGTGTGTGTGTGTGTGTGTGTGTGTGTGTGTATTTTCTGTCCTAACTCTGAACTCAGACTGTAACCATGGTGATGACAGCTCATCCCAAGGGGAGTGTCCTGAACACCGTGTAAACAGTGTGTGTGTGTGTGCATGTGTGTGTATGTGTGTGTGTGCGTGTGAGTTCAGCAAGAGGACAGCCACTCTCTCTGAGACTATTGCTAGTTTACACTCGGGTCAGTGTGTATATGTGCGTGTGTGAAAGACACATCTCCTGGGCACTTTAACATTTCAGAGCCAATCATTTATCTTTATTATTGTCTGTTTGACAGTTTTTTCTTCCTTTCCTCTTTTCTCCATTCTGTCCTTTTATTCACCATTAGTCAGCTCCGTTCTTCCTACCTTTCCTCTCTTGATCTCCTTTTCTAACCTCCTCTCTACTTTCTTTCCTTCTTGATTCCTTCCTTCCTCTCTCTACTTGCATACATCCTTTCCATCCACTTCTGCCATCTTTTTTCCTCCCCCCCCCCTCCCTTCTTCTGACTCTCATTTCCTCCTGTATTTCTTTTGGCTGGCAACTGACTCCTTTTTCTGTCCATCATTTTACCTTTTCCTCTTTTAGCTTGTTGTTGTCCTTCCTCTCGTTCCACTTCTCTTTCCTTGCTTTGACAGTGTTAGAAAAAGTTGAATACTGGAATGATTTTTAACTCACAAAACACTGAAACATAAACATCCACTTTTTATGCACATTTGAATCTGTGCATAGGAAAACTGGAATGAGAACCTGCGAAAAACAGTTTACACAGTTTGAATCAAAATCAAATTTGAACTCTATGGACACTTACTAGCTTTATCTGTAGCTTTCAACTGTATCTCGCAGTAGAAGGCTCTAGAAAGAAGACCACATAAGTCCACAAATATAGCTAGTAGGTGAACCTTGAGTTAAGAATATTTTTCACACTACTGATCAGTCATTCGCAGTATTCACAGTGTTTTTGGAGAGGGGGTGAAATATGAGTCTCTGCCTCTTGAACCAAACTGCTGCTCGCTCCTCTCAAATTAATTTGTGTAGAGGTTTGTTCAGTACATCATATTCAAGCAGAACCATTACTTATTAAAACATTCCCACAGTCAACATTCGGGTCATCAAAACTATGTCCCACTACTCAAGGCCTCTCTTACAAGACTTGCTTCCTCTTTCAGGCTTTGAGTCTGACATTTGACTCTTACTAAGCCAACACATCCCTCACACCTAAATGACAAAATAGGTTGTTTGTCAGAGCCCTCAAAAATGACCCATTTTCTGATCTGATGCTACCACCACGACCACCACCACACCCTCACGTGTCACTGTGATTGTAGTTGCAAAGTGGGATAGATTTAAAGTCCCATTAGTTTTTTCCTTTAGGTATCTCATAGTTGGAGCTCTTCCAAGACTTAAATTGACATTAACTAGGACTCCCAAGGTACATTTTGGCAGTGGTGAGACTTGTACATTTAACTCCAGATTTTCATAAAATCCAGAGGTTAAACTCAACAATCTAAACAGCTTATTTGGTGCTTAACATAAAAGTGAGCACACAAAATTGTTCATGGCTGCCCCTGTGGTCTTCTAGGAATAACGGCCAAAACTACAAAAATAAGACTCAGCTTAAAAAAAATGAATTTTGCATTCAAGCAGAGTGATATCTGATGTCAGGGAGTTTATAAGATTTAGAGGTGGAGGACTTTTTATGCAGCTTAAGCTGTGGAAGAAGGAAAGAGAGAGACACTGAGACAGACAGGAAATAAGAGATTGGTCGGCAGTGATCATGATTAAGATATGAAGCACTGAGACTGCCCTCACTGCTACACAGACTGGCTATGGCATTTTAATAAGGGCACATTTTCTGAGGGAGTGTGTGTGTGTATGTGTGTGTGCATGTGTGTGTGTGTGTGTGTGCTGAAACACATAGACAAAGGCTGTTGGTATAAAGTGCATCACATGAAACATGCACATCCATGCACACGTTCTAATATAAACTCATCCCTACACTAACAACTTACATGTTGTCCTGTACCTTTGGTGGTACTCTGTGATTTTTTTTTCTGTACATTACCTCCTGTCTTTTCTTCATCCCAGTAACCATATACACCCTCCCTACCTGCTGTGTTTTGTATTGATGTTCAATGTTGTCTGTTTTACATTAGAGATTTGTTTATTCAAGAGATGGAAGTTGATCAGAAGAAAAACTTTCCAAATGCGTGGGACATTTTGGACCAGAACTGTCCAACAAGTTGACATGTGCATATTCACAGTTTGTGTAATGATCTGTACAGAGTGTGAGATGTAATTAAACAGAAATGTTTCTAGTTGCATGCAGCAAATCACAAAATATAGTCAATAAAGTACTTTTAGAAACCATCCAAGTATATGAGATTTATTTTTCTGGTTTCCAACTCTAAAGTACTGATGAGATGACAATAACTTGAACTGCATCAACAAGATATAAGACAAAATAGCATTAAAGGTGTAGCTGTAGAGGTGTGACGCGATACATATTCTAACAGTTTCACACTATTCCGCTGATTGACACAAAGAAGCGATAAAAGCAGCGAAGAAGAAAATTGCAAGCTTGTTAACATAAATTAAACAATGAAGAATTTAAAATATTTAAAATCGACTTTGCACGGATAAGACTGTGCACATTAAAAAACATAAAAGTGAACTACAACTCTCAAGAGCATGGCAGTAACAAACATAAATTCAGCAAGCTTAAAGCCATGAAGACCAGAGTGTGCTTCTTTCATGGTGTTGTCATGAATGCCTTTGAGTTGCACACACTTTTTGTATGTACAACTATGAAAAATGAAAAATAGAGAACTTGAGAGAGGTTTAAATAGTTCATACTTTGTCACCTCTTAGTAGTTAGGTAGAGTTAGAGCCGAGCTAACCGGCCATGAGCAGCTACTGTTAGACTCTCCATGTCCTCGCTGGACAGAGTCTGCTGGAGCTTTGTCAGTCACTAGAAGCACATTCATGGCCCCCTGCTAAAAGTTTCTGTGTGGTACCCATGTAGTAGCTGGACTAGTGACTCTACTATGAAAGGCTTAACATTACTGTTTATCAGCCCTGAATATCTTGTTAAGCTATCTTGTTCTACTATTTAGTAGATGAACGAAATAGACCACTGAGTCTTGCCTAATACATCACGGTCAGGGAGGGACAGAGAATTTAGATGAACTGAGTTTTCAAATCCAAGCAGACACAAATAAGGTAATTTTGAGCAAAAAAAAAAAAAAAAAACAACAGTTTTAAACACACAATATGTGTATTATTGTAAAAATCACCTATATTAACATCATGGGCCAACATAAGCCTATATGATTGTCTATACAATGTGAAAAATGATTTGGTGTGTAGTTACCCTTTAAAAGTTGTGACAGCAGTGTACAGCTGCCTTACAATTACAAATTCTACATTCATGAATATTATAATGTTCTGATTTAGTTAAAACTGTTTTAGAAAGATGTTGATTGTGGTCATTTGGAGGCTGTGGTTCACTAAGCCCTGCCCCCCTCAGTAACTATTGCTATGCCTGTCAAGCTTTCCAATTCTCACATAGTACATATGGGCTGTGTATGAAATCACTCCCAATTCACTATATAGTGCATTATATTTACTTTTGAGTTTCTGAGTGTTGAGTGTGTGTACTATAGATAAAATAAATGCACACAATGAATTCGGACATTCAAATAAAGTGCCAGACAGTAAATGTAGTGCACTATATAGTAATAAACAGGGAGTGATCTCAGGCACAGCCTCTGTGTTGGTTTCAGCTGAACATTCAGTTGCTAGTAGCAACCGTTACTGACACAGGTCTGTATCAGTTTAACCGACATTGTCACATTTTTGTCAGATTTGTGACCAAACAAGTATTGACAGGCTTCTTTTACTCTCCAAATGCCCTTTTTTGGACCATTATCTGTTGGTACTCCATTCCTTATAGCTACTTTGTGACTATTAAATTACTGTTGGGCCAAGAGTTATGTATTTAATACTATATCATACAGTACATACTATATATTTTATGTACTTATGCTTTATACTTTATATGTTTACAAGTTAAGTAGTTAGTAGTACAAATATTAATCTTAACTGGCGACCCACAATATACAATATACAGTACTGAAAGTGTGTTTAACTCGATGCACAGCTGTGCACCTATGAGGATAGTGATGGCAGAGGACTCGCTACTGTGGCCGTTATGTTAGCATTGAATTTTAATTTGAGCTGTGTTAGAAGTGTTACAGAAATTATAGTAGGTCCTTATCACATTGCTGTCACAACTTAAGCAGAAAAGTAACTCGGGCTTATTCAAAGGTAAAACTGACACAAAATTTCCAACACATTTACACAATGAGGTGCATGTCTGAAAGGGGCTTATGATTCATGTAAGTCCTCACGTAGTGCCATTAAAAGTCAGATGTGTTTGGATCATCACCATGTGTTTTACATAGAAAAGCCATGACACAGTAGTTGTTTCAAAGGTTTTTATTGCTGACGAGACACAGTTCTCGCTGAAACACTCTCCATCTGTCTTTGTCTGAGAAGCCCTCAGGCTGCTGATATAGTTTTACTCCAAAGAGTAACCTCTGACACCAGCACTTTCAGCCCATCCAGGATGTTTTTACCAAAACAATCCCAGTAACACAATCACCTCAGCTTTTAATGACGCAGATTGAATCTTCTCAACCGTGTTAATTTTGTCAAGAATATTCGCTGACGACCTTGTACTTTAACGACGAAATCAAGACTAAAACTAGACAAAATTAACCTTTGAAAATGAGAACTAAGACATACATTTTTAGTCAACAAATAAAAGTAAATGCTGAAGTTGAGAAGTTGATTTACATGTTGCATTACCGGTTCTTGAAAGTAACAGATTTATGGTCTAAATTAATTTACAATCCACTGAGAATAAGACAAGAAGTGGCAACAAAACAACTGAGGGAAAAACATGCAGGCAGCACGGCCACATTGCTAAAAAGGTATGCTAATGTAACATTATCAAGTGCTGTAGATGTCAATGTAACATTAACATTACTTTCAGTCAACTATCTTTCCTGTTGGTATGAAAGGAACAAGTAAATTCCAGGATTAATGTCGGCAGTCTAAATCTTCCCGTAGATGCTGGCTACTGAAATATTGCTGGTAATTCAGTGTTTTAACTCCTCCTATCAAGCTGAACTCTGACAGTAAACAGTATTTATGTGAACAAGTGAGTGAATCCAGAGCAGGAACAGCAGAGAGAAAGAACAGTTCAGCCAGAGTTTGGAAATGACAGTGAAGAGAGTCAGTATGTTGTATTACTGCAGAGAAGAGTGACATGGACACTGTGTGCGAACAAGTAAACAAGTGCCTTTTCCACTAACCTCACTGATAGACTCATAAAACATTAAAAATGCATGACCAAAGTTAGACTAAAATTTCACTGACATGCGTAATATAAAACTTGACAAGTATCTGATCACTGCCAGCTTCGTCTGCGACAAAGGAGCTTTCATGGTGTCATGGTGTCACATCAATTACACTGTGAGCATTTGCTCTTTATCCCATCAAACAATGTTTGTATTGAACAATTCTGCCTAATTCCATTTTTACTCAATTGTGTATGCGTGGTCAAGGTTTAGCAACCAAAGCCATTTGGTTTTGTAAAGATGATGGTCATGGTAAATGCCGACTACTAAACACACTGTATTTCTTAGGAGACAGTTGCCGGTTTAAGGTTGCATCAATAACTTTAATGGAAAATCCTGATTTTGGAGGTGCAATAACAGAGTTTGAAGATGAAGTGATAATATTGTGAGTTTGAATGAGTCCCTTACATTACTTTTAAACCTGCAGTTTAACTTAACTTTTACATATAAATGAACGTCAGTTACATTCAAGGCTTTGCCAAACGAGTTCACACAATGCTGGTTAAGTCTACCACTGCCAGATAAATCGCTCTATATTTCACAGTATACAGAACTTTTAAATCTCATGTCAGGAGGGACATTCCCACTCTGGCTGTTTGAATGCGCACCTTGAGACTTCTGTTGGCTGAGCAGCTAACTTCCAGTTAGCCCTCTGCTAACTCTCTTCTAGACTTTCTAAATGTTATCGGACTGAATGGATCAAAGTCTGATAGTGAAACGAGTTATTTCGTGACAGTTGTGTGACGCTCAAGACAATTTATCCACCGTTTAACAGTCCCAACAGTAGCAGAGTGCTACGACGGAGCCTATGACGTAAGCACATGTCAACAGCGTTTAATTACTCTCAATTACTCTCACTGCCAGAAGGGGGAGACAAAAGTCCAGCTTTAATTAAGTTAATCGTTTACTATTATCACATTTTTCTCAAAATCTTGTCAATAATTACTTTTTCTCTTGATTTTCTTTCCATAACCACGGATCTATTACTCTGTTGTAGACTTTCAAGTCAAACTCATTTGTAGATCACAATCTCATACAAAAGCAATTCAAAGTTCATTACAGAGTGACAAAACAGTACAAAATTATGTTAAAACATGAGAAAAAGTTTTATTATTGCTGCTAAATGTTTCTACTGTGACAACTCGGTTCACAGCCTCAGTGAAATCTGACAGGTTTGGATGGTGACAACAGGTCAGTTTCAATGTCGTATGTATGTATTCAGTTCAGTTCAGTGTCTTGAATATGATTATTGATCTGTGTTTCTGTGTTTTGTGTGTCGAGACTTTTCTGCTGTTTCATCCACATGGCTGCATACAGACCTCCCTGGACCAGCAGCTCATCATGCCTGAACAGAAGGGGAAATAAGAAGAAAGAAAGAGGAGAAAAGGTGACGACCCAAAACTACATCTTTAAAAACAAAAAAAGGCATCAGTATGCTCCATCAGAACTGCTTATTGGATGGTTGAACAGCCCCCACCCTCCACACCTTTCCCAAAAAATTGCGGGGCTGTGTCTGACAATTGTAACTTTCCGAAACGGATAATCCCACATTATGCCACGTTCATTTCATATCGGAGTTACCGTTATTATAATATTTCCGACTTGTAAATAGTGTTCACATCAACTTCCAAGTTAAAATTATGACTAGTAAGCTGGGATTTTTCTGAAAGCTCTGATATATCTGACTTGGCACTTAATAATCTGGAAGTGTCTAAAAACAAAGCAAACATGGACGCCTCACATCAGCCAAAGTCTGTCATTAAACCCCAATTTCATGGATACAATATAATTTTGTCAATGCACCATATTTTAAACCTCCATAAGACCAACTCAGTTATCATATAACGTGGGAATCTTTCCAGGCCTTCCCATCCATCCATCATGGTGTCAATGCGACATGCAAAGGTGAGAAAGTAAGCCGGGTCTGAACTTCTCTTTCATGCTCTCTTTTTTTCATTTGTTGCACAACTATTTCTGTCACATTTGGATTTAGAACCAAATGCAAAAACTTGGAATTCCCTCTAGGAGAGAAAAATGTGTCACATTGTCCCCATATTTAGACAATTATCGTGTCTTGTCCCTCTATCACGGCCAGCCTGTCACTCCGCCTTCAAGTGTGGCCGTTCTTAACAGCTGTAAACACTTTTGCCATTCAACGTGGTCACCATACGAACAAGATCTTTTTTTAGCATAACTCTGGCATAACTATTATGTGACTCTGATTCTGCTTCCCAGCTGAGGCATTCAGTAAACACGTCAATTCCCGAAATGATCCATTTATCTTTTCATTGACTTCGTATGAAATTGTGCTTTATTTGAACACACCTTAAGAAGATTTGTGTTTATCAGCCATGTTCCAGACTTGCTTGTACAGACCCATATGGGTACTCAAAATGTTTTTGTCAAAATTTGATGAGCAGCTACCTTATGTACGGACAACAGGACCTGTCCAATCACTGATGATATTGTCAGAGACAAAAAAAACAAAACAAACAGAAACAGAAAATCAGAGCAGTCAGAGGAGAAGGTGGGTCCAGTGTCACTCATAATGTCTTGTGACATGAGAGCTGCTTTAAAAACAAAGTTGAGCTATTTAAAATCCTCCTGCAGACTTCAACCAACTTTACTATGAATTAATAAAACCACAAGTCTGTTACTGTCTGGACTGCCAGACGGAAAGAGAGAGAGAGGGTCAGAAATAGAGGTTACAGACAAACGAAGAGCAAAGAGAGAAAAAAACTGATGGAAGAAACAGATGGAGACTAACAGGATGGCAGAGAGAGGATGACGGACAGAGAAAAGGAAGGGACATGAGAAACACAGGTGGAGGGAGCGAGAGGGGAGGTCAAAAGGTCGATCTGAGGAAAGAAAATTCGAAAAATTGGAAGATGAGAAGGCTGAGGCTTATGCGTGACCCCAGTGGCTCTATACATCCGCACTAAGCCAGCTGAATTTGAAAAGACATCTTTTTTATGGCTCTGTCCCTCCATAGTAAGCTGGTGGTTTTTCTCAAAACTGAGCTTTTTGAAAACAGTTTCCAGAGTCAATAAATCTGAAAATGCTAGCCTCATGTGTTAGTGCGCTTAGTGTTTACGAGGTAAACAGAGTTTGCGGAGAACAATGATGTAAACTAGTCATTAAAGTGTGTAACATTAGAGTTAAGAGGACATGTTTCTGTCCCCTCGTTCTCTGTACAGCTGATCACAGTTTGTGTTTATTTCGTTGGGAGTACGGGGCTGTGTCTGTTCCACTCCTTCAAACAGATGCTGAATGAAAGAGGATGAGGAAGAAGAGGTCTTAACAAAAACTACCTCAAAAAGTATTTTGTTTTTACATGTAAACAGCATTTTCATAATTATCTGGCTTGGTGTGGATAGTCCTTGTAAAGCACAGGGACAGCCTGAGGATGGGATGCAGCCTCTTCCTGTGTGATGATACCCTCCCACACTATGAGGCAGTGTGTATTCTGACACCGGAGGTTAAATGGACCTGTCTTATGTTTACATCACAGTGTCAATCAAAAGATGAATGGTTTTTAGATGGTGTTCCCCACTCATGCCTGCAGGGACAAACAGAGTCACTGCAGAGACAGGTGGGTAAACGCCTGCATCCACTGTGACCAACTCATCAGTCAGGTGTGTTTTTATCAGTACCTTAGTGTTGTTATGAATAGTGCTGGATGATATGTTTATCAGAATCGAAGCGTTTGTTTGACTCTGAAGGATATACATATGATAAGAAATATCACTCCCTTTGCCTCGCTTGCCACTGTGTGTGTGTGTGTGTGTGAGACCTCAGTGTGTGAGAAAGGAAGTCCTACTCATCTCCTATATCAAAGGATTGTACGCATCGGCAGTTAAGTGGCAGCTCCAGTGTGTGTGTGTGTGTGTGTGTGTGTGTGTGTGTGTGTGTGTGTGTGTGTGTGTGTTAGTATGGTCCATCAGCCTCTGGGGCTGAGACAGATACCAGGGGGTTTAAGGGTCACACACAAACACACACAGAGAAGTTTTGATCTACAGATAACAAATTTGCAAGCACTTAGGACACACACAATCATTCAGGTGTGTCACACGAGCACGCACACACAAAAAAAACACATACATACCTGTGGTCGGAGGATAAGATGAAAATGTTTGTCTCTTTTCTTGATAACTTCCCAGCTCACTGGCTCACTCAAACTTTAAGATATTTTTGTGCAAAAAAATTCGCCTTACCTTCCTCTCTCTGCGATCTGTCCGTTGTGAACTACCAGGATTTGGTCCGCTTCTACAACAGTGGACAACCTGCAAACATACCAGCATTACTCCTCTTCAGTTCTCTCATGTTATTGCCTGTTGTTTTATATTACTATCTATCAGACATGGAATAAAAGCCAGACTGATAAATATATTATAATTATATTGCTCAATAACTGTCTAGTTTTGTGGGGGAAAAAAATCAGTCAAACCTTAAATACACTATAAATAACATGTTGTTTTTGAAACGGTGTCACCTGAAACTGTCTATGCAGCACAACCAGTTTAAGGCTTGGCAGCATGGGGTATTAAGAGCATGCAACAGCAGGATGAAGATTTGTATTTCATTTTCTGTCTGTTTGTTTATTCTTTCACAATTGTCATGGAAGCCCTGTTTAGCTAAGCTCTGGCTTTATCGCTCCCTTGAGTGTTTTACTTCCACATGAGCATGAAGACACAGGCTGTGCCATGCCTTTGGTGTGTGTTAGCCAAGAGTTTTTGGAGTTTGGACTTTACAAAGCAGCTTTTGTTGTCATTTCGGTATCTTACTTTTCTATGTTTGTATTTCTTAACCTGTCACTTCATTGGTTTTAAAACATCTTGCCAAAGGACTACAGCTGAAAATACGCCAGCTGGCTAATTAACAACACCAACACTGGTACATTTACAGAAATGTTGATTAATCTGTGTTGTCCTTACAAATCAATGAAGATTAGTTTAAGGAAGCAAGTCCAAATAAAATATTATTTAAACACGTGTGAATGAGGTGTCTGACAAACGACTGGATGGAAAACCAACACATAGGCTACAAGATGTACAGCAAGAGTTTGACCAGTCAATGTCTTCTCAAAGCTTTGGAAAAACAGAGAGAAGTAGAGGTTTAGAGTAGCGTAGAGATGGTAATGGCAGAGGTGTCACAGGTTGGGAAGAGGGGGATAAGATGAGGAAATGGGTAAAGAGAGAGAGAAACGCATAGAAAGAGAAAGCAGGAGGGAGTCAGAGTGTGCGGTTGGATGTTGCATATGTTCACCCGTCCTATAAAACTGGAACACACACACTCATTCCTCAGTAATCACTAACAGAAACACTTGAACACACACATACTTCAGTTATGTCATTTATGTCACATATGTGCAACAAAATGATGCTCACACATACACACGAGTGCACACACAGCTGAGTGGGTTGGTCTAAGGAGAACTCTGCATGAACTTGTCTGTAAATTATTAAAGTTAATATTTATGAGCGGCCTCTGATGAGAGTCTGATTAAAGCCACACTCAACGATCTAAATGGCTCTCAGCTCCGGACTCTGACCTCGCGATCTGACCCAGTGGGGGATCGGAAAATGATTTCAGAGGTGTTGTAAAGTGCACAGATGAAAGTTTTCAGCAGATGTGTTTTTTTTCTTTATTTCTGAGATAAATGTAGGACTCTGACATGAATCGAAAAATAAGATTTTGTACAAAAGCGGTTCTCCAAACCAATAGAGCTCATGTTCATGCTTCTCCAAACTGCTGGATGTCACTTTAAGCTTCACTTGAGCCACGTGCCACTCTACTTTAATGTCATCATGGCTATCTTTGGATGCTCACCTTCAATATTTGATAGAAAACCTCGGTCACAGGTAGAAATATCTCTCCCCAGAGACTGCACATGTCAAAAGGTTTTTTTCTCCGCTCATTTAGGCTTTTCAGCAAGAGGAAAAAACTGAGCATGTTTATAAGCAGGCAGTATACTCAGGATATGTAGTTCATGTCCTGTTTTTAAGGTGAGGTTCAGGATAAATCTTACACAGTCCTTTTTTATTTTATCTGGGAAGCAGTGAAGGATAAAATAATTCAAACATCTTTCCCAGACAGACATAAATCTTTATGACACAAATTCATAATTTGGTAAAATACTATAATACTTAAGAAATAATGTTCAGGTTATGTTTCTGTCCCAACACACAGGAAGTGAACAACATATTTTTTGTTAGTTCCCATTATATCAAGTTAATTTTTTTCCTCAATAACTCATTTTTTGTGGTTTTAGTCCTGATTGAATAAATGAAAACATAGTTGATAACTTGTTGACTTTTTCATAGCAGACATTGACTGGTCATAGCAGGAAAATCACAGGCGTCACTAATAACATTAACAATGTTCCATCTAGGTGCCCTGCACACGTTAAATGGAATGCAGCCATGATTCATGTTATTAATTACACCTGTGCTTTATTAGTTGTACATGTACATGTTAAAATGTCTGTTGTGAAAAATGACAACTTAATACAGTAGAGCATGTTGTTAGTGTATATAGTGTATATACTCAATATACTCACTGACTGTACAGTTTAGATCAAGCCTCTATTCAAGCCTTTGGTCCTAATTGGACATTAGTCATGTTACTATTATAATGGCGACTGGTCAGAATTTGTGGTATTTGTGTTTCATTTATGTGTATATAATGACATGATATCATCATCAGAAGTTCAGAGGTTGTCTAGTTAATACTGAACATAACTATCTGCTGTAGATTGTGTTTTTAATCTGATATGTGGAAGTGTCAGACCATATGATGTCCTCAAAGATTTGGATGTGTGTTTTTAACTTGTTTTAACTTGTTTTTAAATGTACAGTATATACGAGGCTGTGTGAACTGATCAGGACCACAATTTCTTATTTGTATTTACTACGGCCAGCGATAGCAACCAAAGTTAAGAGACAAAAACCAGAAATGGAAGAAAGTAAGAAATGGGCAGTCCACATAAGGTCAATAGAGTCTTTATGTGAAACACCGCGCAAAATAAATAACACATCAACTTTATTTTTAGACATGTAAAAGAATTGTGGATATAATATTTAATTTATGTCATAGCCAATGACAATTCTTGATGCTGACTGGCTGGCAGTTAATTTCTAGTAACCAGACAGTATAACCAGACACCTATGACCCAGGTGTTTGTTTGCAGTTATGAATTTCATTCATGAATGAAATATGTTTATTCACTTTTCTCACAGAGAGGTACAGCTTATCTACTCAGGAAGTGTTTCAGCCATGTCCATCTCAGGTGTATCTGATGGAAGAGATGCAATTCTGTTTTTAATCAATACAATCATTGCAACAACACAGTAACTATCCTGCTATAATATTATGTTACGAAGTAGTGCTGGTTCGGTTTGTTTGTATAAAGCCAATGTGACCACGAGCCTAACCCGGGGGATACGTGTTGGACTATTTCTTGGCCAGACGCAACAACTTCCTGAAGTCTCAGCTGGTTGGCTGGCAACCTCACATTGAAAACAAGACTCCTGGAAGTAACTACACCTGGTCCCATACATAACTTCCCATAAAACCACACTGCACTACCACCCAGACTGTGAGTAACAAGGTGAAGTGTTCATATGGCTGGATTATATTAACAGATAGCTACCAAAATAAAAATCCCTCCATCCAATAACTGAACCTGATGAAAAGGAGATTTCAGCTCACCCTTTAAAGTTCAAACCGTGACCTGTCTCTAGTGATTGTGTGTGTGTTTTATTTTAATTGAAGGCAGACGGATTGAGTCAATAAACAGTCCTGATCCTACAACCAGACTCCATCTGGTGTTGCTACTGAAAGATTAAGAAGCCGGTGGATCAACTTATTCAAAGACTGCCAGTCAATATAAGGTCTTATCTAGAAGGTAGAGACAGAGAGTACACAAGACAAAACATCTGCTAGAATACTGATCAAAGAGCTTGCCTGCTCGGTTCATTTTCAAGGAGAAACAGATGAAGATAAATTGCAACCTGAGACAAATTGACATAATTACTTTCATAGGTTGTTTCTTGGTTATATAGCTGCCATTAGTGGTTGACTATCTTATTAGCTACACTTCTGGTTCAAACCACAGAAGAACTGAGAAAATTAAACTCAACATGCAAAACATCCTGGAGTCTTGCCCTGAGACCAGAGGAAGTCATTGTGACCTTCCAAGAAATAGTCCCACGGGTGACACAACTAATTGTTACTTTTAACACTTCAGTTTTGTATGGATTAATCAAGTGAGATGAAATATGTTAATTAGTGAGCTTTAGAGATGCTGCTAGGCAGATTTAGTTTGGACAGAGCCAGGCTAGCTGTTTCCCCGTTTCCAGTCTTTATGCTAAGCTAAGCTAACGAGGTGCTGGCTGCAGTATCATATTTACTGTGCACACATGATCTTTTCATTAAAGTTGTGGCAATAATTTCTTTTTTGAGTTTTTTGAGTTGATTTTTGAGTTCACATAGAATTTTAAGGAACCTTCAGTCTGTATTTTGGCTTATTATAACTTTTTGCTGAATTGTCATTGTGTTTTTGTTGATTTGGAGTCAACTACAAGGTTTTGATGTTTAGTTTCAAATGCCACTAGGTCCAATAATATGAAAAAGACAATACAGCTTAACTTAGAGGACTATGACCTGAGAAAAACAACAACTCAGGTGATAGTAACAATCTCAGTAAAGCAGAAGGTATACATTGCCTCTTGTATCACACAGAATATCACCAACTTTTTCTAGAGAGCACAAAACATAACGTACACTTTGCATGGAAAGAAACATATGATCTAATAATGTTGTAATAAACCATGGTTTACTAATGTTAGACATGAAACAAGATAAAATAATTCTTTGGACTATTTTTCTCTATGAAATGTGGACCACAGAGGAAGTGATGCAAAATGGGCTCATGTAGTGTGGCAGGAATCAACACCACAAGCTGCTTCACTCCTGATGTATTTTAATGTCAGCGAGTGCCAGAGCCTTTCAAGTCTTTTCCAATATCACTCCGACTGCCGAATAACCAGACATCTGTTTCTTTTACTTTTGTTGACCTGTCATCTCACGTCATCTCATGTCCTCCAATCAGCTTTTCATTTAATCTCTCCATCCCTCTCTTTGTGTCTGCTGTAATCCTGTTTTCCTTTCACCACAACCCTCCTTCCTTTCATCTCTTTTACTCACGTTCGGCTTTTCTTTTTAGTTTAGTCCTGTATTACCATCGCTACTGTAATCACATTGTAACAGACCACTGTCGGTCCTAGAAGAGAAAGTGTGTTTATACACTCGTGTCCAAAAAAGCAGACTCATATCCAACACCGTGTTGGACTGTGTTTTTGCTTTGAACTGGCACACATACAGATAGAGGCAGTGAAAATAGGACGTCTAGCATCGGTGTTAGAGCTGACAGAGATATTCATGCTTCACCTGACTGTCCAGGAATGACTGGTAGTGGATGTTCCTGTATATTGATGCTGAATCCCTACCAAACCACTTTGCAGACGATACGTTATTTTATTCCATCGTGGATGAAGCTGATGTCCTGCAAAGTTAAGTTCTGATCGTTAAATTAATGTAATTTTGGTTGCATTGATTTAAATGTTGTTGCTTTTTAAACCCTAATTGCTCAACCTTGTTCCAGTGCGTTTTCTTTCATTGCATTTAAAGCCCAAATTGTAACTTTTGTCACACTTAATGTTAAGGTTTTGGTCTAAACCCTCAGAAACAGTACTGTATGAGTAAAACAAGGGATCTTATTAAGATGCTTAAAGAAAGGATGCAGAGAGCTTCCTTCCCAGCGAGACACAACTTGGTAGTAATGTCACCTGTGTGCGACCACTATAGTCGTCCTGTTGGTGCAGACCTTGGCCAGTGAAGCCTGGATGTTCCTCTCAGTCTGTGTGTCCAGTGAAGAAGTGGCCTGGTGGACCAAACAACATGTTAGTGGTGTTTAATCAAATGAAATACTGTTTGTTTCAATGTAAACAGAGCAACTATAATGACACAGAACAGTGAGGGGCATCAATCAATCTGACATAGACTCAGTGAGCTGGAGCAGGCATCCTCATCCAGGGATCAAGAAGATCTAAGACCCAAACTAGCTACTACAATCAAAATCAAATCAATGTGTTACATGTTACGCCGTGTCTACATAGAAAGCATTTCAGCTGTGTTTTTCAGTCGTTCGTCTCACAGAACACATATGCTTCTATTTTAATTTGGTTTGTGTTTCATCCATGTTACACATGCATAACCGCAATCCAAAGCAAGTTTTTATGTTTTAAGTCTAATTTTTTCTGTTTTATGCACGGAACTACAGTGATCTTGTGTTCAGCTTTGAGCATTGACCTACACTTGACACTGTTCCTGCTACTCTGCTAACATGCTGCTCACGCTACAGGGTTTCAGTTACTCTATGCATGTTGCATTGTTGTGAAAAACTGTACTCCAATATTTAATTGAGTTTCTTTTAATTTATGAAACAGAGCCTCATTGGATTGTAACTTCTGATAAACAGCAGCCAGTCTGTCTCTCTTCTTGTTTTCTGTGTTGAACTGAATAAGAGTAAAAAGAAAAAGCCTGTCCACAAATACCCGCATCTATATGGTACCTCTACAGTAGCTTTTTATGATATGACCTAAACATTAAAATCCTCCTCCTCTAAAATGTGTTTTACTTCTTGTTCCTTCACTTTGATGTTTGAGTTTCACTGTTCAGAATGATGTATGTGCAGAGTTTGATGCTAGAAAGCTCTTTCTCTCTGTGCTCAATTCAAATCTGAGCTTATTATGTGTACCTATGAGTAGGATTTGTGACATCACAACTAGATCGGAGCCAATCGTGGTCCTGTATGAAACTTAGAATGGACTTTTCAGTAAAGTAGGAGATATCTGGTGTCAAGCAGGAAAACATTTGAAATGAAAGATATTTGCATATTCATAGATTTTGGATTTTTCAACAACGGCGGCACGTACATGTAATTTTAGCAACTGTCAGACACAAATTATTATTCCAAGAAGAGAATAAAAGAATTTTATGTCTTTACACATGTCTGGAAGGAATCTTTAACAATATGGTAACTGTGTTGCCATGTTTACATTGTGAAAAATCACAGTTCTAGAGAAATATGAGGTGACGTAAAGGGATGATTCTGCTCTAATCCTCCAAGTACACACAAAATATGCAGAAAAGTGTGTGAACAATGCCACTCACATTGCAGCCACTTGTCTGGTCTGCTTGAACGAGTTGTTAATATGCAGGTTTATCAGTGCTGTAACTCCATGTGTAAGCGTTGGTGTTCATATATTCTAACCTCATCCAGCAGAATGATCCGAGGCTCTTTCAGGATGGTTCGAGCGATGGCCACTCTCTGCTTCTCCCCACCGCTGAGCTTCAGACCACGCTCCCCCACATCCGTTTCATAACCTGGTCAGACACAAAGCCATCTTCATCATCATTATCATCATCATCATCATCATCACAGGATTCAAATTGGCAAAATGTCCTGTTATAGGATGCTTTATCACCACCATCATCATTCCTGAAACACACACACCCCAGCCTGACCCTGAGGTAGCTCCATTATCCTGGTGTGTATGTCAGCAGCCATGGCAGCTTTCTCCACCTCCTGGCGGCTAGCTGTAACTCTGCTGTAGCGGATGTTGTTGCCAATGGTGTCGTTGAAAAGAACGGTATCCTGGGGAACCACGCCGATGTGTGACCTCAGAGAAGACTGACGCACCTTAAACAGAGAAAGGGGAAAAGAAGGAGAGATTTATTACAGTTTTTAAACTAATTCGCTGGTTATTCTTATCTCTTGCAGGTCAGGTCACATAGGTGGTTTGTACATCGCTCTTCACTAACAATATACAGTATGTGATCTACAGATCTGCAGGTCACTATGCAAACTTGAATAGGGGGAATTTCTATCTCTACTTGCTCTTTTTCTCTCACACACAGTATATGTCTACATAAATGTTGTATGGCTTAAGTCATCTTATACTATATAATGCATGCTGCCCGAGGTCACAGACAGGCACACATGTCCTACACTGATTTCTGCCCCTGTCTCCCTGTCACCCTGTCTCTCTCTCCCAGGCTTTTACATATCTGATTTTACCCACTTACCCTCTTTTTCATCACACACACTCTAGGAAACACAACTTCCATCATATTTTGTAAAAAAAAAAAAAATTTTTGAATCTTTTTTGTGTGTTATAGGCAGTGTTTTCCTGAGCTGAACCAACATTTAAATCAAATATTCAGGTCAAGAGTCAAGAGAAAACAACAACCCTTCTCCATAGTGTGTGTGTTCCAATCGGGGAAATATGAGTCAAGAACCAAGAGGTTAAAAGTAGAGCTGCAACGATTAGTCTATTAATCGATTAGTTGATCGACAGAAAATTAACTGTCAACTATTTTAGTAATTGAATAATTGTCTTAGTAATTTTTTAAAGCAAAAATGCTAAAAATGTCCTAGTTGCAGCTTCTCTGATGGGAGGATTTAAAGCTTTTCTGTGTCATACATGACAGTAAACTGAATATTTTTAGATTTTGGATTGACATTTGAAGACATCACCATGTGCTCTAAGAAATGATTACAGATATTTTGCACTCATTTTTTTCTAACATTTTATGGACAAAATGATGAATTGAGAAAATAATAAACAAATTCATCAATAATAAAAATAATCGTTAGTTGCAGCTCTAGTTAAAAGTGTGGCTTAATTTTACTAACACTGATGTAATAAAGGTATTGGGTCAAAGGGTGGCAACACCACGAATTTTATGAAACATTTAAGCAGTCATGGCATGAATTTAACAGTGGAGAGTTGCTCCATGTTCCATGATAACCACCACAGCCCGCTGACTCCTGCCTAGCATGTTTAACATCATGACAAGAATACTAAGTAGTGATGTAAAGCTGTGCTGATTCATATTTTTATATTAACAATGAATCAAATGAGTAAGTGTAATGTGAAAGGGACTGCTTGTAGTTATGAACAGAGCATTTTAGCATCTTTCAGCTCACTGTTTTGATTTTTCCAGCTCAGAAACTCCTCGCTCTGATAAACCCGCTGCACGCTACTGTACCTGCCCAGCGCCACAACTGACATACAGTTGGTGACACTGGTGTAATATCAAGTTCAGCCCTACTCCCTAATATTATTAAAATAATGTAATATTAATTTTGTCCAGAGAAAGTTGGAAGTAAGTGAACGTTGTAACAATGAGGTGAAACTGTCGACTGGATAGCAAAACTACTCACGACACCGTGCTGTTTTTCTTTAGCTTACTATTTTCAGACAGATTTTTAAAAATAAATTCTCCTATACACACTTGTCACTTCAGTTGTGAAGATCTAACATGTTTTAAATTATCTTCACCAGAAAGCAAGAGATCAAAATCCCTAACTGTTACACACTGTGTGATTTATAAGCAGACGGAGCCGACCAGAAGGGACTCCATCCAACTTGGTCTGATTGTTTTAATGTCCAAACCATGTATCGATGAAATAGTCGTAATGTGTTCCACTTTTTCAGAAGAGACTTCGTAGAATTTCGGGAATCTAGCCCTTGATCTCTCCTGAAATAATTTCCGGTTTTAAATGACTCTCTGGTCAGTGCGCAGTACTTACAGCCTTTCCTGTGGAAAGCTTTCCTCCTCAGCCACAACAATACAAATTCCATTTCCTGCACCAGCTTGGTTTGGCTAATAATCAAACACTTTCCTTTAATTTGATCTTTGACGTTTACTTTTGGTATTTATTCCACTCAAGAACAACACGGCATCTGTTTCTGATCGAGGCGGGCTGACAGAGCTCTAACAACAAATGTTAGAAAAAGAGAAAGAGACAGATGGAGAGGGAAAAGAAAACAAAGAGGGATAAAAACAAAAAGAGCCTTTTATTGTTATGCATTGAAAAGGGAACAAAAGGAGGAAGAATTAGTGTAAAACAGCTGTTCTCACACAAAAGAAATAAAGACTACCATTAACGACTAAGTCAATCTGTAAGATGATGTATTTAAGATACGACCTCACCAACCCTTTCTTCTACAAAATATGTTTATATATGATTTGCCTTTGCCCAAAACATTTATTGCTGCCTGGATCACGTTAAGCGGCAATTATTTTTCCAATCCATGCAGTTATATCGCACAAAACATAGAGAGCAGGTGGAGGTTGGTGGTTGGATGTTCAAAGCACTGGACTCCACCACTACTAGAACACTTTAGGTTAGGGAGAGGTTATGTTTTTGTTACATATTGAAGAAGCCAACACATCCTGTCTCATGCTTTAAGTCAGTGATAACTTCATCAATTCAATTCACATTTATATAACTGATGGATGACAGGTTCTTGGTTCTTTTTCCTACACATAAACCTCTGTTCCTCTTTGTCAGCCTTCTTTAAACCCAGCAGTGATTCAACATGACGCACAGGAAGGTGTGTCACAGCAGAACAAGAACAAACAGGTAGTTATGAGCCGTGATTGGCAGCATCACTGAGCAGGAACTAAACTAAATTGAAACGGCTGTTTGTGTCGTTTAAAGTCTAAAAAAAGCAAATCTGACTGACACCTTACACAACAAAAGCGATGACTCACACCTGCAGTTTGTAACCAGCCGTCGGCCTGCAGAGTCGGACTTATCAGAGCTTCACCACATGTGGCTGCCATATGCAGGGACACACAGAATGATACAGGACAAATGGTCCGGAAACAAACACAGAGGTCCAGCAGACTGAGATGTGTCCACAAAAAGCAAAAAACTGCACACATTTTAGTGCAGCAAAACTCACATGAACTATGAAAAAGAACCAATCGAGAAGCTTACTGGCAGTAGAAATTCTCCCTCCTTTAAGCTGTTGAAGCCACTAATTCACCAATTTACTTTACTACGGTTTACAATCTTAGTGAAGATAATCGGTGTGCTCTAGTGTGCGCCTTTTTCCGGGAAGCACCTGATTCTGCTGCACATTGCTGGGAGGTGAGCCGAGAACCACTTTTCATCTAGGAATAGAGACTTGATTTGGCTAACTCAGACTGCCTCATTTTAGCTTCAGCTGAATTTAAGAACGTATTTTTGCACAGAAGGAGGACTTTGGTTTTTGTCCCCAATTTTTTAGTGTTGTAGCATTAGGACCACTTCATGGCCTGTATAAAGAGGAGAAAGGATTACAGCAATAACTCTCACAATGCAAATATGGCCATTTGAGTATCGTATTAAAAGGTGCAGTGGCATCTAGCAGAAATGGAATATGTTACCTTAAGGTGAGCCCTTTATATCTACATGGGGAGAGAATCCTCTTCCACAGAGCCCGCCATGCTGCACCGCCATGTTTCAACAGCAGCCCAAAACAGACAAACCAAACACTGGCTCTAGAGAGGACCTTTCATGTTTTTTGCAAGTTTCATGGCCACTATAGGTTCTCCTACATGCTTGGAAGGGGGTGAGGGTGTGTATTCAGTTGGTTGCAATCTGTGCAATCTGCAATCTCACCACTAGATGGCACTAAATCCTACACACTGCACCTTTAAGACAGAAATCTGAACCTGTCCATGCACCTGCGGGCATCAGATTACGTTTGGTAGACAGAGCCAGGCTAGCTGTGTCCCCCTGCTTGCAGTCTTTAAGCTAAACTAATTACCTGCTGGCTCCAGCTTTACAGTTAGCATACAAAAATAACAATCTTCTCATCTCAAAATGTTGAAACATTCCTTGCATTGGACTTAACATATCTCGTCATACTGACCAATTTTTACAAGCATAATTAAAACGGAAGATGAGATAAAATGACTTGTTAAGATGGACGATGTTTTACTGTGTTAAACAGGCCAATGAATCCTTTGATGGTGACACATTAAACAAAGTATTTATAGAGTGCAACATGAAAAGAATGGTGGATTTTAATAGAGTGACAACAGGCAACATGTGAAACAGATGGTGTGTAAAAACTGTTGGCATTAAACCCAGAGCTCCACATTCTCCTCACTCCGTAAGGAAGGTGAGACTTTATGACCACCTTGTGATCCAAAATCTTTCGTTTTTTTTTTTATTCATCTTGAATATCTCTCACCTATTCTCAGACGTGATTGAGCTGTTAAAACTGAATTATCATGCAGTTTAATAGTTTATTTTATTATGGCTGTTCTCTTTTTCACCTCCATTATTCTTCTCTATAACAAATAACTCAGATGATGACATAATGTAGCTATTAAAGGGGATGTATCATGCACATTTACAGGTTTATGTTTATATTCTGGGACTCTACTGGGATATCTTTGCATGATTTACAGTTTGAAAAAAACTCCTTATTTATCTTAATCTTTATGCTTCTGTCTGAAACAGGCTGGTCTAGCTCCTCTTTCTTTAACGCCCCCCTCCCGATGAGCCCACTCTGTTCTGATTGGTTAGCATCCCGAAGCTGCATCTCAGCAGACATCCTGAGGCTGAGGTGGTTATACCTAAAGAAACAATAGTTGTAGGATTTCACTTCTTTTTCTGGTTCTCTACTCGAAATGGAAACTTCTCAAATACATCAGTACATGTTTGAGCTACAATCTGATCCGAAATACACAGGTGGACAATGTCAACAACCTTAGCAACAAAGGCTATGGAACAGACAGCCGTTTGTGGGCATGTGCAAACAATCTGACATCACAAGTCGAGGTAACTTTGCAAATGAAGCGTTCAGAGCAGGCTGAAGCCTGGGCTATTGAC